>NC_069505.1:360460027-361060027 GCF_027579735.1 Bombina bombina | reverse complement strand
CCCTGAGAAACAATGCCCACAGCCTAATGATCTGGGACATCTCCTAACCACTCCCGATAAAATAGGGAAATTCTGCCCCCCACTTAATCTGACTCCGGACCGGAGGCCAACCCATCATGCTGACAGACTCAGCTGAGGGTTTCTTAGATTGCTTCCCCTTGTTCCAGGACTGACTGGGTCTCCAAGAGGACTTTGATTGCTCCTGTTTGAAAGCGGAAGAGGACGGCTTTTGACCTTTGAAATTACGAAAAGAACTAAAATTACTTTGGACGTCCTTTAAATCTTATATCTTCTTGTCTTGCGGTAGAAAAGATCCTTTTCCACCCGTAATATCAGATATTAATTCTTCAGTCCAGGCCCAAATAAAGTCTTACCCTTGTAAGAAAGCGCCAAAAGCTTAGACTTGGAGGAAATATAAGCTGACCAAGACTTAAGCCACAAAGCCTTGCGAGCCAAGACAGAGAAACCAGACAGCTTGGCCCCCAATTTAATAACTAGCATGTTAGCATCAGAAATTAAAGAATTTGCTAGTTTAAGAGCCTTAATCCTATCATGAATTTCCTCCAACGAAGTTTCCTCTAAAATAGATTCAGACAAAGCATTGCACCAATAAGATGCTGCACTTGATACTGTGGCAATACAAACTGCAGGTTGCCATTGAAGACCGTGGTGCACATACATCTTCTTCAAATATACCTCCAGCTTCTTATCTATTGGATCCTTAAAAGAGCAACTATCCTCTTTAGGGATTGTAGATCTCGTAGCCGAAGAAGAAATAGCCCCATCTATTTTAGTCACCGTGCGCCAAGAGTCGTTAATGGATTCAGCAATAGGAAACATCTTCTTAAAAACTTAAGACGGGGAGAAAGGAATCCCTGTTTTTTCCCATTCTTACGCAATAATCTCTGTCACACAATCTGGAACAGGAAACACTTCCATAGAGGAAGAGACATATAGAATCCATTAAGCTTACTAGATTTCTTAGGGTTAACTACAACAGGAGAGTCAGAATCATCCAAAGTAGTCAAATTCTCTTTTAATAAAAAATGAAGGTGTTCAAGCTTAAACCTAAAGCTTACTTCTTCCACCTCAGACAAAAAATTACCCTCAGAAGGAACTGGGGTAACATCCTCCCTAGAGTTATGAGGAAGATCAACCTGTATATTAGCTGCTGCAACAGGCACTTTACAATCTATTAAGTGTTTACTTTTCCTCTTGCGTTTTCCTAAAACAGGAAAAGCAGATAAAGCTGCAGATACCGCAGAGGATATCTGTGCAGCGAAATCTGCAGGGAAATATACCCCACCAGGAGGTTGAGAGGAACCGCAGGGCACTGCATGTGATGCCATAGAGGCTTGGGATATTTGAGGAGAAGGCTGCGGAATTGCCTGAACAGCATCATCCTGAGAGATATTAGGCTCATAAGGCAATAATTTTTATTTACATTGAAGCGTTCTAGCTAAACAAGTAGTACAAAATTGCAAAAGGAGAAACAATTTACGCCTCTATACATAATAAACATTTATTAAAAACAATGTCATCATTATCCATGCCCATAGCTAAGAAAAATCAGCCCCAAGAAAAAGGAAAACATTTTTTTTTAAAAAAAGGACAACTGTGCCTACCACAACTCAAGGAGACTTGAAAATGACACAGGGACTGACACGCAACTGTGTGCAGTCTCTGTGTCCTTTTCAAGTCTCCTGAGACAGACTGCAGCAACACAGAGACGCTGATCCGTTCCGTATAACTGAAACACAAGCATCACATGACCAGCACATCCGAAAAAGACATAGCAACAACCGTTACTACATAAACAAAACAAACATTTGCCAAAAATAAAAAACTAGCAGCACCCGGTTCCATTGTGCAATCCCAAAATCACATAGTGCCTGCATACTGCCTATCAAATCCTATTAAAAGGCTAACTAAATCATATAAAGAAAAACTGCAGAATATAAATAATGAATCTTCTAAAGTGCAAAGTCTTCTATACCTAGAAGACAAAAAAGCACTTACCTGCAGTCTAGCTATCTGGCAGGAAGACAGCTCACAAGGCGTGAAAGGACACAAACTCCTTACAGAGACCTGTGGAAAAAATAAAGAACAGAGTAACAAACTCTGGCTTTCTATACTTAGGGCAGCAATATGTTAGGAAACAAAGTAAGCACCACCTTACAACTTCCTAACTGCTTAAAAGCCACCACTACTTTGCAGCAGAGATTGACATGGACTACAGCTATACCCAAATCCTTGCTTGCATGGAAAACTATCCCCATAAAGGATTTCATGTCTTCAGACATCAAAACTTTACCTTCTCCATTGACAAAGGCAAAGAGAATGACTGGGGATTATAGGAAGGGGAGTGATATTTAACAGCTTTGCTGAGGTGCTCTTTGCCGCCTCCTGCTGGACAGGAGAGATATTCCCACTAGTAATTAATGACGTTGTAGACTCACCATATCTTAGGAAAGAAAAAAGGTATTGCAGGATGCCTCAATATCGAGGCATCACTGCAATACCCTGAAAGCGACTGGAAGCGATCACGATCACTTCCAGCGCTTGAAACCCGAGGATGTGCCAGGCACATCCTTGGTCATTAAGGACCGGTTATTGTAGTACGTGCCTGGCACGTCCTTGGTCGTTAAGGGGTTAAGATTCTACAGAGGAATAACTGTTTGAAAAACTGAATTAATCCTGAACAAATGTCTTGATATCAGGCATCCTGGTTTTTCTTTTGTGATACAAGACTTATCTGTAATCTAACCTTTAAGAGAATTGGACGAAGCTTATCTTCAGGCTGTCCCTTAGAAACTCGAGAACTCTAGGAATCAGGAATGTATTCCAACAGTATCCTTGCTAGCACCTTGTGATATACATGCCTGGTGACAGGCTTTTTTTGGCTTGAATCAAGGTATAGATTACCTTATCACTCTTTAGTACAGCACTAGATGCTCAATCACAGGCCATCACATTTATTGTTTTGAAATTCTGATGAAAGAAAGGCCATTGAGAAAGAATGCCCTTTCTGAGTGGAAGGTGCGCACAGGGACACTTAAATCAGATCTGTAAGGCCAAGCTAGTAGAATTAGATTGACTGAAGTGTGTTCTTGTTTGATTCTGGCTATCACCCTCGATAGCAACACAAATGGAGGAAAAATGTAAATTAGCTTGAATGACCAGGGAGCCACTAGTTCATCTGCCCTGGTGATAAGCCACTGCTGTGACACTGTCTGATTGAAAGCGAAAACAATATCCTTGTGTGACTCTGAAGGGCCCTGAGAGTTCCAGAATGTTTTTTGTTTACCTCTGTGATAATCACGAATACTTTAATTGAGGAATACTTGTATATGAAAAAATAAAGGTTTTGTTGCTCTATTCTTATAATAAGCAAGAGAAAATGATTTATTAAGCTTGCTTATATAAGGTGAGACATTAATTTTGTAATTGAGTAAATTTAAATGGGACTTCACAAAATAGAACTATATATATATATTGGCAACAGAAGAGAATAAAACATAAACTTTAACTGAAGTTCAGAGAAACTCTTATGAAAACATTAGGTAATGAAAGAGTTAATGAAGATTCAAGCAGTTCCAATAAATCCAAAGATTATACTGCTAGGTTAAAATAGAGATCCTTTCTTCACACACTCACACATTCACGCAATAAAATATATACAGTCCAGACATACTAGCTTGTAACCCAAACCGCTGTTGACAGAGTATAATGTGCAGATATAGATTCGTTATATAACAAACAATAGGGTTTCAAGTTAAGCCGTTATATAATAAACACATTGGAGCGTGGAGAGCGGTACTTATCTCAAACTGAAGCGGTGGATGTAGCGTGGAGAGCGGTAATGCCTTTGAGAAGGCTAACAGTGAGGAGGAAGGCAGCTCTTTGATCCGGTGTCTGTTTGGTGTGAGCGCGACTTCGGCGTGAGGTAAGAAGATCCGGTAGGCGTAAGAATCCGGAAGATGAATCCCGGTAAGGATAGGATTAGCAGCTGATACCCAGCGGGTATCGGATATGCAACAAAAGACCTGAAAGACTTGTCAAAAAAGACTTGAGAGAAAGTAGCTTCACAGAGGAGCAGGGTTAGCTGTGAGAATCAGCTTTAATTTTCAGGCCCTGATTGAGGGGTAAGCACTTCCTTAAAAAGGAAGGAAGTGCTATTGCAGGTTCAGATTTAAAGGGATATCACATGACCCCCTCCTCAGGGAATCACCCCCGGGGATTCCTTATGAGGTTTGAGTGGATATTTCTTATGGAAAGTCTTGATCAACCTGGGAGAATGGACTTCAGAATGGATGAGCCAAGAGTTTTCCTCTGGGCCGTAACCCTTCCATTTAATGAGGTATTCCAATTTATGGCTGTTTATCCTAGAATCCAGTATGGATTCTACCTCAAATTCTTCTTGATGATCCACCATAATAGGAGGTGGTGGAATGAAAGAAGCATGTTCTTTGATTGGAAACGGTTTCAATAATGAAATATGGAAAGAAGGATGTATTTTATAGTCTTTAGGTAATTTAAGCCTAACCACGTTAGAATTGATCACTTGTTCTATTGGAAATGGGCCCAAGAACTGATTTGAAAGTTTCTTGCTAGGAACTTTGAGTTTAAGATTCTTAGTTGATAGAAGTACTAAGTCCCCAATCTTATAATCAGGTCCCTTTCTATGTTTTAGGTCATAATATGTCTTTTGATATTGTTTAGCTTCTTTTAGATGTCTCTTTAGGACATTTAACCTTTCTTGGAGGTTGCATGTAAATTCAGTTGCTGTGGGAGAGTTTACTGATTTATTAGAAAGGGATATAGTGTTAGGGTGATAACCATATGTTGCGTAAAAGGGGGAAGTTTTGATAGAGGCACTTATTGAATTATTGTATGTGAATTCGGCCATGGGGAGGAAAACTGTCCAATCGTCTTGGAGATGTGATATGTAACAACGTAAAAATTGCTCTATGGTCTGATTAAGTCTCTCTGTTAGTCCATTTGTCTGGGGATGGAAAGCAGTGGTATAAAGGTGGTCAATCTTTAATAGTTTACAAAGAGATCTCCAGAAAGAAGATGTAAATTGTGTTCCCCTGTCGGTAATTATGTTGGAAGGTAAACCATGTAGTCTGACTATCTGGTCAATAAAGGCTTTAGCGGAAGTCATAGCTGAGGGTAATCCCTTAAGAGGGATGAAATGAGCTAGTCTGGTTAAATGGTCAACTATTACCATGATAGTGTTATATTGTTGAGCAAGTGGAAATTCAACAATGAAATCCATGGCTATGGTACTCCATGGTTTATCCGGGATAGGCAGAGGTGTGAGTAAACCAATTGGTCTCTTATGTACTAATTTATTTCGGGCACAATTCTCACATTCTGATACATAGTCATAAATGTATTTATTCATGCCAGGCCACCAGAAATTACGTCTGGTTAGGTCAATGGTTTTTTGAATTCCAGGATGACCGGACATATAATCATCATGGGTGTGTGCGAGTATTGAAGATCTCATACTCTTAGGTATATACAATTGACTGTTATGGTAATATAGACCAGATTGAGAATTTTTAACACAAGACTGGTGAGGTATTGAATCTTGTTTTAAAGCTTTACGAACTTCTTGTTCTATAGGTGTTAGGACGCCTATGATTTTTTCAGGAGGGATAGTAAAATTAGGTGTTTCATGAGTCAGACTTTCGTGTATACGAGATAAAGCATCAGCCTTAGTATTTAGACTGCCAGGTTTGTAGGTGATTATAAAGTTAAAACGGTCTAAAAATAAAGACCATCTGGCTTGTCTGGCTGTCAAAGTCTTGTTTGTTTTTAAATATTCAAGATTCTTATGGTCGTTAAAGATTATGAACGGGAGTTTAGATCCTTCTAGGAGGTGTCTCCACTGTTCTAAAGCATTCTTTATTGCTAACAATTCTCTGTCTCCCACACTATAGTTACATTCTGCACTAGTTAGGGTTTTTGAATAGAAGGCTAGGGGTGAATTTCCCCATTTTCACCTTGTTGTTGGGAGAGTACTGCACCTATGCCTGTATTAGAGGCATCTACTTCGAGTTGGAATTGAAGATCGAAGTTGGGCAGTGATAAGATTGGAGCTGTAGAAAATAACTCTTTAAGTTTATCGAAGGTTTCTTGGGCTTTGTCAGACCATTTGAATCTTTTATTAAAACTAGTTAGTTGTGTCAGTGGTCTAACTATTGAAGAGAAATTTTTGATAAACTTTCGATAGAAGTTAGCGAAACCTATAAAGCGTAACACTTTCACAATAGTGGGAGCAGGCCAATCTTTAATGGCAGACACTTTTTCAGGATCCATTTGTACTTGGTTAGGAGTTATTATGTAACCTAAAAATTTTATTTTAGAGACGTGGAATACACATTTTTCTAATTTAGCGTATAATTTGTGCTCCTTGAGACGAGTGAGCACCCATCTTACGTGCTTTTCGTGTTCAGTGGGAGTTTTGGAGTATATTAAGATATCATCTAAGTAGATTATAACACAGATGTCCATGAGGTCGTGGAATATTTCATTAATAAAATGCTGGAAGGTTGCAGGAGCATTGCTTAGGCCGAAGGGCATTACATTGTATTGAAAAAGCCCATAACGGGTTCTAAAGGCGGTTTTCCATTCGTGACCTTCTTTCATACGGATAAGGTTGTAAGCCCCCTTAAGATCGAGTTTTGAATAGATAGTAGCTTCATTTAACCGTTCTAATAATTCGGGTATGATGGGTAAAGGATACCTGTTTTTAATAGTTATTTCATTTAAAGCTCTGTAGTCAATAATAGGTCTTATTGTACCATCCTTATTACGTACTAAGAACATTCCAGCAGCAGCTGGAGAGGTTGAATGAGATATAAATCCCTTTCGGAGATTGTCATCGAGATAAGAACGTAAGTAAGAAAGTTCTTCTTGTAATAGTGGGTATATTTTGCCGTGAGGTATTTGAGAGCCAGGTATCAAATCGATTGGACAGTCAAACTCCCTATGAGGAGGGAGATTTTCTGCCTCTTTTAAATCAAACACCTCTGCCAGATCCTGATAAATTTCTGGTAGTTCTGGTTCTATAGCAGAGATTAACTGAAATGGGAAACATGTGTTTAAACAGAATGATGATTCTAATGTTACCTGTGGAGTGGACCAGTCTATGCTGGGGTTATGTTGTTGTAACCATGTAAAACCTAAAAATGAGAGTATGCATGTGTATAGAAATTAGGTCAAAAGACAGGTATTCTGTATGTCCATTGTCAGTTGTCACTAGTAAAGGTATCGTTTGATGGGTAATGGGACCATGTTGTATGAGTGAGCCATCAATAAGTTTAACAGAGACTGGTTGTGCCTTGCAAACAATAGGGATTTTATTTAAATCAACAAAAGAAATATCTATATAATTTCGGGCTGCCCCAGAATCGATCAATGCCTTAGACCGTACGTTTTTCTGATCCCACTGTAAAGAAAGGTTAAGAGTCAGTTGAGGTCTTTGAGTGAAGTATAAAATATTATGTTTTGAATGAATCTTACCCTTCTTCTGTCTTTGAAGAATTGGGCAATTAGTAACGGAGTGTTCTTTTTGCAAAGATTCTCAGATCTGTGTCTGGCTTTTTCTTCGGTTGTTAAAGGTCCCTTTATGGCTCCAATCTCCATTGGTGTCTGATTCGAAGTCCCCTTTTCCGGGTTTGATGTGTAAAGGAATGAACGTCTTGGTGTTCCGTCATAGGTTGCTCTCTCAGCCTTCCTTTCACGTAGTCGGCGATCCAGTGTAGTACTTAATTTCATGAGTCCGTTCAGAGTTTCAGGCATCTCCAAACGGGACAACTCATCTTTTAAAGTTTCCGAAAGTCCCAATCTGAATTGGTTCTTCAAACTAATTTCATTCCATTTGGAATCATCAATCCACATTTGGAATTCAGTAATATAGTCTTCTACGTTCCTTTTACCCTGTTTTAGGGATCTCAATTTCGTTTCTGCCGTTATCTGAGAGTGGGAATCCTCATATAAGGTTGTCATGGCCAAAAAAAATTCTTCCAGGGAATCCAAAATTGGATGGTTACTCTCAAAAAATCTATTAGCCCATGAGCGAGGCTCCCCCTGGAGCAAGGAGATAGTGGTACAAACCTTGTTTCTCTCAGAGTGATAAGTCTTAGGCCTGAGTGAGAAAAGTAAATTGCAAGCATTTTTAAAGTCTCTATATTCACTTCGTTTACCAGAAAAGGGTTGTGGGTAATTAATGTGAGGTTCAGGGACTTCTGAGCTCTTTACTGGTAAACATTCTTTTACTAGAGTTTTAAGTGCTTTATTTTCTGTTTGCACATCTGTTAAGGCCCTGGCTAAATATTCCAATTTTTGATGGATATTAGTGAATTCATTCTTTATTTCACTAGGATCCATCTTTGATTTTATACAGGTTATGACCTTTTAGGCCTGAAAATTCTGTGATAATCACGAATACTTTAATTGAGGAATACTTATATATGAAAAAATAAAGGTTTTGTTGCTCTATTCTTATAATAAGCAAGAGAAAATAATTTATTAAGCTTGCTTATATAAGGTGAGACATTAATTTTGTAATTGAGTAAATTTAAATGGGACTTCACAAAATAGAAATATATATATATTGGCAACAGAAGAGAATAAAAAATAAACTTTAACTGAAGTTCAGAGAAACTCTTATGAAAACATTAGGTAATGAAAGAGTTAATGAAGATTCAAGCAGTTCCAATAAATCCAAAGATTATACTGCTAGGTTAAAGTAGAGATCCTTTCTTCACGCACTCACACATTCACGCAATAAAATATATACAGTCCAGACATACTAGCTTGTAACCCAAACCGCTATTGACAGAGTATAATGTGTAGATATAGATTTGTTATATAACAAACAATCGGGTTTCAAGTTAAGCCGTTATATAATAAACACATTGGAGCGTGGAGAGCGGTACTTATCTCAAACTGAAGCGGTGGATGTAGCGTGGAGAGCGGTAGGTAATGCCTTTGAGAAGGCCAACACTGAGGAGGAAGGCAGCTCTTTGATCCGGTGTCTGTTTGGTGTGAGCGCGACTTCGGCGTGAGGTAAGAAGATCCGGTAGGCGTAAGAATCCGGAAGATGAATCCCGGTAAGGATAGGATTAGCAGTTGATACCCAGCGGGTATCGGATAGTGCAACAAAAGACCTGAAAGACTTGTCAAAAAAGACTTGAGAGAAAGTAGCTTCACAGAGGAGCAGGGTTAGCTGTGAGAATCAGCTTTAATTTTCAGGCCCTGATTGAGGGGTAAGCACTTCCTTAAAAAGGAAGGAAGTGCTATTGCAGGTTCAGATTTAAAGGGATATCACAACCTCACTTTTTGAGGAGACCATACTCCTTGGATTCTCCGAGACCCCTAGACCACACCACAGGCTGCCATTTGTGGATAGACTTTTGTCTTGGGGCAGGAAAGTTTCCTCATCTCCAGTGATTGTTGGAATAATTGCATTCATGCTTGGTCGAAACAAAATATTTCCCTGTTCTTAGAAACCATATCAGTAGACCAGTACTTATAATGCTATAATTCTTATCTAGCCAGAACAGCTATAACAGTGCTTTTTGCATTAATGAGTGTCATTTCCACAGCTGCATCACATATACAGCTGTTTGCGATCCTGATTAAAGTGAAGCAGTCTTTGATCTCTTCCAGGGAAACTTCTTCAGAATATAGTGCTGAAAGGTTATCACACCAGACAGTGGTAGCTGCACCAACACATGCTGCAATAATAGCTAGCCTAAGCATAAAGTCTGTGGGCTCATAAGATCGCCTGTAAAAGCCTTTAAAGCTTTCTATTCATGGGATGCCTGAAGGAGGTGCTATCCTCTAAAGGAATAGTAGTCTGCCAAGCCAAATTGGATATCACTCTATTTAACTTAGAAATACTGTCCCAGACTTCCAAGTTTGTAGAAGTAATAGGGAACATATTTTAAATTTTGGCTGACAGAAAAAAACACTTTATTTCTGAAATTATAACTAAGGAATGGAATAAACTGAGTCAGGAACTAGGAAGATAGACAGCTGTTTGGCATCTGGTTTAAAGAATTTATCAATTATTTTCTGTGGTTGTTTGTAGTGACAGCATCTCCTACCTCTAAGGCAACCAATATTCCTATTAATAGGATATGGATATGTTTTATCGTAAGGGAGACAACTTCAGCCACATTCGATTCCAAAGTACAACCCTTCTCTGTGAGGTATTTAGTAGGGTCAGTTCTTAGGGATGTCCCAAACAGCCATCAACTCAGTAATAGCAGAGTGGATATATTCTTAAAAACTTGGAAAAAAAGCACTTAGAACCACCCTGGGTATAGCCATGGTAGGATGTAGACCCCTGCACACTCCGATTTTAAGGCAGCACTGCTGTCTAGTGTTAGACACAGGCTCAGCACATGAAGTACACAGCTGAGCAGAAGGACACACCAGAACATTCTTACATAGTAAATATAGCTGTGATGGGGTAAAATTATCAGTTGATCACCATTCCATGTAGTCAGCGTATTGTCTGGAGACTTGAGCTGCACCAGTTTGCTCTATAATGAATCATAGAGGAAACAGTAAGGAAAGATGCTGAATATCTCAGATAGGAGACATATAGGAGCTCAGAGAAAGTATATAGATTGGTTAAACAAATATAGTAATAGCCCAATATACAACAGTTATCACACTAAGGGTTACAGTATTTGCGTAAAGTCACTTAAGCACTAAGGAATATTATTAAAATAACTATTTTAAGCTGAATTTAATTGCCAAATAAATAAGGGGTGGAAATAATGACATTTGCACCAGTGCTCTGTTAAGCCTGTTTGTTTAACTGAGAGCTCTGTCACTGCTTACAAAGATGGATAACGCACTGCAGAGACATTAAATTAAAAGCCAGTAAATATAAAATGACAGTAGGCACTTTTAAAAAGAAAATATACCTAAAAATAGGTTAATGTGCCGAAATAATATAATAATAGAAGTTGTGTGGTGTAGATGTCTGTATCCCCAGACTATATGAAATTTATGTTCATGCTAATAACGGTGGGCTATGAAGATGTATAGTACTTACCAGTCACCAACTTCGTCTACCTTGCTTATCTCAGCTACAGAAAACTGATTTCACTAAATGAACCCATCCAAGCAAGCAGGTGCCAATGATCTGACTAGGAGCAGTGCACTGTGGACCAGGGGATTGCCAGGCATGCCCACATTTCATCTGGGAGGCTGGTGGCATCTCCATACTGGGAGAAGATAATCACTGCCTTGTTGAAACTCCTGTCTAACCCTCTGTCCTGTTTGTAGGCACTCTGAGGGGAAATGAGTCTCAGATCGGTTAGAGAAGCCCTCAACAACATGTAGATCAGCACTTCAAATTTTACCTCACTCCCTGTTGGAGGCAAACATTTGACTAAGGAATTGTAAGAAAGTGGGAGGTATTAAAGTTCTGGAAATTAGGGGTGTTTTTGTCTCCTAGTGGACTCAAGTGTAATACCACATGTGATGTCTTGTGGACTCCGAAAGCCTCAGTTGTGCTAACATCTGGAGTTTGGATAGCACAACCATGCTAACTCCCTCACCTCATAGACTTCTGTGGGGTGCACTACAACATTTTGTGAATAGAAATATGAAATAAGGTACCCTACAGATCTATGATTGTGATAAAATACCCTGGGTCCAAAGCAAGCATATGATGAGACAATATGGGCTAAAATGACCTCTTGTCTCAGAAACAATAAAAAAGCTGGGGTGGAAATATACTGAATCCTTAGGAAAACAATATTGTTTATCCAAGAGTCTGGCAAACTTAAAAGCCATTCTATTGGGGGTGTGATATAAAGATCCAGTATAAAACCTTTTAAAACTTACTTAGAAGCTTTCAATTTAGCACTATTGATGAGGCTAGGCTGGAACACCCACTGAAATGGGGTGAGAAAGAAAGGAAGAGCAGACTCCCCCCCCCCCCTCCCCTGCATATGAAATGACCCTTAAAAGAGACAGGGGCAAGCTTGAGTCTCTAGACATCAGTATACATCTAAAACTTTGGGGCTTGTTTAGGAGTCTGAAAATCAGCACAATGTTATTTAAAAATAAGCAAAACTACACATTTTAACAAAAACACGCCTACAATATATTTGGGCAAAGAAAAATCTAGTGTACAATGTCCCTTTAAATATTTACATAATAATAATTATAACATTAGGCTAAAACTATATTAACTGCACATGCCATGAATTAATATTGTCAATATAAATCTGAATTAATATTATTGGTTAAATGAAAAAAAACATAATTTATGCTTACCTGATAAATTCCTTTCTTCTGTTGTGTGATCAGTCCACGGGTCATCATTACTTCTGGGATATAACTCCTCCCCAACAGGAAATGCAAGAGGATTCACCCAGCAGAGCTGCATATAGCTCCTCCCCTCTACGTCAGTCCCAGTCATTCGACCAAGAATCAACGAGAAAGGAGTAACCAAGGGTGAAGTGGTGACTGGAGTATAATTTAAAAGATATTTACCTGCCTTAAAACAGGGCGGGCCGTGGACTGATCACACAACAGAAGAAAGGAATTTATCAGGTAAGCATAAATTATGTTTTCTTCTGTTATGTGTGATCAGTCCACGGGTCATCATTACTTCTGGGATACCAATACCAAAGCAAAAGTACACGGATGACGGGAGGGATAGGCAGGCTCATTATATAGAAGGAACCACTGCCTGAAGAACCTTTCTCCCAAAAATAGCCTCCGAAGAAGCAAAAGTGTCAAATTTGTAAAATTTGGAAAAAGTATGAAGCGAAGACCAAGTTGCAGCCTTGCAAATCTGTTCAACAGAGGCCTCATTCTTAAAGGCCCAAGTGGAAGCCACAGCTCTAGTGGAGTGAGCTGTAATTCTTTCAGGAGGCTGCTGACCAGCAGTCTCATAGGCTAAACGTATTATGCTACGAAGCCAAAAAGAGAGAGAGGTAGCAGAAGCTTTTTGACCTCTCCTCTGTCCAGAATAAACGACAAACAGGGAAGAAGTTTGGCGAAAATCTTTAGTTGCCTGCAAGTAGAACTTGAGGGCACGAACTACATCCAGATTGTGTAGAAGACGTTCCTTCTTTGAAGAAGGATTTGGACACAAGGATGGAACAACAATCTCTTGATTGATATTCCTGTTAGTGACCACCTTAGGTAAGAACCCAGGTTTAGTACGCAGAACTACCTTGTCTGAGTGAAAAATCAGATAAGGAGAATCACACTGTAAGGCTGATAACTCAGAGACTCTTCGAGCCGAGGAAATAGCCATTAAAAACAGAACTTTCCAAGATAACAATTTTATATCAATGGAATGAAGGGGTTCAAATGGAACACCCTGTAAAACGTTAAGAACTAAGTTTAAACTCCATGGCGGAGCAACAGCTTTAAACACAGGCTTGATCCTAGCTAAAGCCTGACAAAAAGCCTGGACGTCTGGATTTTCTGACAGACGCCTGTGTAACAAGATGGACAGAGCTGAAATCTGTCCCTTTAATGAACTAGCTGATAAACCCTTTTCTAACCCTTCTTGTAGAAAAGACAATATCCTAGAGATCCTAACCTTACTCCAGGAGTAATGTTTGGATTCGCACCAGTATAGGTATTTACGCCATATTTTATGGTAAATCTTTCTGGTAACAGGCTTCCTAGCCTGTATCAGGGTATCAATAACCGACTCAGAAAAACCACGTTTTGATAAAATCAAACGTTCAATTTCCAAGCAGTCAGCTTCAGAGAAGTTAGATTTTGATGTTTGAATGGACCCTGTATCAGAAGGTCCTGTCTTAGAGGTAGAGACCAAGGCGGACAGGAAGACATGTCCACTAGATCTGCATACCAAGTCCTGCGTGGCCATGCAGGCGCTATTAGAATCACTGATGCTCTCTCCTGCTTGATTTTGGCAATCAATCGAGGAAGCAGCGGAAAGGGTGGAAACACATAAGCCATCCCGAAGTTCCAAGGTGCTGTCAAAGCATCTATCAGAACCGCTCCCGGATCCCTGGATCTGGACCCGTAGCGAGGAAGTTTGGCGTTCTGGCGAGACGCCATGAGATCTATCTCTGGTTTGCCCCAACGTCGAAGTATTTGGGCAAAGACCTCCGGATGAAGTTCCCACTCCCCCGGATGAAAAGTCTGGCGACTCAAGAAATCCGCCTCCCAGTTCTCCACTCCCGGGATGTGGATTGCTGACAGGTGGCAAGAGTGAGACTCTGCCCAGCGAATTATCTTTGATACTTCCACCATTGCTAGGGAGCTTCTTGTCCCTCCCTGATGGTTGATGTAAGCTACAGTCGTGATGTTGTCCGACTGAAACCTGATGAACCCCCGAGTTGTTAATTGGGGCCAAGCTAGAAGGGCATTGAGAACTGCCCTCAATTCCAGAATGTTTATTGGAAGGAGACTCTCCTCCTGATTCCATAGTCCCTGAGCCTTCAGAGAATTCCAGACAGCGCCCCAACCTAGTAGGCTGGCGTCTGTTGTTACAATTGTCCAGTCTGGCCTGCTGAATGGCATCCCCCTGGACAGGTGTGGCCGATGAAGCCACCATAGAAGAGAATTTCTGGTCTCTTGATTCAGATTCAGAGTAGGGGACAAATCTGAGTAATCCCCATTCCACTGACTTAGCATGCATAATTGCAGAGGTCTGAGGTGTAGGCGTGCAAAAGGTACTATGTCCATTGCCGCTACCATTAAGCCGATCACCTCCATGCATTGAGCTACTGACGGGTGTTGAATGGAATGAAGGACACGGCATGCATTTTGAAGCTTTGTTAACCTGTCCTCTGTCAGGTAAATCTTCATTTCTACAGAATCTATAAGAGTCCCCAAGAATGGAACTCTTGTGAGAGGAAAAAGAGAACTCTTCTTTTCGTTCACTTTCCATCCATGCGACCTTAGAAATGCCAGAACTAACTCTGTATGAGACTTGGCAGTTTGAAAGCTTGAAGCTTGTATTAGAATGTCGTCTAGGTATGGAGCTACCGAAATCCCTCGCGGTCTTAGTACCGCCAGAAGGGCACCCAGAACCTTTGTGAAGATTCTTGGAGCCGTAGCCAATCCGAATGGAAGAGCTACAAACTGGTAGTGCCTGTCTAAGAAGGCAAACCTTAGATACCGGTGATGATCTTTGTGGATCGGTATGTGAAGGTAAGCATCCTTTAAATCCACTGTGGTCATGTACTGACCCTCTTGGATCATGGGTAAGATTGTCCGAATAGTTTCCATTTTGAACGATGGAACTCTTAGGAATTTGTTTAGAATCTTTAAATCTAAGATTGGCCTGAAAGTTCCCTCTTTTTTGGGAACCACAAACAGGTTTGAGTAGAACCCTTGTCCTTGTTCCGACCGCGGAACCGGATGGATCACTCCCATTATTAACAGATCTTGTACGCAGCGTAGAAACGCTTCTTTCTTTATCTGGTTTATTGACAACCTTGACAGATGAAATCTCCCTCTTGGGGGAGATAATTTGAAGTCTAGAAGGTATCCCTGAGATATGATCTCTAGTGCCCAGGGATCCTGAACATCTCTTGCCCAGGCCTGGGCGAAGAGAGAGAGTCTGCCCCCCACTAGATCCGGTCCCGGATCGGGGGCTCTCGGTTCATGCTGTCTTTGGGGCAGCAGCAGGTTTCCTGGCCTGCTTGCTCTTGTTCCAGGACTGGTTAGGCTTCCAGCCTTGCCTGTAACGAGCAACAGCTCCTTCCTGTTTTGGTGCAGTGGAGGTTGATGCTGCTCCTGTTTTGAAGTTCCGAAAGGGACGAAAATTAGACTGTCTAGCCTTAGCTTTGGCTTTGTCTTGAGGTAGGGCGTGGCCCTTACCTCCTGTAATGTCAGCGATAATCTCTTTCAAACCGGGCCCAAATAAAGACTGCCCCTTGAAAGGTATATTAAGTAATTTGGACTTAGAAGTAACATCGGCTGACCAGGATTTTAGCCACAGCGCCCTACGTGCCTGTATGGCGAATCCTGAGTTCTTAGCCGTAAGTTTGGTTAAATGTACTACGGCCTCCGAAATGAAGGAATTAGCTAGTTTAAGGACTCTAAGCCTGTCCGTAATGTCGTCTAGCGTAGATGAACTAAGGTTCTCTTCAAGCGACTCAATCCAAAATGCTGCCGCAGCCGTAATCGGCGCGATACATGCAAGGGGTTGTAATATAAAACCTTGTTGAACAAACATTTTCTTAAGGTAACCCTCTAATTTTTTATCCATTGGATCTGAGAAAGCACAGCTATCCTCCACCGGGATAGTGGTACGCTTAGCTAAAGTAGAAACTGCTCCCTCCACCTTGGGGACCGTTTGCCATAAGTCCCGAGTGGTGGCGTCTATTGGAAACATCTTTCTAAATATTGGAGGGGGTGAGAACGGCACACCGGGTCTATCCCACTCCTTAGTAACAATTTCAGTTAGTCTCTTAGGTATAGGAAAAACGTCAGTACTCGCCGGTACCGCAAAGTATTTATCCAACCTACACAGTTTCTCTGGTATTGCAACGGTGTTACAATCGTTGAGAGCTGCTAAGACCTCCCCTAGTAATACACGGAGGTTCTCCAATTTAAATTTAAAATTTGAAATATCTGAGTCCAATCTGTTTGGATCAGAACCGTCACCCACAGAATGAAGCTCTCCGTCCTCATGCTCTGCGAGCTGTGACGCAGTATCAGACATGGCCCTAGCATTGTCAGCGCACTCTGTTCTCACCCCAGAGTGATCACGCTTGCCTCTTAGTTCTGGTAATTTAGACAAAACTTCAGTCATAACAGTAGCCATATCTTGTAATGTTATCTGTAATGGCCGCCCAGATGTACTAGGCGCCAAAATATCACGCACCTCCCGGGCGGGAGATGCAGGTACTGCCGCGTGAGGCGAGTTAGTCGGCATAACTCTCCCCTCGCTGTTTGGTGAAATTTGTTCACATTGTACAGATTGACTTTTATTTAAAGTAGCATCAATACAGTTAGTACATAAATTTCTATTGGGCTCCACCTTGGCATTGGAACAAATGACACAGATATCTTCCTCTGAGTCAGACATGTTTAACACACTAGCAAAAAACTTACAACTTGGTTATAATCTTTTTTAGCAAAAAACGTACTGTGCCTCAAAGAGGTACTAACGATTAAATGACAGTTGAAATAATGAACTGAAAAACAGTTATAGCATCAAACTTTAAAACAACAAAACTTTTAGCAAAGGTTTGTTCCCATTAGTAAAATAACAATAATTAAATTTGACATAAAAAATACAAAGCAACGTTTTTATTCACAGTCACTATAAGAATTCTCACAGCTCTGCTGAGAGAATTTACCTCCCTTCAAAGAAGTTTGAAGACCCCTGAGATCTATCAGAGATGAACCGGATCATGCAGGAAATATAAAAGTAACTGACTGGTATTTTTTGATGCGTAGCAAAGAGCGCCAAAAACGGCCCCTCCCTCTCCCACACAGCAGTGAAGAGAAACGAAACTGTCACAATTAAAGCAAAAAAACTGCCAAGTGGAAAATAATGCCCAAATATTTATTCACACAGTACCTCAGCAATGTAAACGATTCTACATTCCAGCAAAAACGTTTAACATGATAAATAGTTATTAAAAAGGATTAGTGACCTTTAACAGAGTAGTTCCGGTGAAATACCATCCCCAGAATACTGAAGTGTATACATACATGTCATTTTAACGGTATGGCAGGATTTTCTCATCAATTCCATTCAGAAAATAAAAACTGCTACATACCTCAATGCAGATTCATCTGCCCGCTGTCCCCTGATCTGAAGCCTTTACCTCCCTCAGATGGCCGAGAACAGCAATATGATCTTAACTACTCCGGTTAAAATCATAGTAAAAAAACTCTGACAGATTCTTCCTCAAACTCTGCCAGAGAAGTAATAACACGCTCCGGTGCTATTTTAAAATAACAAACTTTTGATTGAAGTCATAAAAACTAAGTATAATCACCATAGTCCTCTCACACATCCTATCTAGTCGTTGGGTGCAAGAGAATGACTGGGACTGACGTAGAGGGGAGGAGCTATATGCAGCTCTGCTGGGTGAATCCTCTTGCATTTCCTGTTGGGGAGGAGTTATATCCCAGAAGTAATGATGACCCGTGGACTGATCACACATAACAGAAGAAATGAATTCAAATATATTAGGCTATTATCTATATTTCATGATTCAGATAGAGCAGGCAATTTTAAGCAACTTTCTAAAAGACTCCTATTATCAATTCTTCTTCGTTCTCTTGGTATCTTTAAAAAAGCAGGAATGTAAGCATAAAAGCCGGCCCATTTTTGGTTCAGCACCCTAAATAGCACTTGCTGATTAGTGGATACATTTGGCCACCAATAAGCAAGCGATAACCAGGTGCTGAAGCAAAGACTGGGCGGCTCGTAAGCTTACATTCCTGCTTTTTCAAATAAAGATTCCAAGAAAACAAAGAAAAATTTATAATAGGAGTAAATTAGAAAGTTGCTTAAAATTGCCTGCTCTATCTGAATCAAGAAAGAACACATGGATTCAGTATCCCTTTAAATAAATTATCTGTCATTTTTTTGACTACATATAAAAAAAAAGGAATCTTGGACAAATAGTTTCATATCAAAGGCGCCTTTTCTATTTATTTTGGTAATTTCACTTTTTTTGGTAAGTTTTCTAAGAATG
This sequence comes from Bombina bombina, assembly GCF_027579735.1. Taxonomy (NCBI): domain Eukaryota; kingdom Metazoa; phylum Chordata; class Amphibia; order Anura; family Bombinatoridae; genus Bombina; species Bombina bombina. The sequence continues at coordinate 361,041,326 of NC_069505.1, read as the reverse complement.
TAAAAAGTCAGTCATTTTGTTTTGTATAAATGAATAATTTTTTGGACCCCTGTAAAAACACTCTAGGATATTTTGTTACTTGATAAAATAAAATTAAAATACAAATTATAATGATAATAATACTGTGATTTTAATCTATATAATTTAGCAGTTTATTTATAATTTTTTATTGTTTAAAAAAAAGATAGATAATCCCTTTATTACCCATTCTCCAGTTTTGCATAACCTACAGTGTTATATAAAAAACACTTTTTACCTCTGTGATTACCTTGTATCTAAGCCTCTACAAACTGCTCTCTTATCTCAGTGCTTATGACAGACTTGCATTTAAGCCAATCAGTGCTAACTCCTAAATAACTCCACGGGAGTAAGCATAATGTTACCTATATGACACATGTACTAGCACTGTATAACTGTGAAAAACTGTCAAAAATGCATTGAGATAAGAATCATTTTTCAATGGTTTACCTAGCCTACCTAGGTTTAGCTTTCAACAAAGAATACCAAGAGAACATCGCAAATTTGATGAAAAAAGTAAATAGGAAAGTTGTTTAAAATTGCATGCCCTATCTGAGTCATGAAAGTTTATTTTTGACTAGACTGTCCCTTTAATTTAAGAACAGAAGATACTGCAGTGAATAAGGGGCAGATATATTACTACCTCTTCTCCAAGGATCACAACTTTCAGGCAGCATTTGCAACCTGTATCTGTCATTGCAAAACTGAACAACCATGCAATACCACCCCCTGTTGTCATGAGAGCAGTGCTTGCCAATAGCCCTGGTCAGATCAGTCAGGGTGATTTTAATCCACCATTTTGTGTGTTTAGGCCTCCTGCTATATCAGTTGCGCGCTTGCATGAGTGAGCCCTTTAAAAAATCTAGCCCTATAAGTTATCACATAAGACAGAATGAGCTAAAATATATTTTTATGTGCAGAGAATATCGGAAGCAGAAAACATGGGTATCAAGGAGAAGGTATAAATAAAGATATTATTCAAATTTGTAATATTTACCTGGATGTAATCTTTACTAGTTTTGTTCTCACTCTCTTTCCACTGCATATATTCTTCATTGAAGGTTTCTATCGGACTATGCAGCACACGTTTCTTTGATGGTTTGTCAATATGCAACGGTTTGCGGAGTATTTCTTTAGTTTCTATAAGCAAGTTTGTTAAGGTTACTGGAACACCAAATTCTTGGCTTAAGAGACTCATCATTTTTTCAGTTGGAAATAGGTCACCTTGAATGACATCTCTCAGTCTCTTTGCATGGCAGATATAGTCTAACCTACAAATATTACAATAAGACATTATTTAATTTCTATCAATGTACCTGCAAAGTTATTATGTCTGCATAGCAGTGCTGCAGCAATAGCATCAGTACAAACAAATATTCTGTTTATCAAAAAACATTTAACCTTGAAATGACAATGAATTTGGTTGAAATTTGCCTGAAACTGGCAATAACTACAAACCCCAACTGTGCACGTGTCTTTATTACTCTAGCGCAGGGGTATCAAACTCAAAGTATCTGGGAGCCACTGGTCAAGTGTTCTTCTCCCATGGGGGCCGCTTGAACTGAGTGAGTGCTAGGAAACTGGATATACTAGGCAATGGAAGTGACATTTATCCAAGTAGTAGTGAATAGTGGGAGTTGTAGCTCACAATAGACATACACAGTTGTATATTTATCTTGTGAGTACCAAGTGAAGTGATCATCTTGGAACTGTATAGCAATGTAAAAAGTGATATTTTCCCAACGCAGTGCGTGGTGGGAGTCTACACTGGATGCTTTGTCTTTAGATTTATCTTCTGAGTGCCTATAGAGAATATCAACTTGTAACAACTCTTAGAATCTTAAAAAAAAATTGACAGCCCAAATTAACCCCTTATAAGGACCAACGACATACAGGGTACGTCCTACAAAAAAATGTTCTTAACGACCAAGGACGTATCCTGATCGCTTCCAGACGCTTTCATGTTATTGCAGTGATGCCTCGATATTGAGGCATCCTGCAATAAAAAAATTTAGCCATCCGATGCAGAGAGAGCCACTCTGTGGCCTTTTCTGCATCGGACATCGATGGCCATGATCGTTGGTGGGTTGGAGCCGATGTGGGAGGCGGGTGGGCAGCCATCGATGCGAGGAGGTCATCGCAGGGGGGCGGGATCACGTGCAGGGTTTGGAAGTGGTTTGGAAATAGCAAAGTGCTACTTGTATTTATTTCCCTATAACTTGCAAAGAACATGTGAACATTGGGTATTTCTAAACTCAGGACAAAATTTAGAAACTATTTAGCATGGGTGTTTTTTGGTGGTTGTAGATGTGTAACAGATTTTGGGGGTTAATGTTAGAAAAAGTGTGTTTTTTTCCATTTTTTCCTCATATTTTATAAACATTTTTTATAGTAAATTATAAGATATGAAAATAATGGTATCTTTAGAAAGTCCATTTAATGGTGAGAAAACGACATATAATATGTACAGTAAATGAGAAAGAGGAAAATTACAGCTAATAACAAACACCGCAAAAATGTAAAAATAGTCTTGGTCCCAAACGGTCAGAAAATGGAAAAGTGCTGTGGTCCTTAAGGGGTTAATGGTTTACCTATTAAACAAGGGAGAGCCAAATAAAGCTATCTTGAGGGCCGCATTTGGCCCTGGGGCCTGTACTTTGAGACCACTGCTCTAGCGGATCTCACAGCCACAGCCTTCGAACCTGCTATGATGTGTGATTTTATGGATTCTAATAAAGACAAACTTTTAACCTTTCCTACTGGAGGTTTCGTTTCATCCTTTTTTTGTGTATTACTCAGTGGCAGCAGTCTTTTGTAACATTGTATAAAAAAGCTACAAATAATGTTGCAAAACACTGCTGCCATAGACTAATAAAGACACGTGCACACTCCTAAGCTCTTATGTGCCTACCTAGTTTGACTCTAATAAAAGATACCATGAGAAAGAAGCAAATTGGATAACATAAGTACATTGGAAAGTTGTTTAAAATGACATGCTCTATCTGAATCATTTAAGTTTAATTTTGACTTTACTGTCCCTTTAATTTTTGAGAGCCCCCTGCTCCCTTCGCTCTCCCCAGTGAAGTTTTCAGTAAGCTCCATTACTTTCTATTGGGGGAAAAAAAACTTGCAGGGACAGTCCCTTTTAAGATAATTCCCTGAGGGGAGCCCCTGCGCGTGTTGCGAGAGGTTTTTCACATCTGGCCCCGATGATCATCGGGCCCCAAGAGTGGTCATGAGAAAAAAATATATTTTATAATGATTTTTTTTAATTCATTTTGAAATTCATATAAATGATGAGCCTGTAATAATTTCATTAAAGAAACTGCACACTATGTGTCTTTTTTATGATAAATATAAATGACATATACCTAGCTATGTTTTTCGCTATAACACTGTATCTTCAAGAGTAAAGTGAACATATTCTAATTATATCATATTTTCTTCTGTTTGTGAAATCCGAGCCACTATGTTTACATCATTATAATAATAATTGTACGTTAAAGTTTGAAAGGTAATTTCCAACAAATGTTCAGAAAGCAACTGATATAACTACCTTGAGAGTGCCTGAAAACATGGAGATGGAACCATATCCCTGATGTAGAGGAGTGGTTGTTTTATGATAGAAGAGAAGTGTTTATGCAGGCGGATATGATACACCATAGACGAGAGATCTTTATAAAGACGTTCACTGAAAGACAGTCCTGAGTTGTATAGAACCTTCAGCATTCCATTTTCAGCTGTTGTCCTGAAAAATAAACATTGTATTTTTGCAATTATATTTCATTTCGCAATCATAGTTTTATCTTTTTTTTTTTTTTTTTTTAACAAAAAGATTGCATGGCTGATTAAACAAATTTTTTGAGATACAGATTATTTTAACATATTTTCTAAAAACAAAATGTATTCTTACCTGATAAATTAATTTATATTTTGATATTAAGAGTCAACGAGATCATCACATGTGGGAGTATACTCCAGTCCACTAGGAGGAGGAAAAAACACCACTACATACCAGAGCTTTAATCCCTCCCACTCTTAAAGAATCCCTCAGTCATACCTATGGCCAAGTAGATGGTAGGAAAAAAATTTAAGTGCAAAACAAGTTCAGCCGTCAAAAGGATGTAGATTGTGGACTCTGCCCATCATGAAAGGAATTCATTTACAAGGAAAGAATACATGTTGTTTTCTTTCATAAAATGGTGAGTGTCTGCAAGATAATCACATGTGGGCTCTTAAACCAAAGCCCACAAGACTACCATGTTTGTGGCTCCCAGTAATTTCCGGCCAAAAGCTGCTTTAGAAGATGCATACACATCACAATGGTAATAGTGTGAAGATTGGACCAAGTAGTCGTCTTGCAAATCTGTTCTATAGAAACTTCATGATGAAAAGCCCAAGACGTAGCTGCTGCCATACTGTAATGAGCAGTAATGCGTTCAGGGGAAGTCTTCCCCATGAGCAAATATGCCTTGTAAATTAAAGCTGTGAGCCAATTGGCTAAGGTAATAGCAGTAGCTCTATGTCCCTTGCGAGGTCCACAAAAATGTAGGAAAATAAGAAAGTTTAAACTTTAGTGTGGCCTCACAAACGTGTGACCTCATGATATCAAGGTTGTGAAGAAGACTCTCCTGTCTTTTTTGCCCAGCTCCTAAGAATACTAAGAACTATAATTTCTTGGTTGATACTATCTGTAGATACTATTTTTTTTTTTTTTTTGGGGGGTGGGGGGTAGCGGGGGTGAAGAATAGTGTATTCAAAAGACTGCCTTATCCTGATAAAAAAAAAAAATCAGGAAAGGAGGTTTACAGGATGAAGCCAAAAGTTTGGAAACTCTTTGTTGCTTGTCCAAACCTTATCAAATGTTGGAGGACCTTTAAAAGAACTGGATGATAATCGGATAAAAAAAGGTTTTCCAAACCTTATGGTAGATACGCCCGTGGACGGCTTTTCTAGCCTGTATTAAAGGGACATGAAATCCAAATTTTTTCCTTCATAAATCAGAGCATACAATTTTAATCAACTTTCCAATGTACTTATTGTATCTAATTTGCTTTGTTTTCTTGTTATATTTTGCTGAAAATTATATATGGGTATGCTTGGGAGCCAATTTCTGATTGGTGGCTCTTGTTTCTGGCTTACTGGTATGTTCAACTAGCTCCCAGTAGTGCATTGTTGCTCCTTGCAAAGGATACTAACAGAATGAAGCAAAATTGTTAATATATGTAAATTAGAAAATTGTTTAAAAAATGTATGCCATATCTGAATCTTGAAAGAAAAATTTTGCGTTTTCTGTCTTTATAAGGAATCAATCACCTTATCCGAAAAAAACTGATAGTACTAGGTGTTTAACAGCCACTCAGCCAATTTATTCCAGGAGAGTCAATGTAGGTCTATGATAGACTTAAAGTGAAAAGTAAAGTTGAGTATATCACTAGATATGCTTATATAAATTTATTAAAAATAACATCACTTTCATTCATCATTTTTTATAAAGTTGTATCTATCATCATTTATTTACCCTCAAAGCCACAATACTTGTTAGCCATTCCTCCACCTGCATTATAAAAAATTTGCCTTCAGTCATGACGAAACAGCTGTATCAGAATGTCATTGCTCCCCCATGGGCGTCTAGCCTGTTCTATTTACGCCCCCATTTTCAAATGTGCATGTGGCTATCCTTAAAGTTCATCCAGGATCCGATGCGTGTTCATGATAGCCGCATGCGCATTTAGAACTTCAAAGGAAATCCCTTAGTGACGTAACTCAACAAACAATATACTTTTCTAGAACTTAATACATTTCGCTTGCTCGTTAGTCATCGGGGAATTCTCTGCTTACAAACAAATTTATACTATCACCGCACCCATACTAAACAATGAATCCAGTGATTCAATGTTTAGTATCGGAGTGGAGCTCGTATCATTGCGCATGCGCAAAATATTGGGCTCACGAGAGCGTGCACGGCTAATGATGTATAGAGCGGGTGGGACCTCTCTTTCCTCTAACACTTGTAAACCCGGAAGCTAGCAGGGGTGGAGGAAACTAGCAAAAGGTACACAATATTAAATATAAATTTCCTAAGTATAGGAACTTTTTTTAAACATAAAAAGTTAGTGACTATCCATTATGGGAGATGTATTATCAATAGCGTTGTTGGCGGAACTAAAAATTTACTTTCACTTTATTGTGTACAATTCCTAAGATTTGCCTTCCTCAACAGGTAGTTCTTTATTGGATCTCAAGGAACTCAAGGCAGGATGATTCTTTCACTTGTTTTTTTTTGTTTTTTTTTATAGAAATGATGTCCAATACCCAAGAATCCTGAACAGATCTTTTCCAAGCCTCCAGAAAAATATTCAATCTGTCCTCCAGATTCTGAGCTGGACCCAGGGCCCATACCTTCATGCGAATTTGGAGGTAGGAGATGGCATCTTGGTCAGTTTGGATTTATAATTTTTTGACTGCCAAAAAGAACGAAAACTTCTGAAGGTCTCGGTTTACCCTTAGATATTTTGTCTTGAGGCAGGGAAGATCCTTTGCCTCCAGAGACTTTGGCAATAATTGCATCAAATGAGTATCATCCACATCTAGAGCAATTAAAACATCCCTCAAAATAGCAGGGATATATTCTAGTTTGAAATTAAAGGAAACATCCTCTGCCGCTGTTTCAGGGACCCTGAGCTTCTGATAACACACTCTAAAAAGTGGAATTGTCGGACTCAAATATACCCCTTGTATTAGAGGGATTTGAAGATGGTTGTCTTGATGATAAATTCCATATGCACTAAAGGTCTGAGAATGATCACCATCAACTCCATGATGCGTTTGGCAACTGGAGGCATAAGTTATTAATTCAGAAATAGTGAATGTACGCCTTAAATTTAGGAGATATTTCAGCACCAATTCATGGTGTTTAAGTTTTGGGCAATGCAGGCCCTTGGAAAGACTGTGACTAAGACAATGATGGAGTACCTGGACTAGAATTAGCCATGGCTTCTGCACAAAAAGTGCACAGCTGAGCAGGACGACAGACTATTTTTTTTCTTACAGAGTAAATATGAGTTGGAAGGGGTTAAATTGTCATTTGATCTTTCCTCCAATAGGGAATATAGTGAGATAACTGTATAGAAACCTTTGCAACCTCTTTAATAAATGTATAACATAAATTTAACACACTAAGCAACTGCATTAACTCTGGAGCATAAATGGCTAAATTAAGCTCTGGTAAGATTACCACCTTCACTGGCAATGAAGTACCTATCGAACAGGTGAAAATGGCTACCACACTTCAGTGAAGAAGACCGAGAAGCAACAGGGGGAGCTAAAAGCCCACCAAAATGTTAATCTCCAATCACTCCAGCGATATGCAAGATCGGTAACATAGATTTCAAGATAGGAGAAGCCAGAATCCTTGCACTCAAATGGATAGGTCTGGGTAGGTTGCACCAATCTTTCACTGCCTCCCAAAGGTTCACAAGAGCCTGACTTTACCCCCTGGACGCCCCATAGTGGCGGGTATCGGTTCATTAAATGAGCCATTAAGTGCCATGATTGATACTCTATTACAACCCATTGTATTAGGCCTCAAGAGCTATATCAGAGATACTACTGATTTTATCAGACAGATAGAACAAGTGGAATGGTTGGACAATTACTGTATTGTCCCCATTGATGTTGTATCTCTTTATACCTCGATCCCCCATGATAAGGGCATCATGGCCATACAGTCATGTCTTGAGATGTACACGGATTATGATGCTGGCCTCAGGGAGTTTATTTCAAAGTCAATTGAATTCCTATTGACTCATAATTTTTTCTTATTTGAGGGGGATTATTATCGCCAAAGACAGGGGACAGCCATGGGAGCAAAGTTTGCCCCCACTTATGCCAACCTATTTTTAGGTTGGTGGGAGCTGTCCCGTGTCTTTGGCGATGGTAATCCCTTCAAAGAACACATTATACATTATGGTCGCTATATTGACGACCTGGTGTTCATTTTTAATGGAGATGATTCAATGGTCAATGATTTCTTTACATATCTCTCTGACAACCAGCACAATCTTCGCTTTACTATGAACATAAGTAGAACTGAGATGGCTTTTCTTGATGTTCTCATGAAACCAAATGTAAGTGAGTGTCACATAGAAGTAGAACTATACAGAAAGGAAAGTGCAGGTAACACTCTGCTAATGGCTAAATCCAGTCACCCAAGACATGTTATAAAGGCTATCCCCAAGGGTCAATATATGAGGACGAAGAGAAACTGCAGCACAGAAAGGGCGTATGAAGTACATTCTGAGAGAACCACTGAGCGGTTCCTGGAAAGGGGATACAAAATTCATGACTTGAAAGAAGCGAAAGCTAAGGTGGATGATATGACAAGGCAAGATATGATCACATATAAAACTCAGAGAAGGGTTAACTATCAACAGAAACCAGTATTCATTACGGCCTATAGTATGACAATATTTGTCAAATATGACAATATTTGTCAAATAATCAAGAAATCCCTCCCCATACTTAGGGTAGATGACACCATGGATAAAATAGTGGAAGGGGGATGTAAATTTGTGACGAGAAAATCTAGAACTTTGGCCAACATTCTTTCCCCATCTATGCTTCCTACAGTTACCAGGGAAAACTGGTTAACCTTGAAGAAAGGTTTCTTCCACTGTGGCAGTAGAAGATGCACTTTGTGCACCTATGCCACGCTGGGGGATACTTTTAAATCCACAGATAATGAAAAATCGTTTCAGATAAAAGAATACATAAACTGTAATACATCCTACGTGATATATTTACTCACGTGCAAACAATGTAACATTAAATATGTTGGCCAGACGACCAGACCCCTCAAAACAAGGTTCCTGGAACATCTGAGATCCATCAGTGATGAGGACTCGGATACTCCAGTTGCCTTACATTTCAAGACTGAACACAATGGCAATAGTAAATTACTATGCTTTCAGGGTATTCAGCATGTGAAAAGACCATTAAGAGGAGGCAATAGATTAAAACTCCTGAGCCAAAGAGAGGTATATTGGATTTTCCAACTGAATACCAGGGTCCCTAGAGGATTAAACTCGGACTGGGACATTAAACTTTATGTGGATTGAATTTATATAATGGTTGGAGGTTAGTAAACTAACTATAATTCCATTGCCTTGCAAAACCTGGCAAAATGTAACAGTGGAAAATGTATTATTGAAACCTAAGTTTCATCTTGGTTACTAAAAAGTTATAGGTCTATAATGATATGCTAAACAATAGTTCTGTGTTGGTAATACAATAATCTCATTTAACATCAGGCTTTATCATTTACTAGGTATCTTTTGTAATTCTACTAGATATTTTATACATATGTTGAGCTTTTATGGCTTCATAGGTGATTTAAATAAAAAATAAAAAAAGGACCTCTTTAAATTTATTTAAGTAAGCCAATTGACTCATAGAGTATATCCTTAATCCCATATAATTTTAGGTATATTTACTATTATTATTATTATTATTTTTGTGTAATATCTCTCTGTATATTCTGTATTTACATTTGCTCATTCATGATTTATTGTTTAAAATTAATTGAAATGAATCACCCTCCTTTTCTTTGCTTCACCTGACTTACCTTTAACACCTGTACTAGGGGAGTGGCTATTGCCTTTATTAAGGGTAAGTTTACAGGTTTGGCTAGAGGTCACTGAGGAAGTGAGAACTACGAAACGCGTTTGACCTGTACTCTGTGTTGGCGTGTATGCCTTTTATGTGCTATCTAATAAAGGAGCGTTTTTAATGCTATTTGGTGCTGGTTCGTTTTTTTGGCACCTACCCAGACCTATCCATTTGAGTGCAAGGATTCTGGCTTCTCCTATCTTGTTATTTTCTCAGGGAATCTGGTGAAATTTCCCTGTATCGTCTGTTTGCACCTGTTGAACCGGAACTTTCCCTTCTGGCCACAGCTCCCGCCGGGAGCGCTGAAGAGGGAACACTGAGCGGTGCTGCAGAGACAGCAGTGTTGACAACGCGGCACATCGGTTGAGTGTATCCACATACTACACGGAAGCGTTTACCGAAGGAATTTGCTAACATAGATTTCAAGTGTGAAAAATGTAGTAAAACATGCTTAACAGTGCAGGAGGAAGAACTAAGGCTGCATCATCCAGAAGAATAATATCCAGTAAACAAGCCCATTTGAGGCAGTTAAAGCATGGTGCCAAAAAGCCAGGAGATTAGCAGATAAATCTACATTTCATCTGGGGGCATAGCTCCTGCATATAAATGATCAGCACTTCGTAGACCAGGGGAGTGGTGAATAAATTCACATTTCACATAGAATGCCTGTGACATCTTCACACTGGATATAGATTTTCACTGCCTTGCTGGAAACTCCTGTCTAACCCTCCGTCCTGTTTGTAGGCTCTCCAAGAATGAGAGAGGCTCTCAATTAGAATCCATTTCTATATCTTGTACTTCAGCACTTCAAAATTCACCTCACTCCATCAAGTAGGCAAATGTTTTTTTCTGGAATTCTGGAAGAATAAGGAGGTATTAAAGATCTGGTATGTAGGGCTGTTTTTTCCCTCCTCCTAGTGGACTGGAGTGTAATCCCACATGTGATGATCTTGTGGACTCTCACCATCTTATAAAACAAATGTACTTTAAAGGGACATAAAACCCAAAATGTTTCTGTAGTGAGCGCATATCCTTTTCAACAACTTTTCTGTTTACTTCTATTATCAAAATGGTTGCATTGTCTTGTTGTAAAAGTAACAATTCACTACTGGGAGCTACCTGAGCACATCGGGTAAGCCAATGACAAAAGGCATATATACATAGCCACCAAACAGCAGCTAACTCCCAGTAGTGCATAGGGGTTTCTGATCCTACTTAGGTATGCTGTTCAACAAAGGATATCAACAGAAAAAAGCAAATTAGATAACAGTAGTAAATTCTAAAAGAGAACTGTAACAATTCCCAGACCAACAGTACAAAAAAAAAAGTATACATAGTACACTTACTTTGTTGGTAGAGATTCCCACAAATTCTTGATTGCTTTGTCTTTCAATCCTTCCAAAATAAAAACATGAATAGCTCCATCCATTACATGAACTCCTGTTATGACATCCATAGGGGGGTCATCTTTCTTGAAATCTTTCAGGCTAATTTTTGAAAGGACATCCTGAAGTATGTCCACTGGATAAACATCTAAATTCAAAGCTTTAGCGTTTATTTTTGTAATTTTTTGTAGTATATTATAAACCAATGTTTTGTTTGTATAATCAAAAATGTAAATTACGCGCCCATATGGGCAATCCGAGGATTCTAATTCCAAGCTTAAGGGTACAGCTATGTCCACCCTGACTTTGAGAAGTGATTGTGCATCTAAATAATGTCCAACTGGAAGTGGTGAATCCTCTGGACCATCAACTGACCCATGTATTCGAACTATTTTGCCAGTTTTATGATCGGCATTATAACCACTTACATCAGGAGCTTCACAGCTGTGAATTGGTGCAGAAATATTCAGGTAACTAGCATCGTGAAGAAGATCTGACAAACTGACTTTTGCAACTCCATAGGGATTCCACATCTTGTCTTTTTTAGTGAATGGGTTGTGGACTGTTCTTTTGGAAGTAACAAGTCCAACATTACTGAATTTTTCATCTTCAGGTTCAGTACCAAAAAGTGATGGTTTGATGATCGATTTTTCTATTTTTCTGTCTCTATCGTGAACCTCAATTTCTATTGGAGGACCATGAAGAAACTCATGCAGCTGGCCAGGACTAATGGTTCCTGCCAAAATTACATTTATATCCTTGAAGTAAACATGAGTTCCATGGTCCTGACCATGTGTCTTGTGAACAGGTTGATTGTGAAACTTGTATTTGCAGAAAACAGGAGAGCATTTCTCCTAGAAAAGCAGAAGCAAATAATCAGATAATGGTGAGTATTCCACTACAGCTACAAAGTACTATATTGCTAAGTAATGAATAAAACTATTATCTTGACTTGAAGAAATATTGATATTCAGAGAAAAAAGAAAATTTATGCTTACCTGATCAATTTATTTCTTTTGACACGATGAGTCCACGGATCATTTTAATTACTAATGGTATATTAATCTCCTGGTCACCAGGAGGAGGCAAAGAGCACCACAGCAGAGCTGTTAAATAGCTCCTTCCTTCCCTCCCACTCCAGTCATTCGACCGAAGTTAGCAAGAGAAAGGTAAAGCCAAGGTGCAGAGGTGTCTGAAGTGTATAATAAACCACAACCTGTCTAAAAGAATATGGCGGGCCGTGGACTCATTGTGTCAAAAAATAAATAAAATTTATCAGGTAAGCATACATTTTCTTTACTTTTTTAAGACATGATGAGTCCACAGATCATCTTAATTACTAATGGGATTCAATACAAAAGCTAGAGTACATAGATGATACGGGAGGGACAAGACAGGGAACCTAAACTGAAGGCACCACTGCTTGAAGAACCTTTCTCCCAAAAGCGGCCTCAGCTGATGCAAAAATGTCAAATTTGTAGAACTTTGAAAAAGTGTGCCTATAGGACCAAGTTGCAGCCTTGCAAATCTGTTCCACATAAACTACATCTTGGAACGCCCATGAGGAAGCAACAGCCCTCGTGGAATGAGCCGTAACTCTCCTGGGAGGCTGCTGTCCAGCTGTCTCATATGCAAAACGTACGATACTCTGCAGCAAAAAAGAAAGAAGTAGCCGTAGTTCTCTGTCCCTGCGTTTTCCTGAGAAAACCACAAAGAAAGAAAAAAGACTAACGACAGTCCGTAGTCGCCTGCAGGTAAAACTTTAAAGCACGGACCCCGTCCAAATTGTGCAAAAGTCCTTCCTTCTGAGAAGAAGGATTAGGACACAGGAAAAGAACAAAACTTTCTTGATCAATGTTCCGATCAGAAACAACCATAGAAAGAAATCCTAAGTTAGTACGTAAAACTACCTTATCTGAATGGAAAACAAGATAAGGTGACTCATGCTGTAATGCTGAGAGCTCTGACACTCTCCAAACAGAAGAAGTAGCAACAAGAAATAAAAACCCTCCAATATAAAAACTTAATATCTATATCTCAAACGGAGCCCCTTGAAGAATTCTGAGAACTAAATTCAGATTCTATGGACTCTATGGAGAAGCAACTGGTTTGAACACAGGCCTGATCAAGGCCTGACAAAATGATTGTACATCTGGGACATCTGCCAGACGTTTGTGGAACACAATAGATCTCTGTCCCTTGAGATTTGACCCTATAGGGAACTTGACGATAAACCTTTCTCCAAACCCTATTGGAGAAAAGACAAAATTCTAGGAATCCTAACTCTACTCCATGAGTAGCCCATGAATTCACATCAACAGAGATATTTACGCCATATCGTATTATAAACTATTCTAATGACAGGCTTAGAAGCCTGAATCATGGACTCAATGACAAAGTCAGAAAAACCTGCTAAATAATAAGCGTTCAATCTCCAAGTAGTCAGTTTCAGAAAAAAAACCTAACAGATTTGGGTGAAGGAGGGGGGCTTGATTAGAAGGTCCTTCCTCAACGGAAGTCTCCAAGGTGGCAGAGATGACAAGTCCACCAGATTTGCATACCAAATCCTGCGAGGCGAAACCGGTGTTAAAAGAATCACTGATGCCCTCTCCTGCTTTATTCGAGCAGATGGAGGAAAAAACTGGAGAACACTTCCGGATGGAGTTCCCACTCCCCCGGAAGAAAGGTCTGCCTGCTCAGGAAACCCGTCTCCCAGTAGTCCACCCCTGGGATGTGTATCACCGACCGGCAGCAAGAATGGGCCTCCGCCCACTGAAATATTTTGGATACCTCTGTCATCACTAAGGAACTCCTCATTCCTCCCTGATGATTGATGTAAGACATTGAAGTAAGTTTGTTCGGCTGGAACCTGATAAACTGGACCGAGGCCAACTGAGGTCAGGCCAGAAGAACATTGTAGATCGCTCAGTAGCATTCGAGGAGACAAATCTGTATAATCTCTAATCCATTATCTGAGCATGCTTAATTGCAGAGGTCTGAGATGGAACCGAGTAAACGGGATGATGTCCATTGCCAGCACCATCAGTCCGATTACCTCCATGCACTAATCCACTGAAGGCCGAGGAGTGGACTGAAGGACTAGACATGTATCGATAATCTTTGATTTCCTGACTTCTGTCAGAGAAATCTTCATTGATATTGAATCAATTATGGTTCCCAAGAAAGTTACCATTGTGCTTGGGACTAAGGAACTATTTTCCAAATTTACCTTCCACCCGTGAGATCGCAAGAAGGATAACACCATGTACGTGTGAAATCTTGCTTGCGGTAAGGATTGCGCCTGGACTAGGATGTCGTCCAGATAGGGCGCCACTGCAATGCCCCGTAACCGAAGCACCGCCAACAGCGATCCCAAAGCCTTTGTGAAAACTGAGAGCTGTGGCAAGACTGAAAGGAAGGGCCACGAACTGGAAGAGTTTGTCCAGAGAGACAAACCTTAGAACTTGAGACAATTCTTGTGAATAGCACATGAAGGTACGCATCCTTTACATCCACTGCTGTCATAAATTGACCCTCTTGGATCAAGGGAAGAATGGAACAAATAGTTTCCATCTTGAAGGACGGTACACTAAGAAATTTGTTTAGACTCTTGAGATCTAAAAAGTGGTCTGAAGGTTCCCTCCTTTTTTGGGAACCCCAAACCGATTGGGATAAAAAACCCCGACCCTGTACCTGTATTGGAACTGGAACAATCCCTCCCAGGTCTGAGAGGTCTCCTACGCAGTGTAAGAACGCCTCTCCTTTTGTCTGATCTGCAGATAATCTTTAAAGCAGAAACCTGCCTCTGGGAGGAAAACTTTTGAACTTTAATTTGTATCCCTGGAACACTATTTCTATTGCCCAGGGATCCTGAACATCTCAAACCCAAGCCTGAGCGAAGAAGCAAAGTATGCCCCCTACCAAATCCGGTCCCGGATCGGGGGTATGTCCTTCATGCTGTCTTTGATTCAACAGCAGGCTATTTGGATTTATTTATTTTTTTTATTTCAAAAGAGATTATTTCTGTCAAGCCGGGTCCCAACAAGGTCTTCCCCTTGTAAGGAATCGCTAAAAGCTTAGACTTAGAGCATACATCCATAGATCAAGGCTCTAACCATAAGGATCTGTGAGCTGGAACAGAGAAACCTGAAACCTATGCTCCCAGTTTGATAACTGGAAGGGAAGGATTTGAAATAAAGGAATTAGCCAATTTGAAAGCTTTTATCCTATCCTGGATTTTATCCACGGGAGTTTCTGACTTTGTAGCATCAGACAACGCATCAAAGCAATATGCCGTCACACTAGTGACGGTAGCAAAGTACACAGTTGGTTGCCATTGTAAGCTCTGATGTACATCCCTTTTCTAATTTTTGTCCATAGGACCTTTGAAAAACCCAACTATCCTCTAAGGGTATAGTAGTTCTCTTAGCTAAGCTGGAAACTACTCCATCCACCCTAGGGAAGATTTGCCCAGCCTCCTTAGCTGAGCCGGCTATGGGAAACACCTTTTTAAATATAGGGAATGTGGCTCATCCATTTCTTATAGCTTATTGGACACATTAGGATAGATTACACCGGTAGTGTCGGAATCGCCAAGGGTAGCTAAAACCACCTAAAGTAACAAATGGAGGTGATCAAGCTAAAAAACTGAAAGAAAAACAACCTCAGGATCAAATAAAGATATTATTCACCTGAGTCTGAGAAATCTCTCTCAGATAATTCCGAAGTATCTTCCTATTTCAGGTAACAGGGAACTATTGAATCAATCACTCCAAATGATTGAAAATAATTCCTCTAGTAATGTTTTCTACCACATGGGAAAAACTTAATGCATGAAATGCAGAGTAACTCCGAGTGGAGTGTGAGAGGAAGCGCAAGGCACTGCATGTGGGCCATAACATTTTGTGGGGACTATAGTTGAAATTTGTGGCATAAATTGACATTGTCAACAGACTCCTAAACAGCAAACGCCTTGGAAGGAGTAGGTTCAGAAAAAGAGTTAAATATTTTAATAAAAATTGACACATAAAAATTTTTACTGTCTCTTTAAAATTTTAAAAAGTAACTATTTTTTGTGTGCTCTTGTTCCATCCTAAGTCACAAAGGATTAATTAAACAATAAACAGCTGAAATTCCTTTAATAAAAGTAACACATAAAAAAAGTTAAAGTCTCATTAAATGTTAAACTCTAACTTTTTATTTTTGTGTGCATAAATGAGTTAGATATTCCGGACTAAGCCCTTTTGAAACACTGTCTGGTGCAATACGTTCACCTTAACGAGAAAAACACTCTCCACTAATTCTTCCGATACCAGGAAGAACAAACAAAGTGGTGCGCAACTAAATTGGCGCCACATATAACTCTGCCCATCGGGGGCGTTAACATAATCCTCTCCCGGTCGCCATCAATATCTTTACTAAGTAAAATGGCCGGGAGAATAATAACGGACTGCTCAGCTTCTAGTCCGAGAAACAACTAATGTGGTATCACCTACACTGAGCTCACTATAGCATAGCTCATTAGTGGCAATAAGAGATGTCCTGGTCGGCTTTACTAAACCGCCGGGAGATAAGAACGTAAGTCCCATGCATCGCCTATCAACGGTTATGGCAAATCAACAATATAGCAATAAGATCTCCAGGTCGGCTATTATTAAACCACCAGGAGATAAGAACACAAGTTCCATTAAAATATCTTCACTAAGCGTAATTCCCCTCACACTGAGCCTGTCTTAGTATATGCATCAGTTTTTGGCAATAGGGGATCTTCCGGTCGGCTATCATGTAACCGCCGGGAGATGAGAGCACATGTCCCATACAGCCCCAGTGTCTGCGTCTAAACTGTTGCCTCACACTTGAGCCTATTCTTATGTATAGCTCTTCAGTGATGGCAAGTCATCCGTTATGGCAATACGTGATCTCCCGGTCGGCTGCTATAACCGCCAGGAGATGAAAAAAACACAAGTCCCATACATCACTTCACACTGAGCTCGTTCTGATGTATAGCTCATTAGTTATGAAATGAGAGCCCCAGTGCCTGCGTCTGACTGTCCCAAAGTGTCCCCTAAAAATCTGAGGGAATCTATTTATCTATAAGCATCTGATAAAGAAGCTGAATCCAATGAGGAATAAATAAAAATTAAGTGCCCAACTTTCTTCTGAGTCTCCTCTTCTACCCCCAGAATAAAGTCAGCACTTACCTCATTATCTTCTGCAGGACAGTTAGGCAGTTCCCAGGTTTGCGAGGTCCTCTCCCTCACATGGACCTGTAATTTAAAACAAAAGTCCTGAGTAAATTTTCCTCAGATTTTCTTGGTAAGGGCAGCAAAAAATTATATGGGAGGCACAGTGAGAATTATGTCCCACAAGTTCCCATTGCTCTAAAGCCACCAAAGCTCTACTGTAGAGACTGATATGGACTACGACTACACCCTAGAACAAAGCAGCACACTCTGGCACTACTTTAAAAATAATAAACAAATCTAATCTAACACCTCACTTTACCTCTTCCTATCACTAACGTAGGCAAAGAGAATGACTGGAGTGGGAGAGAAGGGAGGAGCTATTTAACAGCTCTGCTGTGGTGCTCTTTGCCTCC
This sequence comes from Bombina bombina, assembly GCF_027579735.1. Classification (NCBI taxonomy): domain Eukaryota; kingdom Metazoa; phylum Chordata; class Amphibia; order Anura; family Bombinatoridae; genus Bombina; species Bombina bombina. The sequence continues at coordinate 361,023,656 of NC_069505.1, read as the reverse complement.
TCCTGCTGACCAGGAGGTGAACATCCCATTAGTAATTAAGATGATCCGTGGACTCATCGTGTCTTAAAAAAGAAATATAAAATTTAAGTGTGATTAATAAAAATGTTGTTCTGTTTTTTGTTTTGTTTGTTTTTTAACAATATTGATCAGTACAGGTCCAAATCCTCAAATCCAGAATTCCAAAATACAAACTTATTCTGAAATCCAAACTTTATAATTAATAATTTTCCCTGCCTATAATTGACAAATCTTCTCTGCCTGTGTCTTTGGTCTGTTATTTGTGTTCTAAAATGCAAATTCTATTCTATATTTATTTAACACAACAAATATTACCTTTCTGATTACAGTACTGTACTATCTTTCTTAGGGTACTAGATATACAAAAGCATTACAAATTATATAAAAGTACCTTTAGTTACACGTATAGGGGCATATTTATCAAGCTCCATATGGAGCTTGAGGCCTCTTGTTTCCAGAAGTTTTCAAGAAGTTATGAAGCAGCGGTCTATCGATGGGCAGCGGACAGGATACGCTACTTTGTATCATGTCCGCTCGCACATTGGTAAATATGCCCCATTAGCAGTATTATAACATGTAAATATTGCCTAAATGACATAAGATATTGTTGTTTAAACTTGGTTCAATCCCCTCCAAACTGTCCCATTTTACAGATGCAAATATTCCAAAATCCAAACTATTCTGAAATCCGAATCTTTTCCATTCCCAGGTCGTTTAAATAGAGGGTTTTCTACCTGTACTTTATTTCACACAACTCCTGGCAGGATCGCATCTAAAAAGGGACATGGAAGTCAAACTAATGATTCATACAATTTAAAATATTTTTTTTAGTCAATCTCTTGTATCAAATTGATCTTGGTTTGTAGCAATGTTATACATAGAGTGCTCAAGACAAGTGCACGCTGCTGAGACTACCTCAGTTTGCTATCACAAAGTAAACTGGAAACGTGAACCATGGAATTTGTTTTAACAAAACTTTCCAATTTACTTCATGAGAGCATACTGAGGTAGACTCAAGTGCATGCACTTCTCTTGAATACTATGGGCCAGATTACAAGTGGAGCAGTATTTATTGCTCCCATACTAACTCTGCTAGATGTAAGCTTTTTGCTCACGTTAGGTAGCACTCATATTACAGATTGAAAGTAAAATGTTTTCACTCATATTACCCCATAGTAGCAAATGGAGCAAAAAAAACCCACCTTACTTGTGAACAAACCTGATCGCATATTCTCAAGTGCGCTAACCAGACATAGCATAATATGTTATATTCATAAATACATATTTCTACAAATATCTGTGTTTTTTGGAGAGAAAAGAGAGAGAAAAGAGAGAGAGAAAAGAGAGAGAGAAAAGAGAGAGAGAGCGGAGAGTGAGGGGAGAGAGAGGAGAGAGAGAAAAGAGAGGAGAGAGAGAAAAGAGAGAAGAGAGAGAGAAGAGAGAGAGGAGAGAGAGAAGAGAGAGAGAAGAGAGAGAGGAGAGAGAAGAGAGAGAAGAGAGAGAGAGGAGAGAGAAGAGAGAGAGAGGAGAGAGAGAGAGAGAGAAAAAAGAGAGAGAGAAAAAAGAGAGAGAGAGAAAAGAGAGAGAGAGAGAGAGAAAAGAGAGAGAGAGAGAAAAGAGAGAGAGAGAAGAGAGAGAAGAGAGAGAGAGAGAGAGAGAGAGAGAAGAGAGAGAAGAGAGAGAAGAGAGAGAGAGGAGAGAGAGAGAGAGAGAGAGAGAGAGAGAGAAAAGAGAGAGAAAAGAGAGAAGAGAGAGAACGAACTAGACCACAGAGATGGAATTTCGCCACCTTAGAGATGGCGAAGAGGTTAGAAAAGCAACGGTCTGATGACCTCTGCTTGTTAAATACGGCAAGCAGGTTCTTGTGAGAACTTGCAGCCGTAGGGGCTTTGATAAATCGAACCCATAGTTTCTCAGACAGTTCTGCATATGCTGTTTTTCAAGTGTACGCCCCTCTTTTCCCTCTCCTTTCTGCCTGAATGCAGTACTGACAGCCGTTCACATGAGGCAGGCTGTGTGATTCTTATCCTACAGGAAAGCAATAAATGAAGCCGAGTGTGCCGGTGGGCTCAGCTAAGGTCTGTACTTTGTTAATTTATAAATGGAATTCCCTTTTGATGCATTCTGCAGTGCTGGGGGGAGTGCTCCCAGCCTCCCTCACAGGAGGTCATGGCTTTTTAACTGGTGAGCTACTAGTACTGAAATAAATGTGTTAAAGTCTTCCCCTTTTAAGACATCAGTGGATATATGCTCTGATTAGAATAAAGTGTTTAAATGTGTGACAGGAGACAAAACATCTATATTCTCTCCTTTTATGCCCCCCTTTGCTAATTTCTACATCTTTCTCCTCTCCAAATTATATATACACATACACACTCTCATTCAGATAGTTTACACAGCAGCCAGAGTGGGCTTTACACTATTTATATATTCATTTATATGTTTTGTAACGTTTTAAATGTGTATTTGTGAAGCTGTGTGCATCACAGTGGAACTTGTTCTATACGGCTTTCAAGACAGATGCGGTTTAATTCGCCTAGATTACGAGTTCTGAGTTAGGGTTAAAAAGCAGCGTTAAGGGGTCCTAATGCTGCTTTTTAACGCCCGCTGGTATTTAGAGTCAGGCAGCAAAGGGTCTACCGCTCACTTTCTTTCCGCGACTCAAGGCTACCGCAAATCCCCTTACGTCAATTGCGTATCCTATCTTTTCTATGGGATTTGCCTAACACTGGTATTACGAGTCTTTGAAGAAGTGAGCGGTAGACCCTCTACCGACAAGACTCCAACCGCAAAAAAAAGTCAGTAGTTAAGAGCTTTATGGGCTAACGCCGGAACATAAAGCTCTTAACTACTGTGCTATAAAGAACACTAACACCCATAAACTACCTATGTACCCCTAAACCGAGCCCCCCCCCACATCGCAAACCCTATAATACATTTTTTTAACCCCTATTCTGCCGACCGGACATTGCCGCCACCTACACTATACCAATGAACCCCTAATCTGCTGCCCCTAACATCGCCGACACCTATATTATATTAACCCCTAATCTGCCCCCCCAACGTCGCCGCCACCTTCCTACACTTATTAACCCCTAATCTGCCGACCGGACCTCGCCGCCACTATAATAAATGTATTAACCCCTAAGCCGCCGCACTCCCGCCTCGCAAACACTATAATACATTTTATTACCCCCTAATCTGCCCCCCCTAACATCGCCGCCACCTACCTACAATTATTAACCCCTAAACCTAAGTCTAACCCTAACCCTAACACCCCCCTAACTTAAATATAATTTAAATTAAACGAACTAAATTTAATAACATTAAATAAATTATTCCTATTTAAAACTAAATACTTACCTATAAAATAAACCCTAATATAGCTACAATATAACTAATAGTTACATTGTAGCTATTTTATGATTTATATTTATTTTACAGGCAACTTTGTATTTATGTTAACTAGGTACAATAGCTATTAAATAGTTATTAACTATTTAATAGCTACCTAGTTAAAATAATTCCAACATTACCTGTAAAATAAATCCTAACCTAAGTTACAAATACACCTAACACTACACTATCATTAAACTAATTAAATAAATTAACTACAATTATCTAAACTAAAATACAATTAAATAAACTAAACTATAATACAAAAAAAACAAACACTAAATTACAGAAAATAAAAAAAATTATAAGAAGTTTAAACTAATTACACCTAATCTAAGCCCCCTAATAAAAAAAAAAAAAAAAAAAAAAAAAAATGCCCTACCCTATCCTAAATTACAAAGTAATCAGCTCTTTTACCAGCCCTTAAAAGGGCTTTTTGCGGGGCATTGCCCCAAAGTAATCAGCTCTCTTACCTGTAAATAAAAATGCAATACCCCCCCACATTACAACCCACCACCCACATACCCCTACTCTAAAACCCACCCAAACCCCCCTTAAAAAAACCTAACACTAACCCCCTGAAGATCTCCCTACCTTGAATCGTCTTCACTCAGCCGAGCCGAATTCTTCACCCAAGCGGCCCAGAAGATGTCCTCCATCCAGTTGAAGTCTTCATCCAAGCGGGGCAGAAGAGGTCTTCCATCCGATTGATGTCTTCATCCAAGCGGAATCTTCTATCTTCATCCATCCGGAGCGGAGCGGCAGCATCCTGAAGACCTCTGACGCGGAACATCCATCCTGGCCGACGACTTCCCGACGAATGACAGTTCTTTTAAATGACGTCATCCAAGATGGCGTCCTTCGAATTCCGATTGGCTGATAGGATTCTATCATCCAATTGGAATTAAGGTAGGAAAAATCTGATTGGCTGATTCAATCAGCCAATCAGATTGAAGTTCAATCCGATTGGCTGATCCAATCAGCCAATCGGATTGACCTCGCATTCTATTGGCTGATCGAAATATACTTCCCAGTTGTCCACACCCGGAATGTGGATCGCTGACAGCAAACAAACGTGGGTCTCAGCCCACTCCAGAATCCGATATACTTCCCTCATAGCTAGGAAGCTTCTCGTTCCCCCCTGATGGTAGATGTAAGCCACCAAGGTTATATTGTCTGATTGGAATCTGATACACTGGGGCAAACCCAGCAGAGGCCAAGCCTTCAGAGCATTGTATATTGCCTGAAGATCCAAAATGAGATCGGGAGGGAGCTTTCCTCCTGAGTCCAAAGCCCCTGTGCCTCCCTGGCACCCCAAACAGCTCCCCATCCTGAGACTCGCAACCGTAGTCACAATCACCCAGGATGGTCTTAAGATGGACTTCCCTCAGGACAAGTAATCCGGACAAAAACACCAAGAGAGCGGTTCTCTCGATCGGATGTCCAGAGAAATCTGTTGAGACAGATCCGATGATCCCCGTTCCACTGTTTCAGGAATGATGTCCATGCTGGACACCATGAGACCAATAATCTTGGTACACCGAGCCACAGATGGCCTTAAAGAGATCTGGAAAGCAAGACATGTTGAAGCTAGCTTGCAACATCTATGGTTCTAATATAGTACCCATTAATTCTATCCTGGTACTTGATACAAAAGAACTCTCTCTATTTATCTTCCATACATGGAATCAAAGAAGACAGAGGAGAGATTCCGAATGGTCCACACTTTGAAAAATTTCTTGGATCCGTAGCTAGACTAAACGAGAGTGCAATAAACTAGAAGTGCTGGCCCAGGAACGCAAACTTTAGAAACTGGAAGTGGTCCTTGAGGATTGGTACGTGAAGGGAGCATCCTTCAGTTCTATCGTGGTCATGAACTGCCCTTCTCGAACGAGGGGAAGAATGGACCTATTGTCTCCATCTTAAACGAGGGGCCATTTAAAAACTTGTTTAAGCACTTTAGGCCCAGAATCGGAAGGAAAGTTCCCTCCTTTTTCGGGACCACGAAAAGGTTTGAATAGTATCCCAAACCTCTCACTGAGATAGGCACCAGGACAATAACTCCTAAGAGAACAGATCCCATACGCACCCCAGAAAGGCTCTCCTCCTTTCTGGTCAGAAAGACAGAAGAGAGAGGAGGAATCTGCCCTTGGCTGAGACTTGAAACCTCACAACTCTGAGCTATGACCTCCAGGACCCATGGATCCTGCACATCCCTGAACCAAGTGACGAAAATGAGCGACAGACTTCCCCCCACACGATCCAGAAGAGGAGCGGAGACCTCCCATTCATGTCGACTTAGACTCAGCCCAAACAGCTCCCCATCCGGATAGGCTTGCGTCCGTAGTCACAATCTCCCAGAATGGTCTTAAGAAGCATGTCCCTCGAAACAGATAATCTGGACAGAGCCACCAAGAGAGCGATTTTCTTGACTGGCTGTCTAATACAATCTGTTGAGACAGATCTGAATGATCGCCGTTCCAATGCCTCAGCATGCACAGTTGTAAAGGTCTGAGAAGGAACCTGGCAAAGGGAATGATGTCCATGCAGAACACCATGAGACCAATCACCTCCATACACTGAGCCACAGAGGGACTCAAGGAGGTCCGGAGGGCAAGACATGCCGAAGTTAGCTTGCAACGTCTCTGGTCTGTTAGAAATATCCTCATGGATATGGAGTCTATTATAGTACCCAGGAATTCCACCATGGTACAAGTTTATCTTCCATCCATGTGATCGAAAACGACTGAGAAGGGACTCCGAGAATTCTTCCTCAAGGCGCAAACATCACAGCATATTCGCATTAGCAAATGTGAAATATTTGTATTAAGTACATAGTTATAATCTTTATTAAATATGAATATTGCATATATATGTTTTGACATCTTCTCATCTACTTAATGGCAAAAGGCTCTAATGCACTTATTTATGTGTTTATATGTGTGTATATGTCTGTCAATACATATATACACATATAAACAAGCGCTATAAAATCAAACACAGACTTTCATGCATGAGTACCCATGTGATTTACATGCTGATTTGCCCCTGTTCCCTTGTTTATATAGGGAAAACGGTCACTACGTTTCGGGAGCGTATGGCCAATCATCGCTGTGCGATCAGGGAAGCCATCAAAAATGGCGACTCTGATCAGCCAGTAGCACGCCATTTCGCCAGACACAAACATGGTGTATCAAGTTTAAAAACCATGTTGATTGACCAAGTACCACCGTCGACAAGGGGAGGTGACAGGGGCAATCGACTTCTAAGAATGGAGACAAGATGGATTTACACTTTGGATACTATAGCACCTAGGGGATTAAATACTATGCTGGATTTCTCGCCATTCTATACCGCGAGTTGATCTAATCTCTCTGTATTAATTATAACTGTGCATTCTATCTTAAATCATATCCATAACCAATGACTTTTAAATATGACTTTTTATCACTACTACTTTTAGTTCATAAGTCCTCAGGTATTTTCTGCCATATTCCAGGAGACACTAAGAATACAAAAATTAATTGGTTGTAGATGTGTGTATATACTATTTATTATTCAAGATCTGGGGTGTTTGATGATGATGTTTTTTCCCATCTCCCATATAATTGATCATTGATGATAATATAGTGTTGCATATATATACTTACCATTAGTTAAACAAACTCCGTGTGTAATTAAAATATTTCTGCATATCCACCATATTCATGTTTTTACATTACATTCGATCACTCATGATCGACTACCTTTGTTGTTTTTAATACACTGGCTTTCTGCTTTATGGCTAACTGCAGCATTCTATAGCATTTTATAACATGGACAATAGGATTTCTTTCACAATGTTTGAGTTAAGTATATGTGTTCTATTAGATTGACACTTCCTTATTATCCATGCCTATCGTAAGACAACAAACAGTTGTCACCATGGTAACCGGCGTCACCACTTGGTTCACGTAGATGACGTAATTTCCGGTCACATGACTTCCGGATCTGCACCATGCGGGCCGCGGTTGCGGCTTGGCGCCATCAGAAGCCACTGGGTTATTTAAGGTGAAGGGGTATTGTATGTGTTATACTGCTTTTTGTACATCCAAATTGTTTGTATCATGCATTTGAGAAAGGAGGTGGAATACCTCCGAAACGTCATGCATTCTTAATTTAACTTATTAAATGTTATATTTTATCCTGAACCAGCGAGTGCCTTTTTTCCACATACATATATATATATATATATATATATACATATCTATATACATATAAATACATACGCCTAGATTTAGAGTTTTGCGTTAGCCGTCAAAACCAGCGTTAGGGGCTACTAACGCTGGTTTTGGGCTACCGCTGGTATTTAGAGTCAGTCAGGAAAGGGTCTAACGCTCACTTTCCAGCCGCGACTTTTCCATACCGCAGATCCCCTTACGTCAATTGCGTATCCTATCTTTTCAATGGGATCTTTCTAACGCCGGTATTTAGAGTCTTGGCTGGAGTGAGAGTTAGAAATCTAACGACAAAACTCCAGCCGCAGAAAAAAGCCAGGAGTTAAGAGCTTTTTGGGCTAACGCCGGTTCATAAAGCTCTTAACTACTGTGCTCTAAAGTAGACTAACACCCATAAACTACCTATGTACCCCTAAACCGAGGTCCCCCCACATCGACGCCACTCTATTACATTTTTTTAACCCCTAATCTGCCGACCGCACACCGCCGCAACCTACATTATCCCTATTTACCCCTAATCTGCTGCCCCTAACACCGCCGACCCCTATATTATATTTATTAACCCCTAATCTACCGCCCCCAACGTCGCCGCCACCTACCTACAATTATTAACCCCTAATCCGCCTTACTCCCGCCTCAATAACCCTATAATAAATATTATTAACCCCTAATCTGCCCTCCCTAACATCGCCGACACCTAACTTCAATTATTAACCCCTAATCTGCCGACCGGACCTCACCGCTACTCTAATAAATTTATTAACCCCTAAAGCTAAGTCTAACACTAACACTAACACCCTCCTAAGTTAAATATAATTTATATCTAAAAAAATAAATGATTTCTTATTAAATAAATTATTCCTATTTAAAGCTAAATACTTACCTGTAAAATAAACCCTAATATAGCTACAATATAACGAATAGTTACATTGTAGCTATTTTAGGGTTTATATTTATTTTACAGGCAACTTTGTATTTATTTTAACCAGGTACAATAGCTATTAAATAGTTAATAACTATTTAATAGCTACCTAGTTAAAATAATTACAAAATTACCTGTAAAATAAATCCTAACCGAAGTTACAATTAAACCTAACACTACACTATCAATAAATTAATTACATAAAATACCTACAAATAAATACAATTAAATAAACTAACTAAAGTACAAAAAATAAAAAAAGAACTAAGTTACAAAAAATAATTTACAAACATTAGAAAAATATTACAACAATTTTAAGCTAATTACACCTACTCTAAGCCCCCTAATAAAATAACAAAGCCACCCAAAATAAAAAACAGAATTTATGCTTACCTGATAAATTACTTTCTCCAACGGTGTGTCCGGTCCACGGCGTCATCCTTACTTGTGGGATATTCTCTTCCCCAACAGGAAATGGCAAAGAGCCCAGCAAAGCTGGTCACATGATCCCCCCTAGGCTCCGCCTTCCCCAGTCATTCGACCGACGTAAAGGAGGAATATGCATAGGAGAAATCATATGATACCGTGGTGACTGTAGTTAGAGAAAATAATTCAACAGACCTGATCAAAAACCAGGGCGGGCCGTGGACCGGACACACCGTTGGAGAAAGTAATTTATCAGGTAAGCATAAATTCTGTTTTCTCCAACATAGGTGTGTCCGGTTCACGGCGTCATCCTTACTTGTGGGAACCAATACCAAAGCTTTAGGACACGGATGATGGGAGGGAACAAATCAGGTCGCCTAGATGGAAGGCACCACGGTTTGCAAAACCTTTCTCCCAAAAATAGCCTCAGAAGAAGCAAAAGTATCAAATTTGTAGAATTTGGCAAAAGTGTGCAGTGAAGACCAAGTCGCTGCCTTACATAGCTGATCAACAGAAGCCTCGTTCTTGAAGGCCCAAGTGGAAGCCACAGCCCTAGTGGAGTGAGCTGTGATTCTTTCAGGAGGCTGCCGTCCGGCAGTCTCATAAGCCAATCGGATAATGCTTTTAAGCCAGAAAGAGAGAGAGGTAGAAGTTGCTTTTTGACCTCTCCTTTTACCAGAATAAACAACAAACAAAGAAGATGTTTGTCTGAAATCCTTAGTAGCTGCTAAGTAAAATTTGAGAGCACGAACTACATCTAAGTTGTGCAACAAACGTTCCTTCTTTGAAACTGGATTAGGACACAAAGAAGGCACGACTATCTCCTGGTTAATATTTTTATTAGAAACAACTTTCGGAAGAAAACCAGGTTTAGTACGCAAAACCACCTTATCTGCATGGAACACCAGATATGGAGGAGAACACTGCAGAGCAGATAACTCTGAAACTCTTCTAGCAGAAGAGATTGCAACCAAAAACAAAACTTTCCAAGATAATAACTTTATATCAACGGAATGTAGGGGTTCAAACGGAATCCCCTGAAGAACTGAAAGAACTAGATTGAGACTCCAGGGAGGAGTCAAAGGTTTGTAAACAGGCTTGATTCTAACCAGAGCCTGAACAAAAGCCTGAACGTCTGGTACAGCCGCCAGCTTTTTGTGAAGTAAAACAGATAAAGCAGAAATCTGTCCCTTCAAAGAACTCGCAGATAATCCTTTCTCCAAACCCTCTTGAAGAAAGGATAGAATCCTAGGAATTTTTATCTTGTTCCATGGGAATCCTTTAGATTCGCACCAACAGATATATTTTTTCCATATTTTATGGTAGATTTTCCTAGTTACAGGCTTTCTAGCCTGAACAAGAGTATCAATGACAGAATCTGAGAACCCTCGCTTTGATAAAATCAAGCGTTCAATCTCCAAGCAGTCAGTTGGAGTGAGGCCAGATTCGGATGTTCGAACGGACCTTGAACAAGAAGGTCCTGTCTCAGAGGTAGCTTCCATGGTGGAGCTGATGACATATTCACCAGGTCTGCATACCAAGTCCTGCGTGGCCACGCAGGAGCTATCAAGATCACCGATACCCTCTCCTGTTTGATCCTGGCTACCAGCCTGGGAATGAGAGGAAACGGTGGGAACACATAAGCTAGGTTGAAGGTCCAAGGTGCTACTAGTGCATCCACTAGAGCCGCCTTGGGATCCCTGGATCTGGACCCGTAGCAAGGAACCTTGAAGTTCTGACGAGACGCCATCAGATCCATGTCTGGAATGCCCCACAATTGAATTATTTGGGCAAACATTTCCGGATGGAGTTCCCACTCCCCCGGATGAAATGTCTGACGACTCAGAAAATCCGCTTCCCAATTTTCCACTCCTGGGATGTGGATTGCAGACAAGTGGCAGGAGTGATTCTCCGCCCATTGAATTATTTTGGTCACTTCTTCCATCGCCAGGGAACTCCTTGTTCCCCCCTGATGGTTGATATACGCAACAGTCGTCATGTTGTCTGATTGAAACCTTATGAATTTGGCCTTTGCAAGCTGAGGCCAAGCTCTGAGAGCATTGAATATCGCTCTTAGTTCCAGAATGTTTATCGGTAGAAGAGATTCTTCCCGAGACCAAAGCCCCTGAGCTTTCAGGGGTTCCCAGACCGCGCCCCAGCCCACCAGACTGGCGTCGGTCGTGACAATGACCCACTCCGGTCTGCGGAAGCTCATCCCTTGTGACAGGTTGTCCAGGGTCAGCCACCAACGGAGTGAGTCTCTGGTCCTCTGATCTACTTGTATCGTTGGAGACAAGTCTGTATAATCCCCATTCCACTGTCTGAGCATGCACAGTTGTAATGGTCTTAGATGAATTCGCACAAAAGGAACTATGTCCATTGCCGCCACCATCAAACCTATTACTTCCATGCACTGCGCTATGGAAGGAAGAAGAACAGAATGAAGTACTTGACAAGAGTTTAGAAGTTTTGATTTTCTGGCGTCTGTCAGAAAAATCTTCATTTCTAAAGAGTCTATTATTGTTCCCAAGAAGGGGACTCTTGTTGACGGAGACAGAGAACTTTTCTCTACGTTCACTTTCCACCCGTGACATCTGAGAAAGGCTAGGACAATGTCCGTATGAGCCTTTGCTTGTGGCAGGGACGACGCTTGAATTAGAATGTCGTCCAAGTAAGGTACTACTGCAATGCCCCTCGGTCTTAACACCGCTAGAAGGGACCCTAGTACCTTTGTGAAAATTCTTGGGGCAGTGGCTAATCCGAATGGAAGTGCCACGAACTGGTAATGTTTGTCCAGAAACGCGAACCTTAGGAACCGATGATGTTCCTTGTGGATAGGAATATGTAGATACGCATCCTTTAAATCCACCGTGGTCATGAATTGACCTTCCTGGATGGTAGGAAGAATTGTTCGAATGGTTTCCATCTTGAACGATGGAACCCTGAGAAATTTGTTTAAGATCTTGAGATCCAAGATTGGTCTGAATGTTCCCTCTTTTTTGGGAACTATGAACAGATTTGAGTAGAATCCCATCCCTCGTTCCTTCAATGGAACAGGATTGATCACTCCCATTTTTAACAGGTCTTCTACACAATGTAAGAATGCCTGTTTTTTTATGTGGTCTGAAGACAATTGAGACCTGTGGAATCTTCCCCTTGGGGGTAGTTCCTTGAATTCCAGAAGATAACCTTGGGAGACTATTTCTAGAGCCCAAGGATCCAGAACATCTCTTGCCCATGCCTGAGCGAAGAGAGAAAGTCTGCCCCCCACCAGATCCGGTCCCGGATCGGGGGCCAACATCTCATGCTGTCTTGGTAGCAGTGGCAGGTTTCTTGGCCTGCTTGCCTTTGTTCCAGCCTTGCATGGGCTTCCAGGCTGGCTTGGCTTGAGACGTATTACCCTCTTGCTTAGAGGGCGTAGAGCTTGAGGCTGGTCCGTTTCTACGAAAGGGACGAAAATTAGGCTTATTTTTAGCCTTGAAAGACCTATCCTGAGGAAGGGCATGGCCCTTTCCCCCAGTGATATCTGAAATAATCTCTTTCAAGTCAGGGCCAAACAGCGTTTTCCCCTTGAAAGGAATATTAAGCAATTTGTTCTTGGATGACGCATCCGCTGACCAAGATTTTAGCCATAGCGCTCTGCGCGCCACAATAGCAAACCCTGAATTTTTCGCCGCTAATCTAGCTAATTGCAGGGTAGCGTCTAGAGTAAAAGAATTAGCCAATTTAAGAGCACGAATTCTGTCCATAATCTCCTCCAAAGGGGTAGCTTTATCTAGCGACTTTTCTAGTTCATCAAACCAAAAAGACGCTGCTGTAGTAACAGGAACAATGCATGAAATTGGCTGTAGAAGGTAACCTTGCTGAACAAACATCTTTTTAAGCAAACCTTCTAACTTTTTATCCATAGGATCTTTGAAAGCACAACTATCTTCTATAGGGATAGTGGTGCGTTTGTTTAAGGTAGAGACCGCCCCCTCGACCTTAGGGACTGTCTACCATAAGTCCTTTCTGGGGTCGACTATAGGAAACAATTTCTTAAATATAGGGGGAGGGACAAAAGGTATGCCGGGCCTTTCCCATTCTTTGTTTACAATATCCACCACCCGCTTGGGTATAGGAAAAGCTTCGGGGGGCACCGGGACCTCTAGAAACTTGTCCATCTTACATAATTTCTCTGGAACGACCAAATTGTCACAATCATCCAGAGTAGAAAGCACCTCCTTAAGCAGAGCGCGGAGATGTTCCAATTTAAATTTGAATGTAATAACATCAGGTTCAGCTTGTTGAGAAATTTTTCCTGAATCTGAAATTTCTCCCTCAGACAAAACCTCCCTAGCCCCTTCAGACTGGTGTAAGGGCATGTCAGAACCATTATCATCTGCGCCCTCATGCTCTACAGTATCTAAAACAGAGCAGTCGCGCTTTCGCTGATAAGTGGGCATTTTGGCTAAAATGTTTTTAATAGAATTATCCATTACAGCCGTTAATTGTTGCATAGTAAGAATAATAGGCGCACTAGATGTACTAGGGGCCTCTTGTGTGGGCAAGACTGGTGTAGACACATAAGGGGATGATGCAGTACCATGCTTACTCCCCTCACTAGAGGAATCATCTTGGGCATCATTTTCACTATCACATGCATCACATATATTTAAATGAGAAGGAACTTTGGCTTCCTGACATACAGAACATAGTCTATCTGAAGGTACAGACATGATAAACAGGCATAAACTTGATAACAAAGTACAAAAAACGTTTTAAAATAAAACCGTTACTGTCACTTTAAATTTTAAACTGAACACACTTTATTACTGAATATGCGAAAAAGTATGAAGGAATTGTCCAAAATTCACCAAAATTTCACCACAGTGTCATAAAGCCTTGAAAGTATTGCACACCAAATTTGAAAGATTTAACTCGAAAAATAACGGAACCGGAGCCGTTTTTACATTTAACCCCTATACAGTCCCTGGTATCTGCTTTGCTGAGACCCAACCAAGCCCAGAGGGGAATACGATACCAAATGACGCCTTCAGCACGCTTTTTCAGTGTATCTGAGCTCCTCACACATGCATCTGCATGCTCTGACTCCCAAAAACAACTGCGCATTAGTGGCGCGAAACTGAGGCTCTGCCTAAGACTAGAGAAGGCCCCCAGTGAAAAAGGTGTCCAAAACAGTGCCTGCCGTTTTTATTACCAACATACCCAGATAAAAACAACTCCTCAGAGTAATAAACCATTAAACATGCTTATAAAACAAACGTTTTAGCCCAGAAAAATGTCTACCAGTCTTTACAGCCCTTGTGAAGCCCTTTATAATTGTTATTAAAATGGCTTACCGGATCCCATAGGGAAAATGACAGCTTCCAGCATTACCAAGTCTTGTTAGAAATGTGTCATACTTCAAGCAGTAAAAGTCTGCACACTGTTCCCCCAACTGAAGTTACTTCATCTCAACAGTCCTGTGTGGAACAGCCATCGATTTTAGTAACGGTTGCTAAAATCATCTTCCTCTTACAAACAGAAATCTTCATCTCTTTTCTGTTTCAGAGTAAATAGTACATACCAGCACTATTTTAAAATAACAAACTCTTGATTGAAGCAATAAAACTACATTTAAACACCAAAAAACTCTAAGCCATCTCCGTGGAGATGTTGCCTGTACAACGGCAAAGAGAATGACTGGGGAAGGCGGAGCCTAGGGGGGATCATGTGACCAGCTTTGCTGGGCTCTTTGCCATTTCCTGTTGGGGAAGAGAATATCCCACAAGTAAGGATGACGCCGTGGACCGGACACACCTATGTTGGAGAAAAATGCCCTACCCTATTCTAAAATAAAAATAGAAAAGCTCTTTTACCTTACCAGCCCTTAAAAGGGCCTTTTGCGGGGCATGCCCCAAAGAAAACAGCTCTTTTGCCTGTAAAAAAAAACGCAATACCCCCCCCACATTACAACCCACCACCCACATACCCCTACTCTAACCCAAATCCCCCTTAAATAAACCTAACACTAAGCCCCTGAAGATCATCCTACCTTATCTTCACCACGCCGGGTATCACCGATCAGTCCAGTGGAGGCTCCGAAATCTTCATCCAAGCCCAAGCGGGGGCTGAAGATATCCATCATCCGGCTGAAGAGGTCCATCATCGGGCTGAAGTCTTCTATCAAGCGGCATCTTCAATCTTCTTTCTTCCGGATCCATCTTCATTCCGCCGACGCGGAACATCCATCCTGGCTGACGACTTCCCGATGAATGATGGTTCCTTTAAATGACGTCATCCAAGATGGCGTCCCTCGAATTCCGATTGGCTGATAGGATTCTATCAGCCAATCGGAATTAAGGTAGGAAAATTCTGATGGAATCAGCCAATCAGATTCAAGTTAAATCCTATTGGCTGATTGGATGAGCCAATCGGATTGAACTTGAATCTGATTGGCTGATTCCATCAGCCAATCAGAATTTTCCTACCTTAATTCCGATTGGCTGATAGAATCCTATCAGCCAATCAGAATTCGAGGGACGCCATCTTGGATGACATCCCTTAAAGGAACCGTCATTCGTCGGGAAGTCGTCGGCCAGGATGGATGTTCCGCGTCGGCGGGATGAAGATGGATCCGGAAGAAAGAAGATTGAAGATGCCGCTTGATAGAAGACTTCAGCCCGATGATGGACCTCTTCAGTCGGATGATGGATGTCTTCAGCCCCCGCTTGGGCTTGGATCAAGACTTCAGGTGGATGATGGACCTCTTCAGCCCCCGCTTGGGCTTGGATGAAGATTTCGGAGACTCCACTGGACTGATCGGTAATACCCGGCGTGGTGAAGATAAGGTAGGATGATCTTCAGGGGCTTAGTGTTAGGTTTATTTAAGGGGGTTTGGGTTAGATTAGGGGTATGTGGGTGGTGGGTTGTAATGTTGGGGGGGGTATTGTATGTTTTTTTTTTACAGGCAAAAGAGCTGTTTTCTTTGGGGCATGCCCCGCAAAAGGCCCTTTTAAGGGCTGGTAAGGTAAAAGAGCTTTTCTATTTTTATTTTAGAATAGGGTAGGGCATTTTTTTATTTTGGGGGGCTTTGTTATTTTATTAGGGGGCTTAGAGTAGGTGTAATTAGCTTAAAATTGTTGTAATATTTTTCTAATGTTTGTAAATTATTTTTTTATTTTTTGTAACTTAGTTCTTTTTTTATTTTTTGTACTTTAGTTAGTTTATTTAATTGTATTTATTAGTAGGTATTTTATGTAATTAATTTATTGATAGTGTAGTGTTAGGTTTAATTGTAACTTAGGTTAGGATTTATTTTACAGGTAATTTTGTAATTATTTTAACTAGGTAGCTATTAAATAGTTAATAACTATTTAATAGCTATTGTACCTAGTTAAAATAAATACAAAGTTGCCTGCAAATTAAATATTAATCCTAAAATAGCTACAATATAATTATTCGTTATATTGTAGCTATATTAGGGTTTATTTTACAGGTAAGTATTTAGCTTTAAATAGGATTAATTTATTTAATAAGAGTTAATTTATTTCGTTAGATAAAAATTATATTTAAATTAGGGGGGTGTTAGTGTTAGACTTCGCTTTAGGGGTTAATCCATTTATTAGAGTAGCGGCGAGGTCCGGTCGGCAGATTAGGGGTTAATAATTGAAGTTAGGTGTCGGCAATGTTAGGGAGGGCAGATTAGGGGTTAATACTATTTATTATAGGGTTTTTGAGGCGGGAGTGAGGCGGATTAGTGGTTAATAACTTTATTATAGTAGCGGTGAGGTCCGGTCGGCAGATTAGGGGTTAATAATTGTAGGTAGGTGGCGGCGACGTTGGGGGGGGGCAGATTAGGGGTTAATAATTATAATATAGGGGTCGGCGGTGTTCGGGGCAGCAGATTAGGGGTACATAGGGATAACGTAGGTTGCGGCGGTGTACGGAGCGGTAGATTAGGGGTTAAAAGTGTAATGCAGGTGTCAGCGATAGTGGGGGCGGCAGATTAGGGGTTAATAAGTGTAAGGCTAGGGGTGTTTAGACTCGGGGTTCATGTTAGGGTGTTAGGTACAGACTTAGGAAAAGTTTCCCCATAGGAAACAATGGGGCTGTGTTAGGAGCTGAACGCTGCTTTTTTGCAGGTGTTAGGTTTTTTTTTCAGCTCAAACTGCCCCATTGTTTCCTATGGGGGAATCGTGCACGAGCACGTTTTTGAAGCTGGCCGCGTCCGTAAGCACCGCTGGTATTGAGAGTTGCAGTGGCGGTAAATATGCCTGTACGCTCCCTTTTTGGAGCCTAACGCAGCCATTCTGTGAACTCTAAATACCAGCGTTGTTTAAAAGGTGCGGGGGGAAAAAAGCACGCGTAGCTAACGCACCCCTTCTAACGCAAAACTCTAAATCTAGCCGATATTTAGCAATGTATCTGTATGCATCTCTATGTTAAAGTACTTTGGCACCTTTTTTTTTCTAATACCCGAGCTATTATAACTTTTTTTGTGCAATATTTTAACTTTTATTTTTTTATTAGACAGTTTTAGTATGAGTAAGTGTACTTAATCTAATTTTTAAGTGTGTTGTGCAAGCTTTTTGTTTCGGAAAACAGTTAACCACAGCTCTGAGATTGCGGTAAGGATTGAATCGTAAATGGCGATTGCGCTAGCGCAATTTCACTCAACTTGTAATATTAGCACATTTAAAAAGGCATGCAAAAAGACAATACCGCTTACGCAAAACAGTTTGCATGTAACTTCTCGCTAGCTACAAGGTTACATGACACTAAAATTAAGATTTTTGACTGGATTTTTGCCACAAGTCAAGGACCACAGATATGCTACTACCATATCGGTCGCAAAAAGTGCACATCAATAATCTCGCTGATGCTGGGATCTCACTGCAAAAATATCACTGTGTGTCTCTTTGCGGTGACTATGACTGTCCTTCAGATAGGAAGTTGGTAACTGCCATTAACTTATGGACTGGGGGAACGGTTACATTTAGGATATTGGAGCACACTTAGCTTACATCAGAAACTTATATCATAAGCAAAAAATAGAAAATGACTTTAGACATCAACTGTAACATCTAAGACTTAACCCCTTAAGGACAAGGCCATTTTTCAATTTCTTTCCCTTAAGGACCAGGGCTATTTTTACATTTCTGCGGTTTTTGTGTTTAGCTGTAATTTTCCTCTTACTCATTTACTGTACCCACACATATTATATACCGTTTTTCTCGCCACTAAATGGACTTTCTAAAGATACCATTATTTTCATCATATCTTATATTTTATCATTTCTTTTATAGTAAATTATGAGGAAAAATGGAAAAAAAACCACACTTTTTCTAACTTTGACCCCCAAAATGTGTTATACATCTACAACCACCAAAAAACACCCATGCTAAATAGTTTATAAATTTTGTCCTGAGTTTAGAAATACCCAATGTTTACATGTTCTTTGCAAGTAATAGGGCAATAAGTACAAGTAGCACTTTGCTATTTCCAAACCACTTTTTTTTTCAAAATTAGCGCTAGTTACTTTGGAACACTGATATCTGTCAGGAATCATTGAATATTCCTTGACATGTATATATTTTTTTTTAGTAGACAACCCAAAGTATTGATCTAGGCCCATTTTGGTATATTTCATGCCACCATTTTACCGCAAAATGCGATCAAATAAAAAAAATTGTTCACTTTTTCACTAACTTTTTCACAAACTTTAGGTTTCTCACTGAAATTATTTACAAACAGCTTTTGCAATTATGGCACAAATGGTTGTAAATGCTTCTCTGGGATCCGGTTTGTTCAGAAATAGCAGACATATATAGCTTTGGAATTGCTTTTTGGTAATTAGAAGGACGCTAAATGCCACTGCGCACCACTCTTGTAATATGCCCAGCAGTTAAAAATTAGGTAGCTTGTAGGGTTAATTTTAGCTTTAGTGTAGAGATCAGCCTCCCACCTGACACATCCCTCCCTCCCTCCCTCTGATCCCTCCCTGACCCCCCTCAAACAGCTCTCTTCCCTCCCCCACATCACAATTGTCACCGCCATCTTAAGTACTGGCATAAAGTTTTTTGTATTGTTTAAGATTTTTTTTTTAAATATATTTTAAGAGAAAGTGTAGCATCCCCCATTATTCCCAACAGCTCTCTAAGCCTCCCCCCTCGACCTATTGGCCGCCATCTTAGGTACTGGCATCTGTCTGCCAGCATCCAGTTTACTAACAAATTTGACTTTTTATTAAAAAATATATATAAAAAGTTCATTTTCTGTAGTGTAGCTTCCCCCCCCCAATACACTACCCCCCTCCCAGATCCCTTTCCAAACATTTTCCCCCTCTCCCTCCATCGGTAATTGATTACCGTTGTCAGGATATCTGTGAATGTTATTTAATTTTATTTATATATATATATATATATATATATATATATATATTATTTAATATATATATGGTTGTGTACACCAAATAATTAATTTTATTTGTAAAACTCCATATGTCACTTTAACAGACCAGCCCCCCTCTCTCATTCATCAAAGGAATTGTTTTCAAGTTATCTTAGAAAGATCACTTCAAAAGACCTTATGGTCACTACCTGGAAATGTGTAATAAGATTTCCTACTTCTTACAAGAGAGCCTAAAAGTCTGAGACAAGTGACAAGTTTTGTGGGAAAGCGACCATTCACACTTCGAGGCAAATTTGTACCTGCGGTGTTAGATAAACATCTGTACTAGCTAACAGAGAGACATGTTTAACCCTATGAGTGCTGAAAGCATAGAATGTCTTAAGGATTTAAAATGTCTCAAAATTAATAACATTATTTCTTTAATTTCAGACCTGCATCTAGTTTTTGATGCACTCAAAAATTAGAAATGTGCTGTATTTATTTAAGATGCAATACAATACCAGGATGTTGAATGCTATAAATCTGGGGTGAGCAAATGATTGACAGTGTAATTGCTTATTGGTAAAATCGCTAGAAACATGCTTGTATTTGGTATTGGAATAGTCAGAAAAATGACATATCCCATATATAATTAAAATTGTAAATGATTTATACAAGAAATTAAAGTAGTTTAAATAATCACTTTATAAGGATATATTGAACTGTGGAAATAATTGATGGTGAAACTGAATTTGTAGTTGTCTACTGCCCCCTAGGGGATTAAAACTGGTATGACAGCCAAATAAATTAACTATTTGAACACATGCAGAGCCAGATGAGCCAATCAGGGAGGCGTCTCCCAAATAACCAATGAGAGGGACAAGCTCCGGGGGCCAATGGAAAGACAGCTCCTTTAAGGGCCTATCGAATTCAGATCACCAATGATTAGAATAAGAAAAGGGAGAGGGATATCACGTAATATAACCTCACGCAAGGAGAGAGAGAGAAAAAAAAAGGTCTTTTGTCTGCTAAACTGGTGACTGAATAACTGGCTGACATATTTGGGACACAGTCACTTTAAGCAAAATCTGAGACCATTTCTTGATCTGATTTCTTCATATGAGGTGACCTGAATCTACTTGGAAAAGCTGGAACACATCTAATTTGGTTCATGTTGGTGATGTATGACTGTTCTATATTTTTAATATTTTAGACAAAACAAAATTTATGCTTACCTGATAAATGTCTTTCTTTTATTGACACGATGAGTCCACGGATCATCTAATTACTATTGGGAATATCACTCCTGCCCAGCAAAGCTGTTAAATATCACCTCCCATCCCACCCCAGTCATTCTCTTTGCCTATGTTAGAGCAAGGAAGTGGTAAAGTTAAGTGTTAGAAAAGAGCACCACAGCAAAGCTGTTAAATATCACCTCCCTTCCCTCCCACCCGTCATTTGACCGAAGTAAAGGAGAGAAAGGAAGCAACAAGGTGCAGAGGTGTCTGAAGTTTATAACATACCAACAACCTGTCTTAAGAACAGGGCGGGCCGTGGACTCATTGTGTCAAGAAATAAATACATTTATCAGGTAAGCATAAATTTTGTTTTCTTTCTAATGACACGATGAGTCCACGGATCATCTAATTACTATTGGGAATCAATACCCAAGCTAGAGTACACAGAGGATAAGGGAGGGACAAGACAGGGAACCTAAACGGAAGGCACCACTGCTTGAAGAACCTTTCTCCCAAAAGTGGCCTCAGCCGAGGCAAAAGTGTCAAATTTATAGAATTTAGAAAAAGTGTGAAGAGAGGACCAAGTTGCAGCCTTGCAAATCTGTTCCACAGAAGCTTCATTTTTGAATGCCCATGAGGAAGAAACAGTCCTCGTGGAATGAGCCGTAACTCTCTCTGGAGAATGCTGTTCAGCAGTTTCATAGGCAAAACGTATGATACTCTTCAGCCAAAAAGAAAGAGAAGTAGCCGAAGCTTTCTGTCCCTTACGTTTTCCCGAGAAAACCACAAACAAAGCAGAAGACTTAGTCGCCTGTAAGTAAAATTTTAGAGCATGTACCACGTCTAAATTGTGCAGAAGTCGTTCCTTCTGAGAAGAAGGATTAGGACACAATGAAGGAACAACAATCTCCTGATTAATGTTCCGGTCAGAAACTACTTTAGGGAGAAACCCTAACTTTGTACGTAACACTACCTTATCCGAATGAAAAATAAGGTGAGGTGACTCATACTGTAAAGCCGAGAGCTCTGACACTCTACGAGCAGATGAAATCGCAACAAGAAACAAAACTTTCCAAGATAACAACTTAATATCTAAGGAATGCATAGGCTCAAACGGAGCCCCTTGAAGAACCTTAAGAACTAAATTAAGACTCCAGGTAGGAGTAATTGGTTTGAACACAGGCCTGATCCTGACCAAGGCTTAACAAAATGATTGCACGTCTGGTACGTCCGCCAGACGTTTATGTAACAAAATACACAAGGCAGATATTTGACCCTTTAGGGAACTCGTCGATAATCCCTTCTCCAAACCTTCTTGGAGAAATGACAGAATTCTAGGAATCCTAACTCTTCTCCAAGAGTAGCCCTTGGATTCACACCAATATAGATACTTACACCATATCTTGTGGTAAATCTTTCTAGGTTTACGAGCCTGAATCATGGTCTCTATGACCGATTCTGAAAATCACCGCTTGGATAAAATTAAGCGTTCAATCTCCAAGCAGTCAGCTTCAGAGAAACTAGATTTGGATGAAGGAAGGGCCCTTGAAGTAGAAGGTCCTTCCTCAACGGAAGTCTCCAAGGTGGAAGAGATGACATGTTCACCAGGTCTGCATACTAAATCCTGTGATATCACGCCGGTGCAATGAGGATGACCGACACCCTCTCCTGCTTGATTCAAGCAATGACCCGAGGTAGAAGAGCGAACGGAGGAAATCGGAATGAAAGACTGAAGGTCCAAGGTACCGCCAGGGCGCCTATCAGTACAGCCTGAGGATCCCTTGACCTTGACCCGTACCTTGGAAGCTTGGCATTCTGCCGAGATGCCATGAGATCCAATTCCGGCTGACCCCATTTGAGAATCAGGCTGGAAAACACCTCCGGATGGAGTTCCCACTCCCCCGGGTGAAAGGTCTGCCTGCTCAGGAAATCCGCCTCCCAGTTGTCCACCCCTGGGATGTGGATCGCCGGCAGACAGCAATTGTGGGTCTCCGCCCACCGAATTATCTTGGCTACCTCTGTCATGGCTAAGGAACTCCGCGTTCCTCCCTGATGGTTGATGTAAGCCACCGAAGTTATGTTGTCCAACTGTAACCTGATGAACCGGGCCGAGTCCAAGTTCCCTGAGCCTTTAGAGAGCCCCAGACTGCTCCCCATCCTAGAAGGCTGGCGTCTGTTGTCACAATCACCCAAGAGGGTCTGCGAAAGCAGGTTCTCTGGGAGAGATGATCCTGAGACAACCACCAAAGAAGAGAATCCCTCGTCTCCTGCTCCAGCTGTATTCGTGCAGACAAATCCGCATAATCTCCGTTCCATTGACTGAGCATGTTTAACTGCAGAGGTCTGAGGTGGAAACGAGTGAATGGGATGATGTCCATTGCCGCCACCATCAGTCCGATTACCTCCATGCACTGAGCCACTGATGGCCGAGGAGCGGACTGAAGCGCTAGCAAGAATCGAAAATCTTTGATTTCTTGACTTCTGTCAGAAAAATCTTCATTGATAGGGAATCTATTATGGTTCCTTAGAAAGTTACCCTTGTATTTGGAACTAAGGAGCTCTTTTCCAAATTTACCTTCCATCCGTAGGTTCGTATGAAAGATAACAACATTTCCGTGTGGGACCTTGCTTGTTGAAAGGATTGCGCCTGGAACAGGATGTCGTCCAGATAGGGCGCCACTGCAATGCCCTGTAATCGGAGCACCGCCAACAGGGATCCCAGAACCTTTGAGAAAATTCTGGGAGCTGTGGCAAGGCCGAAAGAAAGAGCCACGAATTGGAAGTGTTTGTCTAGAAATGCAAACCTTAGAAACTTGTGATGATCCCTGTGAATGGGAACATACAGGTACGTGTCCTTTAAATCCACTGTTGTCATAAATTGACCCTCTTGAACCAAAGGAAGAATGGAACAAATAGTTTCCATCTTGAAGGACGGTACTCTGAGGAATTTGTTTAGACTCTTGAGATCTAAAATTGGTCTGAAGGTTCCCTCCTTTTTGGGAACCACACACAGATTGGAATAAAACATAATTTATGCTTACCTGATAAATTTATTTCTCTTGTAGTGTATCCAGTCCACGGATCATCCATTACTTGTGGGATATATTCCCTTCCCAACAGGAAGTTGCAAGAGGATCACCCACAGCAAAGCTGCTATATAGCTCCTCCCCTCACATGTCATATCCAGTCATTCGACCGAAACAAGACGAGAAAGGAGAAACCATAGGGTGCAGTGGTGACTGTAGTTTAATTAAAAATTTAGACCTGCCTTAAAAGGACAGGGCGGGCCGTGGACTGGATACACTACAAGAGAAATAAATTTATCAGGTAAGCATAAATTATGTTTTCTCTTGTTAAGTGTATCCAGTCCACGGATCATCCATTACTTGTGGGATACCAATACCAAAGCTTAAGTACACGGATGATGGGAGGGACAAGGCAGGAACTTAAACGGAAGGAACCACTGCCTGTAGAACCTTTCTCCCAAAAACAGCCTCCGAAGAAGCAAAAGTGTCAAATTTGTAAAATTTTGAAAAAGTGTGAAGCGAAGACCAAGTCGCAGCCTTGCAAATCTGTTCAACAGAGGCCTCATTTTTAAAGGCCCAGGTGGAAGCCACAGCTCTAGTAGAATGAGCTGTAATCCTTTCAGGGGGCTGCTGTCCAGCAGTCTCATAGGCTAAGCGTATTATGCTTCTAAGCCAAAAGGAGAGAGAAGTTGCCGAAGCCTTTTGACCTCTCCTCTGCCCAGAGTAAACAACAAACAGGGCAGATGTTTGACGAAAATCTCTTGTTGCCTGTAAGTAGAACTTCAAGGCACGGACTACGTCCAGATTATGTAAAAGACGTTCCTTCTTTGAAGAAGGATTAGGGCACAATGATGGGACAACAATCTCTTGATTGATATTCCTGTTAGAAACCACCTTAGGTAAAAACCCAGGTTTAGTACGCAGAACTACCTTGTCTGAATGGAAAATCAGATAAGGAGAATCACAATGTAAGGCAGATAACTCCAAGACTCTTCGAGCTGAGGAAATAGCCATCAAAAACAGAACTTTCCAAGATAAAAGTTTAATATCAATGGAATGAAGGGGTTCAAACGGAACTCCTTGAAGAACTTTAAGAACCAAGTTTAAGCTCCACGGAGGAGCAACAGTTTTAAACACAGGCTTAATCCTAGCCAAAGCCTGACAAAAAGCCTGGACGTCTGGAACTTCTGCCAGACGCTTGTGCAAAAGAATAGACAGAGCGGAGATCTGTCCCTTTAACGAACTAGCTGATAAGCCTTTTTCCAAACCCTCTTGGAGAAAGGAC
This sequence comes from Bombina bombina, assembly GCF_027579735.1. Classification (NCBI taxonomy): domain Eukaryota; kingdom Metazoa; phylum Chordata; class Amphibia; order Anura; family Bombinatoridae; genus Bombina; species Bombina bombina. Next base: position 360,998,754 of record NC_069505.1, on the reverse strand, counting down.
AATATCCTAGGAATCCTAACCTTACTCCATGAGTAACTCTTGGATTCGCACCAATACAGGTATTTACGCCATATCTTATGGTAGATTTTCCTGGTAACAGGCTTTCGTGCCTGTATTAAAGTATCAATAACTGACTCGGAGAAGCCACGCTTTGATAGGATCAAGCGTTCAATCTCCATGCAGTCAGTCTCAGAGAAATTAGATTTGGATGATTGAAAGGACCTTGTATTAGCAGGTCTTGCCTCAGAGGTAGAGTCCATGGTGGACAGGACGACATGTCCACTAGGTCTGCATACCAGGTCCTGCGTGGCCACGCAGGCGCTATCAGAATCACCGATGCTCTCTCCTGTTTGATCTTGGCAATCAGTTGAGGGAGCAGAGGAAACGGTGGAAACACATAAGCCAGGTTGAAAAACCAAGGAGCTGCTAGAGCATCTATCAGCGTCGCTCCCGGGTCCCTGGACCTGGATCCGTAACGGGGAAGCTTGGCGTTCTGGCAAGACGCCATGAGGTCCAGTTCTGGTTTGCCCCAACGATGGACCAGCTGAGCAAACACCTCCGGATGGAGTTCCCACTCCCCCGGATGAAAAGTCTGACGACTTAGAAAATCCGCCTCCCAGTTCTCCACGCCTGGGATGTGGATCGCTGACAAGTGGCAAGAGTGAGACTCTGCCCAGCGAATTATCTTTGAGACTTCTAACATCGCTAGGGAACTCCTGGTTCCCCCTTGATGGTTGATGTAAGCCACAGTCGTGATGATGTCCGACTGAAATCTGATGAACCTCAGTGTTGCTAACTGAGGCCAAGCTAGAAGAGCATTGAATATTGCTCTTAACTCCAGAATATTTATTGGGAGGAGTTTCTCCTCCTGAGTCCACGATCCCTGAGCCTTCAGGGAGTTCCAGACTGCGCCCCAGCCTAGAAGGCTGGCATCTGTTGTTACAATCGTCCAATCTGGCCTGCGAAAGGTCATACCCTTGGACAGATGGACCCGAGATAGCCACCAGAGAAGAGAATCTCTGGTCTCTTGATCCAGATTTAGTAGAGGGGACAAATCTGAGTAATCCCCATTCCACTGACCTAGCATGCACAATTGCAGCGGTCTGAGATGCAGGCGCGCAAATGGCACTATGTCCATTGCCGCTACCATTAAGCCGATTACTTCCATGCACTGAGCCACTGACGGGCGTGGAATGGAATGAAGGACACGGCAAGCATTTAAAAGTTTTGATAACCTGGACTCCGTCAGGTAAATTTTCATTTCTACAGAATCTATCAGAGTCCCTAGGAAGGAGACTCTTGTGAGTGGCCATAGAGAACTCTTTTCCACATTCACTTTCCACCCATGCGACCTCAGAAATGCCAGAACTATCTCTGTATGAGACTTGGCAATTTGAAAGCTTGGCGCCTGTATCAGGATATCGTCTAGATACGGAGCCACCGATATACCTCGCGGTCTTAGAACCGCCAGAAGTGAGCCCAGAACCTTTGTAAAGATTCTCGGGCCGTAGCCAACCCGAAGGGGAGAGCTACAAATTGGTAATGCCTGTCTAGAAAGGCAAATCTTAGGAACCGATGATGATCTCTGTGAATCGGTATGTGAAGGTAGGCATCCTTTAAGTCCACTGTGGTCATGTACTGACCCTCTTGGATCATGGGTAGGATGGTCCGAATAGTTTCCATCTTGAATGATGGAACTCTTAGGAATTTGTTTAGGATCTTTAGGTCCAAGATAGGTCTGAAGGTTCCCTCTTTCTTGGGAACCACAAACAGATTTGAATAAAATCCCTGCCCTTGTTCCGTCCGCGGAACTGGGTGGATCACCCCCATTACTAGGAGGTCTTGTACACAGCTTAGGAATGCCTTTTTCTTTATCTGGCTTTCTGATAACCTTGAAAGATGAAATCTCCCTTGAGGAGGAGAAGCCTTGAAGTCCAGAAGATATCCCTGAGATATGATCTCCAATGCCCAGGGATCCTGGACATCTCTTGCCCACGCCTGGGCGAAGAGAGAAAGTCTGCCCCCCACTAGATCCGTTTCCAGATAGGGGGCCGTTCCTTCATGCTGTCTTGGGGGCAGTAGCAGGTTTTCTGGCCTGCTTGCCCTTGTTCCAGGACTGGTTAGGTTTCCAGTTCTGTCTGAAATGAGCAACAGTTCCTCCCTGTTTTGGAGCGGAGGAAGTTGATGCTGCTCCTGCCTTGAAATTTCGAAAGGCACGAAAATTAGACTGCTTGGCCTTTGGTTTGGCCCTGTCCTGAGGAAGGGTATGCCCCTTACCTCCCGTAATGTCAGCAATAATTTCCTTCAAGCCGGGCCCGAATAAGGTCTGCCCCTTGAAAGGGATATTAAGTAATTTAGATTTAGAAGTCACGTCAGCTGACCAGGATTTAAGCCATAGCGCCCTCCGCGCCTGGATGGCGAATCCGGAGTTCTTAGCCGTTAGTTTAGTCAAATGTACAATGGCATCAGAAACAAATGAGTTAGCTAGCTTAAGTGATTTAAGCTTGTCCATAATTTCATCCAATGGAGCTGTGTGAATGGCCTCTTCTAGAGACTCAAACCAGAATGCAGCAGCAGCAGCAGTGACAGGTGCAATGCATGCAAGGGGCTGCAGGATAAAACCTTGTTGAACAAACATTTTCTTAAGGTAACCTTCTAATTTTTTATCCATTGGATCCGAAAAAGCACAACTATCCTCAACCGGGATAGTGGTACGAATTGCTAAAGTAGAAACTGCTCCCTCCACCTTAGGGACCGTCTGCCATAAGTCCCGTGTAGTGGCGTCTATTGGAAACATTTTTCTAAATATAGGAGGCGGGGAAAAGGGCACACCGGGTCTATCCCACTCCTTGCTAATAATTTCTGTAAGCCTTTTAGGTATAGGGAAAACATCAGTACACACCGGTACCGCATAGTATCTATCCAGCCTACACAATTTCTCTGGAATTGCAACTGTGTTACAATCGTTCAGAGCAGCTAAAACCTCCCCAAGCAATACACGGAGGTTCTCAAGCTTAAATTTAAAATTAGAGATCTCTGAATCAGGTTTCCCCGGATCAGATCCGTCACCCACAGAATGAAGCTCTCCGTCCTCATGTTCTGCAAACTGTGACGCAGTATCAGACATGGCTCTTACAGCACCAGCGCGCTCTGCATCTCTCCTAATCCCAGAGCTATCGCGCTTGCCTCTCAATTCTGGCAATCTAGATAATACTTCTGACAGGGTATTATTCATGATTGTAGCCATGTCCTGTAAAGTAATTGATATGGGCGTCTCTGATGTACTTGGCGCCATAATAGCATGCGCCCCCTGAGCGGGAGGCGAAGGTACTGACACGTGAGGAGAGTTAGACGGAATAACTTCCCCCTCGTCGTCTGGTGATAATTCTTTTATAGATAAAGACTGACCTTTATTATTTAAAGTGAAACCAATACATTTAGTACACATATTCCTATGGGGCTCCACACTGGCTTTCAAACATAATGAACAAGTAGATTCATCTATGTCAGACATGTTTAAACAGACTAGCAATCAAACTGACAAGCTTGAAAAAACACTTCACAATAAGTTTACAAGCAATATAAACAACGCTACTGCGCCTTCAAGAAGCACAAAATCTGTCTCAAGTTGAAATAACAATGAACCAAAGCAGTTATACCAACCAAATTTTCACAGTAAGTGTAGTAAGTCAGCAGAGCATTGCACCCACTTGCAAATGGATGATTAACCCCTTAATACCCAAAACGGATAAACAATAGATAAAAACGTTTTTTAAAACAGTCAAACACACTGTCACAGCTCTGCTGTGACTGATTTACCTCCCTTAATACGACTTTTGAAGTCTTTTGAGCCCTCTAGAGAAGTCCTGGATCATGCAGGAAGAAGCAGGAAGACTGAGTCTAAATTTTTACTGCGCAAAAAAGCGCTAAAATAGGCCCCTCCCACTCATATTACAACAGTGGGAAACCTTAGTTAACTGTTTCTATGCAGAAATTAAGCCAGCCATGTGGAAAAATTATGCCCCAATAAGTTTTATCACCAAATGTACGATAAAAAACGATTAAACATGCCAGCAAACGTTTTAAAACACATTTTTTTGAAGAGTATATACCTCTATTAACAAGCCTGATACCAGTCGCTTCTACTGCATTTAAGGCTTTACTTATATCTTTATTAATAAGCCTGATACCAGTCGCTTTCACTGCATTTAAGGCTTTACTTACATCTTTATTAATAAGCCTGATACCAGTCGCTTCCACTGCATTTAAGGCTTTACTTACATCTTTATTAATAAGCCTGATACCAGTCGCTTTCACTGCATTTAAGGCTTTACTTACATTACTTCGGTATCAGCAGTATTTTCTTAGTCAATTCCATTCCTTAGAAAAATATTTTACTGCACATACCTTAGTTGCAGGAAACCTGCACGCCATTCCCTTTTCTGAAGTTACCTCACTCCTCAGAATGTGCGAGAACAGCAAGTGGATCTTAGTTACTTCTGCTAAGATCATAGAAAACGCAGGCAGATTCTTCTTCCAAATACTGCCTGAGAAAAAAACAGCACACTCCGGTGCCATTTAAAAATAACAAACTTTTGATTGAAGAAATAAACTAAGTATCAAACACCACAGTCCTCTCACGACCTCCTATCTAGTTGAGGGTTGCAAGAGAATGACTGGGTATGACATGTGAGGGGAGGAGCTATATAGCAGCTTTGCTGTGGGTGATCCTCTTGCAACTTCCTGTTGGGAAGGGAATATATCCCACAAGTAATGGATGATCCGTGGACTGGATACACTTAACAAGAGAAAACCCCAGACCCTGTTCCTGCATCGGAACAGGAACTATCACTCCCAGGTCGGAGAGGTCCCGTACACAGTGTAAGAACGCCCCTCTTTTTTTCTGGTCTACAGATAATCTTGAAAGCAGAAACCTGCCTCTGGGAGGAAAATTCTTGAACTCTAGTTTGTATCCCTGGGACACTATGTCCACTGCCCAGGGATCCTGAACATCTCAAACCCAAGCCTGAGCGAAGATGGAAAGCCTGCCCCCCACAAGATTCGGTCCCGGATCGGGGGCAGTCCCTTCATGCTGATTTTGATTTCATAGTAGGCTTTTTGGATTGTTTTCCCTTGTTCCAAGACTGATTGGGTCTCCAGGAAGGTATGGACTGTTCTTGCTTGGAAGAGGAAGCAGTAGAATTTCCCTTGAAATTTCGAAAGGTACAAAAATTACTCCGACGTCCCTTTTGTTTGTTTTTCTTATCCTGAGGGAGAAGATGACCCTTTCCTCCCGTAATATCAGAGATTATTTCCGTCAAACCCGGTCCAAACAAGCTCTTTCCCTTGTAAAGTTTAGACCTGCAGGCCCATTTATCAAGCTCCGTACGGAGCTTGAAGGGCCGTGTTTCTGGCGAGTCTTCAGACTCGCCAGAAACACAACTTATGAAGCAGCGGTCTAAAGACCGCTGCTTCATAACCCTGTCCGCCTGCTCTGAGCAGGCGGACAGGAATCGCCGGAAATCAACCCGATCGAATACGATCGGGTTGATTGACAGCTCCCTGCTGGCGGCCGATTGGCCGCGAGTAAGCAGGGGGCGGCGTTGCACCAGCAGCTCTTGTGAGCTGCTGGTGCAATGTTAAATGCGGAGAGCGTATTGCTCTCCGCATTTAGCGAGGTCTTGCGGACCTGATCCGCAGTGTCGGATCAGGTCCGCAAGCCCTTTGATAAATGGGCCCCTTAGATGACACATCCGCAGACCAAGGTTTTAACCATAAAGCTCTGCGTGCTAGTACAGCAAAACCTGAAATCTTTGCTCCCAGTTTGATAGCCTGTAGGGAAGCATCAGTAATAAAATAATTAGCCAAGGTAGGGGCTTTTATCCTATCCTGGATCTCATCAATGGGAGTGTCTGTCCTAATAGCATCAGACAACGCATCAAACCAATATGCCGCTGCACTAGGGACAGTAGCAATGCACACAGCAGGTTGCCATTGTAAACCTTGGTGTACATACATCTTCTTGAGTAACCCCTCTAATTTGTTGTCCATAGGATCTTTAAAGGCACAACTATTCTCTATGGGGATAGTAGTTCTCTTGGCCAGAGTGGAAATAGCTCCTTCCACCTTGGGTACTGTTTGCCAAGCCTCCTTGATAGAGTCCGCTATGGGAAACATCTTTTTAAATATAGGAGATGGAGAAAAAGGGATACCCGGTCTCTCCCAGAAGAGAGAAGCTCACTCAGAAGCTCGGTCTGGTACTGGAAAAACCTCTACCGAGAAAAATATTTGTTTAGCTTACTGGATTTCTTAGGATTAACTACGACCATAGTGTCGCTGTCATCCAATGTAGCTAAAACCTCCTTAAGTAACAGACGGAGGTGTTCTAGCTTAAACCTGAAGGATACAACTTCAGTATCAGCAGGAGGAATTACACTGTCAGAATCTGAGATTTCCCCCTAAGATGCTACCGAAAGATCCTCCTCCTCAGGCTTCTGGGAGGGGGCATCCAAAATAGCAACAACTGCGTCAGTAACCTCACCTACTGAATGTTTACTTTTCCTCTTGCGCTTTCCCTGCAGCATGGGAAAAGCAGACAATGCATCAGAAACCGCAGAGGACATGAGAGAAGCGGTCTTGCAACGTAACTCCAGGAGGAGTTAGAGAGGAAGCGCAGGGCACTGCATGTGTGGGCGATACAATTTGGGACGCTTGAGGAGAAAGCTGTGGCATATATTGAACATTGTCAGACTCTTGAACAGCATCCGCCTTGGAAAATGTTGGCTCAGAAAAAAGTTTATCCCTATAATTTAAAGTTCTCTCAATACATGAGGAACAGAAAGGAATTGGTGGTTCCACATTGGCATCAAAACACAAAGAACAAGTGACATTTTGCAGAGCTTCTTGGTCCATTCTGACTCACAATGGATCAAATTATCACCTTAATTTTTTACAAAAAAATTAAATAGAAAAAAAACGTTACTGTCCCTTTAAATTGTAAACCGTAACTTTTTTACTAGTGTCTGCAAAATGAGAAAATTTGCCAAATAAAGATAACAGAACACCTCTACACCTCAGCATCTTTGCTGAGGTGCCTACCTGACCTGCTACACCGGAGCTTTGCAATTCCCTCTGGACAAAACGATCCGGAACTCAGCAGGAGACGTAGTGAGCCGTTCTCCGGTCCTAGAAACGCATGCTTGCAGATAATCATGCGTTGCTAGACAGACCCAGAAAATTATCTTCCTCCGCAGACGGAAGTAAAGTAAAAGTGGTGCGCAATACAGCTTGCCGCCTCACATAGCTCCGCCCATCGTTGGCGTCCTTCAAACAATAATCTCCCGGTCGGCATTTTGTATTAAAGTTTAACCGCTGGGAGTAGTGGAACCACCAGAGCATAAAGATCTTTCTCCCCCTCAGTGCTTGCATAAAACAACTGTCTTATAAGTCCTCTCCATTATAGGAGAGTTTAAGTGTCCCTTTTATAATTGTTCTGAAATAAAGTGCCCACATTTTTGTCTTTCTTTCCCAGAAATAATAAAGTCAGCACTTACCTCACAAATCTGCCCGACAGCAAGGCAGCTCACCAGATTTGAGAGGTCCTCTCCCTCACATAGACCTGTGGAAAAAAAGATAAAGACTGAGTAATCTTACTCAGGCTATCATGATTAGGGCAGCATAAATTACATGGGAGGCGCAGTGAGAATAATGTCCAACAAGTTCCCAGTGCTCTAAAGCCACCACTGCCCTACTGAAGAGACTAATGTGGACTACAGCTACACCCTAGGACAAAGCAGCACAATCTTGCACTACTTAAAAAATAATAAAATCTTGCTTGAAGAATCTTTTCTAACACTTAACTTTACCACTTCCTTGCTCTAACATAGGCAAAGAGAATGACTGGGGTGGGATGGGAGGTGATATTTAACAGCTTTGCTGGGCAGGAGTGATATTCCCAATAGTAATTAGATGATCCGTGGACTCATCGTGTCATTAGAAAGAAAGGTATTTGGTAACTATAACTAAATTGCAGTTAGTAAATTTAAAAGGGCACTTTGTATTTTAAACTCATTTTCACAGTCCTGTGTAGTTTTAAGCTAGTCTTTTGTAATTAATTGTTTCCTAGGTAAAGGACCTTTGTATTTCATATTTCTAAGTATATATATATATATATATATGATGTTTTAAATTAGAGTTATATAGGATAAATTGTAGGCTAAGTAGTTTAGTTGTCTGGTCTGAAAGTTAGTGGCCGATACTTTGGTATTTCATTGTGGTGATGTAATGCAATTGAATTGTGAATAAGGTTAATTTTAAAAGGTACATTTGGTTTGCTTTGTAAAGAATATTGTAACAGCATAAGTGTGTATAATCTGATTTTCTATAAATATAATTTAATGTGTTTATAAATTTAACTAATATAACGAATTTAGGAATTTATATTCATTTTAATTGTTTGGTATATGCATTTTATTGGGGGTTTGTTTTAAAGAATAATTATTAAATATATTGTATTATAACCCGGCCATATACTGACACCGTGCACGCGTGCCCCTGAGCCCTGCCTCCTTGCATGCTCACGTGTGATACGTGACCAATCAGGAACGTGCACCGTCGATGGGCCGTCCACCCGCCTCCCAGCAATGGCTCCCACCCACCAACGATCGGCACCACCGCTGTCCGATGCAGAGAGGGCCACAGAGTGGCCCTCTCTGCATCGGTAACTCTGCAAACCTATTTCTGCAGTGCCCCACTCATGGGGCATGCAGAAATAGTGCGATCTCGCTAAAAAAGCGAGATTGTAGCAGAGAGAAGCCCAGGACTGCAGCAACGTACAGGGTACGACGTTGGTCATTAAGGGTTTAAAGGAACATAAAACCCATTTTTTTTATTTTGTGATTCAGTAAGAACATGCAATTTTAAACAAGGTTCCAATTTACTTCTATTATCTAATTTACTTAATTCTCTTGATATTCTTTGTTGAAAAGCATATCTAAATATCCTTTGGCTGCTGATTGGTAGCTGCACGTAGATGCCTTGTATTATTGTCTGACCCATGTGCATTGTTATTTCTTCAACAAAGGATACCTTAAAATGAAGCAAGTTAGCAATTGAAGTAAATTGAATTGCTTTTTAAGAAATTGTATTCTCTATCTGAATCATAAAAGAAAAAAATTTGGGTTTCATGTCCCTTTCATAACATCTGAGACTTAAAAGTACATACAAGTGCAAAAAAAATGCTTTAATATGTTAGAGCATTTTGTTAATGTCATATGGCACACTGGCTTTCATTTATCTTTGGATGAGAAGACAATGCTACCAGCTAGGTAACCTGTCAGCTTATGTTCAAGGTGATTGGGCAGCAGACACTGTCTGTCCGCTGCCTGCATGTATTATTGCACAAGCAAGTTCTTGTAAAGCGCCACTCCTTGCTCTAGTGCAAAAGAAGGGCCTGGACAAATGAGCAGTTGCTTCTTAACTTGCGCTAAGCAGGTTCACACGAGTCTGCACCACAAGGCACTAAAGCAGCCTCTGCTGCTTGATGAATGGAGCCCATTTTGTTTAATGAACAAAAAGCACAATTTTACCTGTTATTGCTGCAATCTAGAAAACAAGAAAAATAAATTACCTGTAACAAGCTGATTGGCGTAGGTGATGCAGGTAGTGATGTAGCTGATAGTATTCGTATCACTAATGGATTCAGTTCCCTTTTCTGTTCTTCTGACAGCAGAGGTTTATTTATTGCCAGAGTCATATAGCAGTCTAATATTTTATTAGAGGTCTTCTTTAAACGATTGGTGACAGACAATTCACCTTAAAAGGAACAAGTACATTTAGTAAACCTTAGCTTAAAGGGACATAAAACTGGTTGAGATCTGTGCATATCCTAAAAGGGATAATTCATTAAAAAATAGTTTGCATAAAAAAAATTTTAAAAATAGCTGGCAAGTATTTTAACCCCTTAATGACCGGACCATTTTTCAATTTTCTTACCCTTAATGACAATGGCTATTTTTACATTTCTGCAGTGTTTGTGTTTAGCTGTAATTTCCCTCTTACTCATTTACTGTACCCACACATATTATATACCGTTTTTCTCGCCATTAAATGGACTTTCTAAAGATACCATTATTTTCATCATGTCTTATAATTTACTAAAAAAAAAAATAATAAAATATGAGGAAAAAATGGAAAAAAACACACTTTTTCTAACTTTGACCCCCAAAATATGTTACACATCTACAATCACCAAAAAACACCCATGCTAAATAGTTTCTAAATTTTGTACTGAGTTTAGAAATACCCAATGTTTACATGTGCTTTGCTTTTTTTGCAAGTTATGGGGCAATAAATACAAGTAGCACTTCGCTATTTCCAAACCACTTTTTTTCAAAATTAGCGCTAGTTACATTGGAACCCTGATATCTGTCAGGAATACCTGAATATCCCTTGACATGTATATATATTTTTTTAGAAGACAACCCAAAGTATTGATCTAGGCCCATTTTGGTATATTTCATGCCACCATTTCACCGCCAAATGCGATCAAAAAAAAAAAAAGTTCACTTTTTCACAAAATTTGTCACAAACTTTAGGTTTCCCACTGAAATTATTTACAAACAGCTTCTGCAATTATGGCACAAATGGTTGTAAATGCTTTTCTGGGATCCCCTTTTTTCAGAAATAGCAGACTTATATGGCTTTGGGGTTGCTTTTTGGTAATTAGAAGGCCGCTAAATGCCGCTGCGCACCACACGTGTTTTATGCCCAGGAGTGAAGGGGTTAATTAGGGAGCTTGTAGGGAGCTTGTAGGGTTAATTTTAGCTTTAGTGTAGTGTAGTAGACAATCCCAAGTATTGATCTAGGCCCATTTTGGTATATTTTATGCCACCATTTCACCGCCAAATGCGAGCAAATAAAAAAAAAACTTAACATTTTTCACAATTTTAGGTTTCTCACTGAAATTATTTACAAACAGCTTGTGCAATTATGGCAGAAATTGTTGTAAAAGCTTCTCTGGGATCCCCTTTGTTCAGAAATAGCAGACTTATATGGCTTTGGCATTGCTTTTTGGTAATTAGAAGGCCGCTAAATGCTACTGCGCACCACACGTTAATTATGCCCAGCAGTGAAGGGGTTAAATTAGGTAGCTTGTAGGGAGCTTGCAGGGTTAATTTTAGAGATCAGCCTCCCACCTGACACATCCCACCCCCTGATCCCTCCCAAACAGCTCTCTTCCCTCCCCCACCCCACAATGGTTCCTGCCATCTTAAGTACTGGCAGAAAGTCTGCCAGTACTAAATAAAAGAGGTTTTTTTTTTTTTTTTTAAATAAAAATAATATAGTATTTTAGCTGTGATGGACCCCTGCCTTAGCCCCAACCTCCCTGATCCCCCCTCCAGCTCTCTAACCCTCTCCCCTACCTAATTACCGCCATCTTGGGTACTGGCAGCTGTCTGCCAGTACCCAGTTTGGCCCCAAAAAACCCCCAAAAAGTATTTTTATTTTATTTTTTTATTTAAAAAACTATTTCTGTAGTGTAGCAGCCCCCCCCACAATACCCCCACCCCCACCCCCTCCCAGATCCTTTAAATTTTTTTTTAAAAAAATTCCCTTTTTTTCCCCTTTCTGCCCTCATTCATTGGTGTCAGTGTGGCTAATGGGTGCACGTGCACGCGCGCGCACGTGCACGCGCGCCCGTGCACGCGCACATGCACGCTCACGTGCACACTCGCGCATCGTGCACGCGCATCGTGCACGCGCACGCGCATTGTGCACCCGGCGGACACTGGCACTATCGCTACCGGTGCAGAGAGGGCCACAGAGTGGCTCTCTCTGCATCGGAGGCTTGTAAAGTGGTATTGCAGGATGCCTCCATATCGAGGCATCACTGCAATACCCTCAGAGCTGCTGGAAGCATTTGTGATCGCTTCCAGCACTCTGTTTGACAACTGACGTACCAGGTACGTCCATTGTCATTAACTGCTTGTTAATGCATGACGTACCTGGTACGTCAGTTGTCATTAAGGGGTTAAAATAGTTTTCACAAATAAGAAAAATTAATTACAAAGCTAAGCTGTCTGGAGAAGTCAACTCCACCCCCTCTTACCAGTGTTTAGACACAGGCATTGTATTTCAACGGAGTTTACAGCTTCTAGGCATGCTCCAGCAGATAATCCCTATTCACTTTTGTATTCTACCAAAAGAACAATTAGATACAGCCATAGAAGGAAATGTGTGGGGGGAGTTAGAGCTTTACAGTTCAGAAACTAAAAGAAAGGGTTAATGACGAGGCACTGCAGTATAAATTTGCAGGTAAAGTAATTAAAGTACATATTTTTATATATTGTCTCTATCCCAACTTGTTTTATGCCCCTCTAAACATGCAGACCACAGATTTCATCAAATACAAATAGCCATACTGTGAGAAACTCCAATAACCTAATTACTAACTAGATAATCTATAGTCAAGGAGTCTGACTTTGTACCAATGACATTAAAACATCTGACTTCAAATATTAAAGGAACAGTAAACTGAAAATGTTTATGATTTAGATAGCACATGAAGCTTTAGACAACTATTTTATTGCTATTATCAAATTTGCTTGGCTCAGGAGCAGCAATGCAACTACTGGGAGCTAGCCAGTTATTGGTGGCTACACATATATGTCTTTTGTCATTGGCTCACCAGATGTGTTCAGATAGCTCCTGTAGTGCATTGCTGTTCTTAAAGTTTACTCTTCAACAACAAATGCTAAGCGAACAAAGTAAATTGATAATAGAAGCAAAGTGGAAGATTGTTTAAACTGCATGCTCTAAAAAAAAATCATTAAAAAAATGATTTTGCTATTATTTTAAAAGGGACCGTCTACTCCAGAATTCTTATTGTTTAAAATAACTTTATTTATTACCCATTCCCCAGTTTTGGATAATCAACTCTGTTATATTTATATAGATTTTACCTCTGTGATTAATTTGTATCTAAGCCTCTGCAGACTGCCCCCTTATCTCAGTCCTTTTGACAGACTTGCATTTTAGCCAATCAGTGCTGACTCCTTGGTAAATCCACAGGAGTGAGCACAATGTTATCTATATGGCCCACATGAACAATCACTGTCTAGCTGTGAGAAATTGTCAAAATGTGTTTATTCCAAGAAAATTGTTTCTGACAAGAGGTCACAATTTAAGGTTGGAGGAAAGGAGATTTAATCTTCTGCAACAGAAACGTTTTTTCACTGTAAGAGCAATAAAATTGTGGCACTCATTGCCAAAGGAGGTAGTGAATGCCAATACCCTAGATACATTTAAAAATAGTCTGGATACATTTCTGTATATAAACAATATTCATGAATATGATTGCTAGTATTAAATGGGTCACCTTTCAGTGGGGTTATTTAAGCTTAACTGGAGCTTTTTGTAAGTATTTTAGATTTGTATAGGTTGAACTCGAAGGACTTCGGTCTTTTTTCAACCTTATCTACTATGTTACTATGTTAAAATGCACTGAGATAAGAAGCGGCCTTTAACGGCTTAGAAATCAGTTTATGAGCCTACCTAGGTTTAGTTTTGAACAAAAATACCAAGGGAACAAAACAAATTTGATGATAAAAGTAATTTGGAAACGGCGGGGGGGGGGGGATAAAAACTTTTTTTTTTTTTAAATCAGATATTTTATTTTATTTAAATAGAATAGAAAATGCTTTTTGAGGAAAATCTAAATATAGTTTCTATTTAAGGCACAATATATTCTAAAGGTGTTTACTATCCCTTTAAAGACACATTTTTATACCAAAATGTTCATTGTTTATTTGGCCCCTTTTTATTTACTTTAGCTACTGAAAAACAACTGCAGCAAACAAGATGTCAATTTTTTTAAAAAATGTTTCGAACTTGTTATTCTATAGCAATACAACAGAAATATCTTGTACATTCAATGGGGTAGATTTATCATAGTGCAAGCGGACATGATACCATGTAGCGTATCATGTCCACTGCACATTGATAAATGCCGACAGTATACGTTGTCAGTATTTATCATTGCACCAGCAGTTCTTGTGAACTGCTGGTACAATGCCGCCCCCTGCAGATTCATGGACAATCGACTGCTAGCAGGGGATGTTAATCAACCCGATCGTATAGGATCGGGCGGATTGATGTCCGCAGCCTCAGAGCAGGTGGGCAAGTTATGGAGCAGCTGTCTTTAGACCGCTGCTTCGTAACTACCGTTTCCGGCGAGCCTGAAGGCCCGTCGCGGAAACAGGGGTAAAAGCTCCATTCGGAACTTGATCATTCAGCCCCTATGTGTTTACAGTCCCTTTAATGGTTAACAAGTAACTAGTGAATCATCAGGTAAAGTACCAATTTATGTTTTAACATATTTGTTAAATGTTTGCTCGTACAATCACGTTACCAACAAAAGATTTGTCAAACTCAGTAATAGCTCTGACGACTCTTGTTAACATCTGGGGATTTAATATGAACATGTCACCTTGTTGATCAAGGTGAAGCTAAGGTGTGTCCCTAAATCACAATTCCACTTTACCCTTTATTATGCAGTTCGGCAAGATTACAAAAAGTGAGGCCTTTGATGTATGAGTTGAAGGTTGCACTAAACTATTGACATTTCCTTTTCCCTTCTTTCACTCATGCAGAAACAAATCCGCAGTAGCCAGAAACCAAGACGTGTGCCCTCAAGATAACAGAGAAGCCTTCAATTTTTACAGAGCAGAAAAATAATAATTGCTACTTAGTACAGAAAGGGCATGGCCTGATCAGCTACACAAGTAGGAAACAATGGCAGGTGCGCAGCTTCAGATAAAAAATGTCCAGGAAGTCATATAATGTTTTTCCTTGATACACAGCTCTTCAAACATCAAACAAAGAAGTGAAACAAAGCAGGAAGCATCAGATTAAACATTTTGCAATAAAATGTCCTCCTTTTATAAACTTTGCATTACATTTAGCTTACCTAGGCTTACTCTACCACAAAGATACCATGAGACAAAGCAAATTTGATCACTGGAGTACATGGGAAAGTTGTTTAAAATTGCATTTTCAGTCTGAATCATGAAGGTCTTATTTTCAGTTTAATGTCCCTGTAAACACGAAGTGGCCGGCTGCTATGACTGATGTAAGTTTGTAATATAAAATATGTAAATTTATAATGCAAAAAAAAAAGTTTTGTAAATTGCACATTACTCTGATTACATTAACCTATTTCAGTTAGATTGTGTTTACTGTCCCTTTAACAATCCCTGTGCCTTAAGGGAAATGTTTGTCAATACTCCCTTAAAAATTGAAAAATTATTTGAATAAAATCTAGATTTGTGCATTCTGAGGTTTCGGATGCCTCTGCATTCGGCTCTTTTCGGAAGCCAGGTGTATTCTTTATTCTTGTGAAAATGCAACAAACTATAATCGGGACTTGAACAGATATTAATGTCTTAATTTTCTAAAGAAGAAATTCGACTTAGAAAAAGAGCCAAATTCAGCGACCTGCTGCCGTCTTCCGCATATTCATCAATCAGCATAAATAACTTAATAAATGAATAATAATTCATTTACCTTTTAAAGCAAAATTATGCAGAAACCCTGAGGATTTAAAACATTGTTTACAGGATCATATGAATCATTATAATAGTTTTCTTGCAAAAAAACCCACAAAGTAAGCATGCCAGGACCAGTGTTCCCTGTAAGACCAGTTTTGTGAGCGGCCCAGCAGTGAAACAGTTAAAAAGGGAACAACACCTTGCAGTCTGCATTGTGTAGTTTGCGCTAATTGCTCTAATTAACTGTTTCACTACTGGGCCGTACACAAAACTGACCTTAGAGGGAACACTGGCCAGGACATCATTTTATCTAACAAGAATGATAATTAGCAACCAGAAAAGAATAAAGCTAAGTGGGTATGTCCTGATAAAAGAATTCACCAATAATTTGTTTGGGGTTGGTTAAGCATTTAGCCATTATAGTTAATTCAAAACATCTGATGGGGGTTATGAAATTACAAAATATATCCTGATAAAGGGAATAAGCAAATAAAGTTGGAGGTTAATATAGGAAACTGTACACGACTCTGCTTTATCCAGAAATAGAGGGAATAGCCCCCCCCCCAAAAAAAAAAAAAAAACCAACAACTGCTTTTTAAAGGGACAGGAAACTCCAAAATTTTCTTTCATGATTTGAATAGAACATACAAATTTTAAACAACTTTACAATTTACTTCTATTATTAAATTTGCTTCATTATCTTGTTATCCTTTGCTGAAGGAACAGCATTGCACTACTGGCATCCATCTGAACACATCTAGTTAGCCAATCACAAGAGATAAATGTGTGTAGGCACCAATCAGCAGCTGGCTCCCACTAGTGTAAGATATGTGTGTATTCTTTTTTAACAGGGATACCAAGTGAATGAAGCACATTTGAAAACAGAAGTGAATTTAAAATTGCCTTATAATTACATGTTTTATCTAAATCATGCAAGTTTAATTTGGACTTTACTATCCCTTTTTAAGTGTCTTGTCATTTATAACCTATGTACTTCATGTTACACTTCTTACATATAAGCGAGTAAATCACACGGCTAGTATTGCAATTTATATACTGCCTGATTTTAAACTTCTTACTTTCATCATGGAACGTGAACTCAATCCCCAAAATAGCATGTGCACAGGATTTACATCTTGTGCTTCCAAATCTGAAAAAAACACCTTAAAAATAGCGAAGCTACCTCTGATCAGGTGAAATCCCAATCACTTAAAAAATACCAAGTACAGATAAACAATTGAAAGGAGCTATAGAGAGATCAAATAAACAAATAATTTTTCTTCAACAATGAAAAAAATTAATTCAGTAATCTAATATAAAAATCAGTATTTTAATGTAAAATAATAAAAATAGTTCTAAATAACAAACCACAGGTGGTATATATTACACAAAAAACAATTGCTAAAATTTAAAAAGAATTTCCTATAAAGACTAATAGAATTTATCAATATACATATAGGTTATCCAAACAGATGATTCAAATGGTATTCTCCTTGGTTAAATGAAATAAAATCAATTTGAGAACAAATGTTAATAAAATCCAACGGATATGTTTGGAACCAATGTTCCGGCTCAATGTAGGGTAGTAAGGTGGAAGTTCAGCTGTAATAAATAAGTACCCTTATTTTATAGTACACTTTTTTGTAACTGCTGAGTCCGTGACTCCTTCCCAGAATACAAAACCTTTCAACGATTTCTCCGCTTTTAATCTGAAGTGACTAAGCTTACCCTGGGCTCCGGTGTGTATAATATTACCTCCCGAGGCTCCACCACTCTTTGCTGGATTACGGCGTCTGGTTGTGATAGCTCCTGAGGCTCCACCGCTCTCCACTACCGGTAGCTTGTTCCAGGTCACGTGTCCAGATCACAGGACCTTGAAGGACCAATGACTACAGCGGATTACCGGGTGTTATGAAAGCAGTTCTTTTCAGTGCAATAAAGTTAGTATACAAAGTATGCAGTGAGGATTTGTATCCAATAAGGATTTATTGTTTTCTTCGTTAGAAAGAGTGTTTATCAGAGCGCTCTTATTTCAATACAGCTTGTCATCCTTTCATCTACGCGTTTCAGCTTTGCAGCCTTTTCAAGATAGAACTTCTTACCCATATTCCCCTATTTATCCAGATTAAAAGCGGAGAAATCGTTGAAAGGTTTCGTATTCTGGGAAGGAGTCACGGACTCAGCAGTTACAAAAAAGTGTACTAAAAAATAAGGGTACTTATTTATTACAGCTGAACTGCCACCTTACCCCCCCTACATTGAACCAGAACTTTGGTTCCAAACATATCCGTTGGATTTTATTAACATTTGTTCTCAAATTAAATTTATTTCATTTAACCAAGGAGAATACCATTTGAATCATCTGTTTGGATAACCTATATGTATATTGATAAATTGTATTAGTCTTTATAGGAAATTCTTTTTAAATTTTAGCAATTGTTTTTTGTGTAATATATACCACCTGTGGTTTGTTATTTAGAACTATTTTTTATTATTTTACATTAAAATACTGATTTTTATATTAGATTACTGAATTAATTTTTTTCATAGTTGAAGCAAAATTATTTGTTTATTTGATCTCTCTATAACTGCTTGTGTATAGCGCTCCTTTGAATTGTTTATCTGTACTTCCACATCTGAAAACAACTGACTTTTTTGATAAACAATTTCGTTTCATCTCCAAGGGTTACTCTGGTGGAGATAACATATTTCCTATTGTTTTTTGCCTTCTGGCAACAAAACGACAACCTTCTTAAACAAATCGTACTTAGAGTAGAGACAATTTTTAAAATTAGTAACTAATTTCTGATAATATAAGATATTAAATTATACTCTTTATTACAGGGGTATCAAGCTCAATGTATCTGGGGGCCACTGGCCAAGTGTTCTTTGCCCATGGGGGCCGCTTGAACTGAGTAAGTGCTCCAGAAATGGAAGTGACATTTACCCAAGTAGTAGTGCATGGTGGGAGTTGTAGTCCACTGCAGACATACACAGTTGTCTATATTAATCTTGTGAGTGCCAAGTGAAGTGATCATTCTGGAACTGTATTACAATGTAAAAAGTGACACTTATCCAAGTAGGGTATGGTGGGGGTCTACACTGAACACTTGTCTTTATATTTATCTTGTGAGTACCTATATAGAACATCAACTAGTTACAACTCTTAGAACATTAAAAATATTGACAGCCCAAATTAATGGTTTACCTATTAAACAAAGGAGGGCCAGATTAAACTATCTTGAGAGTTGCATATGGCCCTAGGGCCTGTACTTTGAGACCACTACTTTAATATAAATAGTAACAAAAATAGGCTTTATTTTATATGATTTTTTTATTCTGAACCTTAGATGTCATTGTTTAATGGTCACTAAAGCTTACCATTATTTTTTCAATATTTAAAAAAACAACAAAATAATGAATAATTAAAAAAAAAATACATCTCTATATTATTCTCCAGCTAAACTTTGCTTTGTAAATACCATTCTATCTAGCATTTATTTTGTGTTCAATGTCCCTTTTACGTTACTATCTTGCACACTTTAGTTATCCATCTATAACTGTCCCTAATTGGTCTCAGAAGATAAGTATACCTAGGCTACAAAATGGCGGTGCCCATTGCTTTATGAACACTAAAACTTTATACTTATGCTTTCTGTATTTAAACAACCCATGCCAGGTGGTGGCAGTTTAATACTTTTAATTCATAACATTTTGTAAAGAAAGAGAAAGAGAGAGAAAGTGAAGAGATAAGAGAGAAAGAGAGAGCTAGAGAAAAGAGAGAGAGAGAAAAGAAAGAGCTAGAGAAAGAGCAAGCGAAAAGAGAGTGAGAGAAAAACATAATTTATGCTTACCTGATAAACGTATTTCTTTCCGGATATGGTGAGTCCACGGAATCATCAATTACTAGTGGGCATATCACTCCTGGTCAGCAGGAAGAGGCAAGGAGCACTACAGCAAAGCTGCTATATATGCCACTTCCCTTACCCATAACCTCCAGTCATGCGGCCGAAGGAAAAATGGAAAAAGAAGATAACACAAAAGTGTAGAGGTGCCTGAGGTTTTAGAAAAAATAACTGTCTTAAATAAATGGTGGACTCACCATATCTGGAAATAAATAAATTTATCAGGTAAGCATAAATTATGTTTTCTTTCCTAAGATATGGTGAGTCCACAGAATCATCAATTACTAGTGGGAATCAATACCCAAGCTAGAGGACACAGATAAGGGCGGGACAAGACAGGTAGACCTAAACAGAAAGCACTACCGCTTAAAGAACCCTTCTCCCAAAGAAGCCTCAACAGAGGCAAAAGTATCAAATTTATAAAACTTTGAAAAAGTATGCAAAGAGGACCAAGTTGCAGCCTTACAAAACTGTTCCACAGAAGCTTTATTTTTAAATGCCCAGGAAGAAGAAACAGCCCTTTGTCTCAGGAGGTTACTGTCCAGCAGTCTCATAGGCCAAATTAATAATACTCCTTAGCCAAAGAGAAATAGCCGTAGCTTTCTGACCCTTGCGCTTCTTAGAAAAAAACAAACAGAAGACTGTCCTTAGTCGCCTGAAGATAGAACTTCAATGCACGCACAACATCTAGGTTGTGCAATAAACGCTCCTTAGGAGATGGATTAGGACACAAAGAAGGAACCACAATCTCCTGATTAATATTCTTGTTTGAAACAACCTTAGGTAGGAAACCTAATTTAGTACATAAAACCACCTTATCAGAATGAAAAATAAGATAAGGAGAATCAAACTGCAGAGCCGAGAGTTCTGAAACTCTCTGAGCAGAAGAAATAGCAACAAGAAACAAAACCTTCCAAGATAACATCTTGATATCTAAGGAATGCAAAGGTTCAAAACTCTAAAAACAAGGTTAAGACTCCAGGGAGGAGTAACAGGCTTAAACACACGGCAAAAAGATTGCACGTCTGGCGCATCCACCAAACGCTTATGCAACAAAAAAGACAACGAAGAAATCTGACCTTTCAGAGTACTAGCTGACAAACCCTCTGGATTCACACCAATACAGATATTTACACCATATCTTATAGTAAATATTTCTTGTCACAAGCTTACAAGCCTGAATCATGGTCTCAATGATCCACTGTGAAAACCCATGCTTAGATAAAATCAAGCGTTAAATCTCCAAGCAGTCAGCATCAGAGAAACAAGATTTGGATGAAGAAAAGGACCCTGAAGTAGAAGGTCCTTTCTCAGAGGGAGTCTCCACGGAGGTAGAGACAATATTTCCACTAGATCTGCATACCAGATCCTGCAAGGCCACGCCGGCGCTATGAGAATCACCGACACCCTCTTCTGCTTGATCCGAGCAATGACTCTTGGCAGGAGAGCGAACAGACGAAATATGTATGCTAGACTGAAATTCCAAGGAACCGCCAGAGGATCTTTTAAGAAAGCCTGTGGTTCCATCGACTTCGAGCCATACCTCATAAGCTTAGCATTCTGCTGATAAGCCATAAGATCCAGTTTTCGCTGCCCCAATTGAGGATTAAAGTGGAAAATACTTCCGGATGGAGTTCCCACTCCTCCGGATGAAAGGTCTGTCGGCTCAGAAAATCCGCCTCACAATTGTCCACTTCTGGGATGTGGATCGCAGAAAGACAACAGTTGTGAGACTCCGCCCACTAGATTAACCGGGCCACCTCTGACAAGGCCAAAGAACTCCGAGTTCCCCCCTGGTGGTTGATGTACACCATCAAAGTTAAGTTGTCTGACTGGAACCTGATAAACCGGGCTAAGGCTAACTGACGTCGGTCCAGTAGAGCATTGAATATCGCTCTCAATTCTAGAATGTTTATATGGAGAACTGACTCCTTCCGAGTCCCAAGACCCTGAGTCTTCAATGACCGCCAAATTGCTCCCCAAACTAGAAGGCTGGAATCCGTGGTCACGATCACCCAGGAAGGTCTGCAAAAGCAAGTTCCCTGGGAAAGGTGATCTTGAGACAACCACCACAGAAGAGAGTCCCTTGTCGCCTGATCCAGAACTATTTGCGGAGACAGATCCGCATAGTCCCTGTTCCATTGCCTTAACATGCATAACTGCAGAGGTCTGAGATGGCAGCTTGCGAATTAGAACAGCGAGGGCAGACACCACTTTTTGTAGGATACATTTTTGACAATTTGCGTGGGGATAAGTAATAATTATTAATAAGTTTAAAGTGCGACTCTTTCCAACTCATTGAAATTTCACATTTATTCGGAGCAGCAAATCTTAGTTTAATTTAATCGTGATCTATTGATGGAAAACGTGCGCCCAATTATTACACAACTTATTAAGATAAATTAAGCTTTCTTTAGTAAGCATAATATCGTATAAAAGAGATATAGATGCATTACCAGCTACACATTTTTGGATACATATCTTGACATCAGACCACGAAAGCAACGAAACAGAACCCCAGTTTTGGGCGTTAATAAAATGCCCTAATTGTAGATAAGCGAAAAGTTTGTTCTAGCTAGGCCAAAAAGTTGAGAAAGTAACTCAAAGAATAGCATCTGTACATCTTCACCAATAGTTTGACATATATACATATATATTTAAGCCCTCTTTCTGCCCAATCTATAAATACTGTTTGCTCGTTACCTGCAGAAAACTGTGGATCGACGATTATAGGTAGAAAATCTGAAAGCGTATAATCGATTTCTAGTATAGCACAAAACTTATGCCACGCTTAAACAATATTTCTTTCATGTAATTGGCAAGAGTCCATGAGCTAGTGACGTATGGGATATACAATCCTACCAGGAGGGGCAAAGTTTCCCAAACCTCAAAATGCCTATAAATACACCCCTCACCACACCTACAATTCAGTTTCACAAACTTTGCCTCCTATGAAGGTGGTGAAGTAAGTTTGTGCTTGATTTTCTTCTGTGATATGCGCTTCTCAGCATTTTGAAGCCCGATTCCTCACAGAGTACAGTGAATGTCAGAGGGACGTGAAGGGAGCCTCACCTATTGAATTCTATGGTTTTCCTCGCGGGAAATCTTTTCATAGGTTCTCTGTTATCGGTCGTAGAGATTCATCTGCTACCTCCCTTTTCAAATCGACAATATACTCTCATATTCCATTACCTCTACTGTTTTGGCTATCTGCTATATGTGGATGGGTGTCTTTCGGTAAGTATGTTTTTATTTCTTAAAGACACTCTCAGCTATGGTTTGGCACTTTATGTATTAATGTAAAGTTCTAAATATATGTATTGTACTTATATTTGCCATAAGTCATGTTTATGTATATTTCCTTTCGCAGACTATCAGTTTCAAAATTGGGAAAAACAGATATTGGAAGTTATTTTTC
Source organism: Bombina bombina (assembly GCF_027579735.1). Taxonomy (NCBI): domain Eukaryota; kingdom Metazoa; phylum Chordata; class Amphibia; order Anura; family Bombinatoridae; genus Bombina; species Bombina bombina. Next base: position 360,975,883 of record NC_069505.1, on the reverse strand, counting down.
TTACCTGTGGTATAGTCTTTTCTACAAAATTGACTGTATTCATTCATTTTCGCGAGCAAAATTTAGGCTTGCGAGGTGGCAAAATGCTGATATTTATTGCGTCATTCTTGGCACGAGAATTTTTTGGGCGCAAAGGTACGTTCAGTGACGCAAATTTGTCATTTCCGGCGTCTTAGTTGACGCCAGGTTTCCATGCACAAGTTTGCGTCTGCTATGACGTGAGTTGCGTCATTTCCGGATGTTAGCGCCCAAAAATTTTGTTTTGCGTTGCGCGTCATACTTGGTGCCAAATATTTTTTTTATTTAAACCCCACTTCCTATATGCCTCTTGCCTTTTTCTATGCTCAGAGGGATATGCTGTTTGCATTTTTTCCCATTCCTGAAACTGCTATATAAGGAAATTTATCATTTTGCTTTATATGTTGTTTTTTATCTTACATTTGCAAGATGTCTCAATCTGATCCTGTCTCAGAAACCACTGTTGGAATCCTGCTGCCTGATAACAGTTCTACCAAAGATAAGTGTATCTGTTGTAAATTAGCGGAGATTATATCTACAGCTGTAGTATGCAACAGTTGTCATGATAAGCTTTTACATGCAGAGAATGTATCCATCAGTACTAGTACAATGCCTGTTGTTCCTTCAACATCTAATGTACATGATATCCCTGTGAATATAAAAGATTATATTGCTGTCTGCCATTCCGCCTTCTAATAAACGTAAAAGGTCTTTTAAAACTTCTCATAAAGATGATGAATTTTCAAATGACTGAAAACATACTGAATTATCCTCCTCTGATGAGGATTTATCTGATTTATAAGATCCTACCTCAGATATTGACACTGACAAATCTACCTATCTCTTTAAGATGGAGTATATTCATTCCTTGTTGAATTGTTAATTACTTTGGATATTGAGGAAACTAGTCCTCTTGATATTAAAACTGGTAAACGTTTAAATTCTGTTTATAAACCTCCTGTGGTTACTCCAGAGGTTTTTCCAGTTCCTGATGCTATTTCTGATATGATTTCAAAGGAATGGAATAGGCCTGGTACTACTTTTATTCCTTCTTCTAGGTTTAAAAAGTTGTATCCTTTGCCAGCAGCCAGATTGGAGTTTTGGGAAAAAATCCCCAAAGTTGATGGGGCTATTTCTACTCTTGCCAAACGTACTACTATCCCTATGCAAGATAATACTTCTTTTAAGGATCCTTTAGATAGAAAACTTGAATCTTATCTAAGGAAAGCTTATTTATTTTCTGGCTATCTTCTCAGGCCTGCAATTTATATAGCTGATGTTGTAGCTGCATAAACCTTCTGATTGGAAAGCTTAGCGCAACAGGAAACAGATTCTGATTTTTCTAGCATTGTTCGCTTGCTTCAACATGCTAATCATTTTATCTGTGATGCTATTTTTTATATCATCAAAATTGATGTTACATCTATGTATTTAGCTATTTTAGCTAGAAGAGCTTTGTGGCTCAAATATTGGAATGCTGACATGGTATCTAAGTCTAGATTACTATCTCTTTCTTTCCAAGGTAACAATTTATTTGGTTCTCAGTTGGATTCCATTATTTCAACTGTCACTGGGGGGAAGGGAGTTTTTTTTTTTTTTTACCTCTGGATAAAAGATCTAAAGGTAAATCTAAAGCTTCTAATCATTTTCGTTCCTTTCGACAGAATAAAGAACAGAAACCAAATCCTTCCCCCAAGGAATCTGGTTCTAATTGGAAGCCTTCTTCATGTTAGAATAAATTCAAGCCTTTTAAGAAACCAAAGCCAGCCCCCAAGTCTGCATGATGGTGCGGCCCTCATTCCAGTTCAGCTGGTGGGGGGCAGATTAAAATTTTTCCAGAACATTTGGGCAGATTCTGTCCAAAATCATTGGATTAAGAACATTGTCTCTCAAGGGTATTGAATAGGATTCAAAATAAGACCTCCAGTGAGAAGATTTTCTCTCTCACGCGTTGCAGCAAATCCAGTGAAGGCTCAGGCTTTTTTGAAGTGTGTTTTAGATCTAGAGCTTTCAGGAGTAATTATACCAGTTCCGTTTCAGGAACAGGGTCTGGGGTTTTATTCAAATCTATTTATTGTCCCAAAGAAAGAAAAATTCATTCAGGCCAGTTCTGGATCTGAAAATTTTGAACCATTTTGTAAGAGTGCCAACTTTCAAAATGGTGACTATAAGGACTATTCTGCCTTTTGTTCAGCAAGGTCATTATATGTCCACGATAGACTTACAGGATGCATATCTTCACACTCCGATTCATCCAGATCACTGTTTCTGAGATTCTCTTTTCTAGACAAGCATTACCAATTTGTCGCTCTTCCATTTGGCCTAGCGACAACTCCAAGAATTTTTTCAAAAGTTCTCGTTGCGCTAGGATATTGCAGTGTTTCCTTATTTGGATGATATCTTGGTACTAGCTCAGTCTTTACATTCTGCAGAATCTCACACAAATAAACTAGTGTTGTTTCTTCAAAGACATGGTTGGAGGATCAATTTACCAAAAAGTTCCTTGATTCCTCAGACAAGGGTCACCTTTTTAGGTTTTCAGATAGATTCAGTGTCCATGACTGTCTAACAGACAAGAGACGACTAAAATTGGTTTCAGCTTGTCGGAACCTTCAGTCTCAGTCATTCCCTTCAGTGGCTTTGTGCATGGAAGTTTTAGGTCTCATGACTGCAGCATCGGACGCGATCCCCTTTGCTCGTTTTGATATGAGACCTCTCCAGCTTTGTATGCTGAATCAATGGTGCAGGGATTATACAAAGATATCACAATTAATATCCTTAAATCCCAATGTTCGACCCAATGTTAGACCACCATCGTATAGTTCAAGGGGCCTCCTTTGTTCGTCCAACCTGGACTGTAATCACAACAGATGCAAGTCTTTCAGGTTGGGGAGCTGTCTGGGGATCTCTGACAGCACAAGGGGTTTGGAAATCTCAAGAGGCGAGGTTACCAATCAATATTTGAGAACTCTGTTATTTTCAGGGGTCTTCAGGTTTGGCCTCTATTGAAGAGAAAACCATGTATTTGTTTTCAGACAAATGTCACAACTGTGGCATATGTCAATCATCAGGGTGGGACTTGCAGTCCCCTGGCTATGAAAGAAGTATCTCGGGTACTTGCTTGGGCAGAATCCAGCTCTTGTCTAATTTCTGCGGTACATATCCCAGGTGTAGACAATTGGGAAGCGGATTATCTCAGCTGTCAGACTTTACATCTGGGGGAGTGGTCACTCCATCCAGATTTGTTTTTCAAGATTGTTCAAATGTGGGGTCTTCCAGAAATAGATCTGATGGTTTTCCATCTGAACAAGAAACTTCCCAGGTACCTGTCCAGGGATCCTCAGGCGGAGTCGGTGGATGCTTTAACAGTTCCTTGGTTTTACCAACTTGCTTACATCTTTCCGCTACTAGTTCTTCTTCCAAAAGTGATCTCCAAGATCATCATGGAACATTTGTTTGTGTTTCTGGTAGCACCAGCATGGCCTTACGGGTTCTGGTATGTGAACCTTGTCTGGATGTCCAGTTGTCAACCATGGCCACTTCCTTTAAGACCAGATCTTCTGTCTCAAGGACCGTTTTTCCATCAGGATCTCAAATCATTACATTTGAAGGTATGGAAATTGAACGCTTAGTGCTTAGTCATAGAGGTTTCTCTGACTCCGTGATTGATACTATGTTACAGGCTCGTAAATCTGTTTCTAGGAAGATTTATCATCGAGTTTGGAAGACTTATATTTCATGGTGTTCTTTTCATAAATTCTCCTGGCATTCTTATAGAATTCCTAGAATTTTACAGTTTCTTCAGGATGGTTTGGATAAAGGTTTGTCTGCAAGTTCCTTGAAGGGACAAATCTCTGCTCTGTTTTATTTCACAGAAAGATTGCTAAACTTCCTGATATTCACTGTTTTGTTCAGGCTTTAGTCTGTATCAAGCCTGTCATTAAATCAATCTCTCTTAATTTGGTCCTGAGAGCTTTACAGGTTCCTCGTTTTGAGTCTATGCATTCTTTGGATAACAGAATTTATGCTTACCTGATAAATTACTTTCTCCAACGGTGTGTCCGGTCCACGGCGTCATCCTTACTTGTGGGATATTCTCTTCCCCAACAGGAAATGGCAAAGAGTCCCAGCAAAGCTGGTCACATGATCCCTCCTAGGCTCCGCCCACCCCAGTCATTCGACCGACGGACAGGAGGAAATATATATAGGAGAAACCATATGATACCGTGGTGACTGTAGTTAGAGAAAATAATTCATCAGACCTGATTAAAAGACCAGGGCGGGCCGTGGACCGGACACACCGTTGGAGAAAGTAATTTATCAGGTAAGCATAAATTCTGTTTTCTCCAACATTGGTGTGTCCGGTCCACGGCGTCATCCTTACTTGTGGGAACCAATACCAAAGCTTTAGGACACGGATGAAGGGAGGGAGCAAATCAGGTCACCTAAATGGAAGGCACCACGGCTTGCAAAACCTTTCTCCCAAAAATAGCCTCCGAAGAAGCAAAAGTATCAAATTTGTAAAATTTGGCAAAAGTGTGCAGTGAAGACCAAGTCGCTGCCTTACATATCTGGTCAACAGAAGCCTCGTTCTTGAAGGCCCATGTGGAAGCCACAGCCCTAGTGGAGTGAGCTGTGATTCTTTCAGGAGGCTGCCGTCCGGAAGTCTCATAAGCCAATCGGATAATGCTTTTAAGCCAAAAGGAAAGAGAGGTAGAAGTCGCTTTTTGACCTCTCCTTTTACCAGAATAAACAACAAACAAGGAAGATGTTTGTCTGAAATCTTTAGTAGCCTCTAAATAGAATTTTAGAGCACGGACTACGTCCAAATTGTGTAACAAACGTTCCTTCTTTGAAACTGGATTCGGACACAAAGAAGGTACAACTATCTCCTGGTTAATATTTTTGTTGGAAACAACTTTCGGAAGAAAACCAGGCTTAGTACGCAAAACCACCTTATCTGCATGGAACACCAGATAGGGCGGAGAACACTGCAGAGCAGATAACTCTGAAACTCTTCTAGCAGAAGAAATTGCAACCAAAAACAAAACTTTCCAAGATAATAACTTAATATCTACGGAATGTAAAGGTTCAAACGGAACCCCTTGAAGAACTGAAAGAACTAGATTTAGACTCCAGGGAGGAGTCAAAGGTCTGTAAACAGGCTTGATCCTAACCAGAGCCTGAACAAATGCTTGAACATCTGGCACAGCTGCCAGTCTTTTGTGAAGTAAAACAGATAAAGCAGAGATCTGTCCCTTCAGAGAACTTGTAGATAATCCTTTCTCCAAACCTTCTTGTAGAAAGGATAGAATCTTAGGAATTTTTATCTTGTTCCATGGGAATCCTTTAGATTCACACCAACAGATATATTTTTTCCATATTTTATGGTAAATTTTTCTAGTTACAGGCTTTCTAGCCTGAATCAGAGTATCTATTACAGAATCTGAAAACCCACGCTTTGATAAAATCAAGCGTTCAATCTCCAAGCCGTCAGTTGGAGGGAAACCAGATTCGGATGTTCGAATGGACCCTGAACAAGAAGGTCCTGTCTCAAAGGTAGCTTCCATGGTAGAGCCGATGACATATTCACCAGGTCTGCATACCAAGTCCTGCGTGGCCACGCAGGAGCTATCAAGATCACCGAGGCCCTCTCCTGATTGATCCTGGCTACCAGCCTGGGGATGAGAGGAAACGGTGGGAATACATAAGCTAGGTTGAAGGTCCAAGGTGCTACTAGTGCATCTACTAGGGTCGCCTTGGGATCCCTGGATCTGGACCCGTAGCAAGGAACCTTAAAGTTCTGACGAGACGCCATCAGATCCATGTCTGGAATGCCCCATAATTGAGTTATTTGGGCAAAGATTTCCGGATGGAGTTCCCACTCCCCCGGATGGAATGTCTGACGACTCAGAAAATCCGCTTCCCAATTTTCCACTCCTGGGATGTGGATCGCAGGCAAGTGGCAGGAGTGATCCTCCGCCCATTGAATTATCTTGGTCACTTCTTTCATCGCCAGGGAACTCCTTGTTCCCCCCTGATGATTGATATATGCAACGGTCATCATGTTGTCTGACTGAAACCTTATGAATTTGGCCTTTGCTAGTTGAGGCCAAGCTCTGAGAGCATTGAATATCGCTCTCAGTTCCAGAATGTTTATCGGGAGAAGAGACTCTTCCCGAGACCATAGACCCTGAGCTTTCAGGGATTCCCAGACCGCGCCCCAGCCCACTAGGCTGGCGTCGGTCGTGACAATGACCCACTCTGGTCTGCGGAAGCTCATTCCCTGTGACAGATTGTCCAGGGTCAGCCACCAACGAAGTGAATCTCTGGTCTTTTGATCTACTTGAATCGTCGGAGACAAGTCTGTATAATCCCCATTCCACTGTCTGAGCATGCACAGTTGTAATGGTCTTAGATGAATTCGTGCAAAAGGAACTATGTCCATTGTTGCAACCATCAATCCTATTACTTCCATGCACTGCGCTATGGAAGGACGAGGAACAGAATGAAGTACTTGACAAGAGCTTAGAAGTTTTGATTTTCTGACCTCTGTCAGAAAAATCCTCATTTCTAAGGAATCTATTATTGTTCCCAAGAAGGGAACTCTTGTTGACGGGGACAGAGAACTCTTTTCTTTGTTCACCTTCCATCCGTGAGATCTGAGAAAGGCTAGGACGATGTCCGTATGAGCCTTTGCTTTTGACAGGGACGACGCTTGAATCAGGATGTCGTCCAAGTAAGGTACTACTGCAATGCCCCTTGGTCTTAGAACCGCTAGAAGAGACCCTAGTACCTTTGTGAAAATCCTTGGAGCAGTGGCTAATCCGAATGGAAGTGCCACAAACTGGTAATGCTTGTCCAGAAAAGCGAACCTTAGGAACTGATGATGTTCCTTGTGATTAGGAATATGTAGGTACGCATCCTTTAAATCCACGGTAGTCATAAATTGATTTTCCTGGATAGTAGGTAGGATCGTTCGAATAGTTTCCATTTTGAACGATGGTACCCTGAGAAATTTGTTTAGGATCTTTAGATCCAAAATTGGTCTGAATGTTCCCTCTTTTTTGGGAACTATGAACAGATTGGAATAAAAACCCATTCCTTGTTCTCTTATTGGAACTGGATGTATCACTCCCATTTTTAACAGGTCTTCTACACAATGTAAGAATGCCTGTCTCTTTATTTGGTTTGAAGATAATTGAGACCTGTGGAACCTTCCCCTTGGGGGTAGTTCCTTGAATTCCAGGAGATAACCTTGAGAAACTATTTCTAGCGCCCAAGGATCCTGAACATCTCTTGCCCAAGCCTGAGCAAAGAGAGAAAGTCTGCCCCCCACTAGATCCGGTCCCGGATCGGGGGCTATCCCTTCATGCTGTTTTGGTAGCAGTGATAGGCTTCTTGGCCTGCTTACCCTTGTTCCAGCCTTGCATTGGTTTCCAGGCTGGTTTGGGTTGTGAAGTATTACCCTCTTGCTTAGAGGATACAGAGTTAGAGACTGGTCCGTTTCTGCGAAAGGGACGAAAATTAGGCTTATTTTTAGCCTTAAAAGACCTATCCTGTGGGAGGGCGTGGCCCTTTCCCCCAGTGATGTCTGAAATAATCTCTTTCAAATCAGGTCCAAATAATGTTTTACCTTTGAAAGGAATGTTAAGCAATTTTGTCTTGGAGGACACATCCGCTGACCAAGACTTTAGCCAAAGCGCTCTGCCCGCCACGATAGCAAACCCTGAATTTTTCGCCGCTAATCTAGCTAATTGCAAAGCGGCATCTAAAACAAAAGAGTTAGCCAATTTAAGTGCTTGAACTCTGTCCATAACCTCCTCATACGAAGATTCTTTACTGAGCGATTTTTCTAGTTCCTCGAACCAGAAACACGCTGCCGTAGTGACAGGAACAATGCATGAAATTGGTTGTAGAAGGTAACCTTGCTGTACAAAAATCTTTTTAAGCAAACCCTCTAATTTCTTATCCATAGGATCTTTGAAAGCACAACTATCTTCGATAGGAATAGTAGTGCGTTTGTTTAGAGTAGAAATCGCCCCCTCGACCTTGGGGACTGTCTGCCATAAGTCCTTTCTGGGGTCGACTATAGGAAATAATTTCTTAAATATAGGGGGGGGGAACAAAAGGTATGCCGGGCCTTTCCCACTCTTTATTTACTATGTCCGCCACCCGCTTGGGTATAGGAAAAGCGTCGGGGGGCACCGGAACCTCTAGGAACTTGTCCATCTTACATAATTTCTCTGGAATGACCAAATTGTCACAATCATCCAGAGTAGATAACACCTCCTTAAGCAGTGCGCGGAGATGTTCTAATTTAAATTTAAATGTCACAACATCAGGTTCAGCTTGATGAGAAATTTTTCCTGAATCTGAAATTTCTCCATCAGACAAAACCTCCCTCCTGGCCCCTTCAGATTGGTGTGAGGGTATGTCAGAACAGTTATCATCAGTGTCCTCTTGCTCTTCAGTGTTTAAAACAGAGCAATCGCGCTTTCTCTGATAAGTAGGCATTTTGGATAAAAGATTTGCTATGGAGTTATCCATTACAGCCGTTAATTGTTGCATGGTAATAAGTATTGGCGCACTAGATGTACTAGGGGCCTCCTGTGTGGGCATAACTGGTGTAGACACAGTAGGAGATGATGTAGTATCATGTTTACTCCCCTCATTTGAGGAATCATCTTGGGCAATATCATTATTTGTGGCAGTACTGTCCTTACTTTGTTTGGACGCTATGGCACAATTATCACATAAATTTAAATGGGGAGACACATTGGCTTTCATACATATAGAACATAGCTTATCTGATGGTACAGACATGTTAAACAGGCTTAAACTTGTCAACAAAGCACAAAAAACGTTTTAAAATAAAACCGTTACTGTCACTTTAAATTTCAAACTGAAAACACTTTATTACTGAATATGTGAAAAAGTATGAAGGAATTGTTCAAAATTCACCAAAATTTCACCACAGTGTCTTAAAGCATTAAAAGTATTGCACACCAAATTTCAGAGCTTTAACCCTTAAATTAACGGAACCGGAGCCATTTTTACATTTAACTCCTATACAGTCCCAGCTATATGCTTTGCTGAGACCCAACCAAGCCCAGAGGGGAATACGATACCACAAGACGCCTTCTATAAGCTTTTTCAGTGATTCTTAGCTCCTGACACATGCATCTGCATGCCTTGCTCTCCAAAAACAACTGTGCATTAATGGCACGAAAATGAGGCTCTGTCTATAACTAGAAAGGCCCCCATCTGAAAAAGGTGTCCAACACAGTGCCTGCCGTTTTTCTAAACGTTCCCCAAGATTATAATACCAATAATTAGTTAGAATCTGCATAATATGCCTAGTAAAGCAATCGTTTTAGCCCAGAAAAATGTCTACCAGTTTTTAAGCCCTTTTTGAAGCCCTTTATTCTTTTATGTTTAACTAAGAAAATGGCTACCGGTCCCCATGAGGGGAAATGACAGCCTTCCAGCATTACATGGTCTTGTTAGAAATATGGCTAGTCATACCTTAAGCAGAAAAGTCTGCTAACTGTTTCCCCCAACTGACGTTACTTCATCTCAACAGTCCTGTGTGGAAACAGCAATCGATTTTAGTTACTGTCTGCTAAAATCATCTTCCTCTTACAAACAGAAATCTTCATCCTTTTCTGTTTCAGAGTAAATAGTACATACCAGCACTATTTTAAAATAACAAACACTTGATAGAAGAATAAAACTACATTTAAACACCAAAAAACTCTTAACCACCCCCGTGGAGATGTTGCCTGTGCAACGGCAAAGAGAATGACTGGGGTGGGCGGAGCCTAGGAGGGATCATGTGACCAGCTTTGCTGGGACTCTTTGCCATTTCCTGTTGGGGAAGAGAATATCCCACAAGTAAGGATGACGCCGTGGACCGGACACACCAATGTTGGAGAAATTAAACTACTTTCTTGGAAAGTGTTGTTCCTTTTGTCTCTCTCTTCTGCTAGAAGAGTTTCTGAATTATCTGCTCTTTCTTGTGAGTCACCTTTTCTGATTTTTCCTCAAGATAAGGCAGTTTTGCATACTTCATTTCAATTTTTACCTAAAGTTGAGAATCCTAACAACATTAATAGGGAAATTGTTGTCCCCTCTTTGTGTCCAAATCCTAAGAATTCTTTGGAGAGATCCTTACATTCTCTGGATGTTGTAAAAGCTTTTAAATATTATGTTGAAGCTACTAAAGATTTCAGGAAGACTTCTAGTCTATTTGTTGTCTGGTTCTAGGAAAGGTCAGAAAGCTTCTGCCATCTCCTTGGCATCTTGGTTAAAGTTTTTGATTCATAAGGCTTATGTGGAGTCAGGTCAGGCTCCGCCCCAGAGAATCACAGCTCATTCTACTAGATCAGTCTCCACTTCGTGGGCTTTTAAGAATGAAGCTTTAGTTTATCAGATTTGCAAAGCAGCGACTTGGTCTTCTTTGCATACATTTACTAAATTCTACCGTTTTGATGTATTTGCCTCTTCGGAAGCAGTTTTTGGTAGAAAAGTTCTTCAGGCAGCTGTTTCAGTTTGATTCCTCTGCTTTTTTTCTTTTCAATTATAAGAAAAAGCTATTCTTTTGGTTGTGGATTTAATTTTTCAGCGAAAAATGGCAGTTTTTTATTTTATCCCTCCCTCTCTAGTGACTCTTCTGTGGAGTACCAGATCTTGGGTATTACTATCCCATACATCACTAGCTCATGGACTCTTACATGAAAGAAAACATAATTTATGTAAGAACTTACCTGATAAATTCAATTCTTTCATAATGGCAAGATTCCATGAGACCCACCCTTTTTATGGTGCTTATGTTTTTTGTATAAAGCACAATTATATTTCCAGTTCTTTATTTGATGCTTTTTACTCCTTTCTCTATCACCCCACTACTTGGCTAATCATTAAACTGAATTGTGGGTGTGGTGAGGGGTGTATTTATAGGCATTTTGAGGTTTGGGAAACTTTGCCCCTCCTGGTAGGATTGTATATCCCATACGTCACTAGTTCATGGACTCTTGCCAATATGAAAGAAATTAATTTATCAGGTAAGTTCTTACATAAATTATGTTTTTAAAAAGAAATAAGATAAGTAAACTTAGGTGGTAGTTTATGAAGTGGACAATGTAATATAGCCTTCAACGAGTACGGAGTGATAATAAAAGTTTCCATATCTATCGAGGAAAACAATTCTGATTCTGCAATCCAATCTGTAGCAGTTTTAAGCATGGCAGCCCAGTTACATAATTTAAGATTTGAAAGAGCCAAACCAGCTGCTCCACAATCTTGCATTAATCTTTCTAAAGATATCCAAAATTTCTTATTTTTCCAGATAAATTTAGAAAACCCCGAAAGGAGTTTTTGTGAGAAGAAGACTTTTGACCCTTGAAGTTACAAAAGGAGCGAAAATTAAAACTTTGACGTCCCTCAGGTCTATTCTTCTTGTCTTGTGGTAGAAAGGACCCCTTTCGCCCCTTAATTTCAGAAATTATCTCCGCCAGACCAGGACCAAACAGGGTGTTATCCATATAAGGTAGCGACAGGAGCTTGAACTTGGAGGTAACATCAGCTGACCAAGATTTTAGCCACAGACCCCTGTGGGCTAGGACAGTGAAGCAAGACATCTTGGCTCCTGGTCTAATGACTTGCATGTTAGCATCAGAGAAAGGAATTGGCCAGTTTGAGAGCCTTAATCCTATCTTAGATCTCCTCTAACGGAGTCTCCTCTAAAATCAATTCGGACAAAGCATCACACCAATAAGATGCAGCACTTGTTACTGTGGAAATAAAAACTGCAGGTTGCAATTGTAGACCCTGATGAACATACATTTTCGTTAAATAAGCCTCCAGCTTTTTGTCCATGGGATCCTTAAAAGAACAGCTATCCTCTATAGGAATCGTGGTTCTCTTGGCCAGAGTAGACATAGCCCCTTCTACCTTAGGCACAGTGTGCCATGAGTCCCAAATGGAGTCAGCAACAGGAAACTTTTTTTTTTTTAATATTTCTCTATTAATTTTCAAATGCAGTACAAATATCAAAAGAAAAACGTACAGTTACAGTGGCATTGTTATATTTTGCTTGCTTCACACACAAGGTCTGATAATGCAAATTGTAAGAAATAAAAGGAAAAGAAATGCTTCCATCAGTCCATGTAAAATCTGTTCATAATCAAGCAACCAGTAAGTACAAATTACAAATGCTTGTAAATATTAAAAGTAGAGTAAGATTGAGTCATGTACCCGAAAATGTTATGGTTGATTATAGTAATGGTGAACCAAAACAATTAAATAGATGTTTTGTGCACTATCTTGAGGGAGGGAGAAGTTTGTGTGTTCATTTAGTTGTTTAAGCCCCCCTCAATTGGAGGATAGCGAGGCAGTAAAAACGGAAAGAAGAAAAATCCTCAATCCACGCCAGCGGCTCCCCCGTGGCAACTTTATTGCTTTTTTAGTGGAGAGTGTTGCAAGATGCCAAAGGGTCTCAGATACTTCAAAATTGAGGCTCTATTCTCATTGTTGTACATGGTGTTTTATAAAAGAGAGGGGGGTTTTAGTATATCTACATAGGAAAGAGAGAACATTCTAGTTTTAGCCAACCACCTTTGTTCCCAAATAGTTTTTTTGTCTGGGTGGTGAGGTAAGAAAGCCCCAAGATTTCAAAAAGCTTTTAAGTCTAAAGAATTCAAAGTAGAATAATGGTGATGGGGAAAATCTATCTTGAAACTGAGTAGTTGTCATAATATAGTTGTTAACAAATAGATCATTCACTTTTTCCACTTGAATTTCTTCCCACTTGGTAGGGTGAGCATCTAAAAGGGCTGATAGTAAACCTGAGATAGAGTGAATTGGGGATGGATGAGGAGAAATTCCCTGTATATGTCTAATCTTATCCCAAAACTTAAGGTTGGAAGCAACAATGTAGTTACCGGTTATGTCAGATTTTGTAACATGTTTTGGAATCCATATTATGTCCCGCATAGGGAGGGAGATATCAATGGAATCCTGTTCCAATGATGCCCATTTCATAGTTTGTGTTCCTGTATCCCAGGCCAAAATATGCATTAGTCTGGCTGCTTCATGATATGCCAGCAGATTAGGCAATGTGGCCCCTCCTGCTGTAACTGGGGACTGCAGCCATTTCATAGCTACTCTAGACCGTTTTCCGCGCCAAATGAAATGGTTACACAGATGCTGAAAGTGAAGAATAAGGGATTTTGGGATTGGTAAACATCTAAACAAATATGTTATCTTAGGTAACAAATTAATTTTCACCGCTGCAATTCTGCCCCACCAGGAGAGACTGGGCGAGTCCCATCTCTTTGTGAGGTCCTTAAATTGTTGGAGTAAGGGGTCAAAATTTGACAAGATAGTAGGTTTGACGTTGTCAGAAAAATAAACACCATGTAAAAGGAAACATCTTTTTAAAAAAGACAGGGGGTGGGGAAAAAGGAATCCTGTGCAATGATCTCCAACACACGGTCTGGAACAGGGAACACTTCCACAGAGAAAGGAACATCATAGTATTTGTTAAGCTTACTAGATTTTTTAGGGTTGACAGCGACAGAAGAATCAGAGTCGTCCAACGTAGCCAGTACCTCCTTTAGAAGTAAACAAATGTTTTCTAGCTTAAATCTAAAGTTTACTTCTTCAGAAATAAGACAAAGGATTTATACTGTCAGAATATGAGATTTCACCCTCAGAAGCTACCGAGGTTTCCTCCTCATCAGACTTATGGGGGGGTCAACCTTTGCAGCAGCAGATGGGACAGACACCTTACTATCAGAAAAATAGCTAGCTCAGCATGCTAAGGCACTGTGGCTGAGCTCTGTAGCAACCCAAGGGTTGCAGTTTCAATCCCCGGCAAGGTCCACTCAGCCTTTCATCCTTCCGAGGTCGATAAAATGAGCAGCGCCTTGAGACCCTTATGGGTGATTAGCCGCGCTTTACAAGTACCCGATACAATACAATCCAAACATGTTTTTATTTCCTCTTGTGCTTCCCCATCATGGGAAAAGCAGATAAAGCCGCAGTTACCGCAGAAGATATCTGTGCAGCAAAATCTATTGGCAAATACACTCCTCCAGAAGTCTGAGAGGAACTGCAGGGCACTGTATGTGCAGCCATTGAGGCTTGGGAGGTCTGAGGAGAAAACTGTGGCATTGCCTGAACATTAGGCTCAGAGACATTAGGCTCAGAAAACAAGTAATTTATCTTTACATTTTAAGGTCTTTTCTAAACATGAGGAACAAAATTGCATAGGCAAGACAATTTGAGCCTCCAAACATAATAAGCATTTATCAAAAGGAACAGACTCCTGTTCATTATCTATAGCTGATAAACTACCTAAAAAGTAAGGAATGTCGCTTTAAGAAGGATAGTCCTTCAAAGAGTTAAACAAATTGAAAATGAAATACACCTCTACACCTCGGAAGCTGAGGCGTCCTACTGTAACCTGGAGAGTCCTAATTTTGTGCAGCTTCTGCAATCGGCCAGATGCACCGCTCAAAGTTACAAGAGGAAGAGCAGGAGGTCGCATAAGCGTCATCAAAAGAAACTGTGCATTAAAGAAAAAGCACGCAATTATACTCTGAAGTAAAAAACGGAAAGTAGACGTTTAAAAAATTCCCTCAAAAAAGACCTTTGCGATAAATACACATAGCCATAGGGTCAGTAGCCATCCCATAAAACTAATAGAAGCCGTTAACCCCTAGAGGCCTATCTATCAAGCCGTCAACTTTCTTGCATTCAAAGGCACCAATACGCTCGCCTAACATCCCGGACGCGGACCTGAATATGCTCTCCTTATTTATGCAAAAAGCTGCGCACCATGTATGGGGCAATGAGCAGTGGACTTAACTAGCAGTCATCAATCTCGCTGCTATTCGGCTTCTTACCAACTTTATTTATACCCTGTCACTAAACACTGCTACTATACTAAAATGTTTAACCCCTATCCCGCCACTCCCGGACCCCGACGCAACTTTAATAAAGTTATTAACCCCTATCCCGCTGCTCCCGGACCCCACTGCAACTAAATAAATGTATTAACCCCTAAAACCCTGGCCTTCCACATCACTACCACTTACTAAACTTATTAACCCCTAAACCGCCAGCCCCCCACATCGCTATAAACTAAATTAAGCTATTAACCCCTTAATCTAACAACCCGCTAACTTTACATTAATATTACAACATCCCTATCTTATAATAAATTTAAACTTACTTTTAGAATTAAATTAAACTATATTAAACTATTAATTAACCTACCCTAACTATTATCCTACAATTATATTAAGCTACCAATTAAATTAACTATATTACATATTTAAAAACCTAACCTTACTCAAATTATTTAAATCTACAATTAAAAATTACTAAAATTACAAAAAATAAAAAACACTATGTTACGTTATGTTAAAAAAACCACAGTATCAAAAATAAAAAAGAATTACACCTAATCTAATAGCCCTATCAAAATAACCCCCCCCCAAATAAAAAAAAACCCTGGCCTACAATAAACTACCAATGGCCCTTAAAAGGGTCTTTTGCGGGCGATTGCCCCAAATAAATCAGCTCTTTTACCTGTAAAAATAAATACAACCCCCCCCCAACAGTAAAACCCACCACCCACACAACCATCCCCCCCAATTAAAAACCCTATCTAAAAAAACTAAACTCCCCATTGCCCAGACCCTACTCTAAAAATAAAACCCACCCAAAAAACCCTTAAATAAACCTAACACTAACCCCCGACGAATCACTTACAGTTCCTGAAGTTCCGCTTGAAGGATCCAGCCGGCAAGAAGTCTTCATCTGGGCGGCCTCTTCCATTTTCATCCAGCCGACGAAGTCTTCATCCATGCAGCCTCTTCTATCTTCATCTCCAGCAAGGAGCGGGTCCGTCCTGAAGAGGGTCCATCCTGAAGACATCCAACGAGGAGCTCCTCTTCAATACGGTCTCCACCGTAAACTGGATCTTGAATGCAAGTGACGTCATCCAAGATGGCGTCCTTTGCATTCCTATTGGCTGAAAGGTTCCAATCAGCCAATAGGATTAGAGCTGCTAAAATCCTATTGGCTGTTCCAATCTCCAATAGGATTTGAGCAGCTCTCATCCTATTGGCTGTTCCAATCAGCCAATAGGATGAGAGCTCAATCCTACTGGCTGATTGGATCATATGTTACGTCACAGATTTTAACTTTTGTCTGTCTGTAGGCTTTGATAACTAGGCCGAATCAAGCTCGCCAGAATTACGCTGCGGAATTCCAGCGTATTTGCGGTTGATGGCTTGATAAATATCGCCCCTAGTCTCCTCACATACAAAAAGTGCCTGCATATTACCCCAAATGAATCCCACATAAAGGATTATAATGCCCCATGAAAATTAATGCAGAATTAAAGTACCTAGAAGACAAAAGCACTTACCTGCAAATCTAGTTATTGGGCAGGAAGACAGCTCACAAGGCGTGAAAGGACATATACTCCTCACAGAGACCTGTAGAAAAAGAAAGAACAGAGTAACCAACTCTGGCTTTCTATACAGAGGGCAGCAAATATGTTAGAAAACAAAGCCAGTACCACCTCACCACTTTCTAACTGCTGCTTATAAGCCACCACTACTCTTACTCAAGAGATTGATGTAGACACAGCTAAACCCAAATCCTTGCTTGCAGGGAAAAGTACCCAAAAAAGGAATAATATCTTCAGACACCAACTTCATGTCCTCCATTGACAGAGGCAAAGAGAATGACTGGGGGTTATGGGTAAGGGAAGTGACACTTAACAGCTCTGCTGGGGTGCTCTTTGCCTCCTTCTGCTGGACAGGAGTGAATTTCCCACTAGTAATTGGAATGACGTTGTGGACTCTCCATGTCTTAGGAAAGAAAACACTTTGCTATGAAATAGGACTTCACTAGTAAAGTATAGTAAATAGAATATTAGAAATGCACAAACCTGCAACAAAATGCACAAAGTTCAGCTTCATCTTCATACATAATATTTCCTTTTTATTTTTATTTCCTGCAAAAAAAAACAGAAATTAGAATTATTTTTACAAGCATGCTCTTCTTGTTCTATATTAAGTAACTTTTAAAAGGTACCCTTTAGTGACTGAGAAACACGTTTAATTTGAATTTGGTCCAAAATATATAAATGAGTCACACATCAAATTAGCACTGCACAAAACAAATCCTGTTTATAAGGAGAACACCAAGCTTACTAATAAAAGTACATACATTATGGGCGTGATTTATCAATGATTTTGGGAATTCTCCTTTCTGTTCTCATATCAGTTCTCCACAGATATCCTTTGGAGAGGCGCATCTGTGCACCTATATTTATCATTAAAAAAAGTTTGTTTTTTTCTCCATAGGAGAGCTGAGGAGAACTAATGATAAATTTCTCTAGTCGGATTAGTATCTTCTCCTTATTTATCACTGAAAATAAGCAACTATTCTCCATGTCAGTCATATATAAGCCAATAGAAATATTTATACAGCCCCCCTAGTAGCTTTGTTAACGCCCCTCTTCTATATTAGGGGATGTAAATAAAAGGGACTACAAGGCTGATTATCAATGGTACATTCCTGATATTGGCTTTATTTTTACTTTTTTCTGATCCTCCTTCTCTATGGCAGAACACTCAATAACATTTAATTCTGACTTTCATGTCACGTTAAGATGTTTAAAAAAGTGCTGAACGCCCTGATGTATCCAAAAAGAATTCTCATATACTTAAAGTGAATGTAAAGTTTAATGAATAAGTGCCGGTATCTAAAAAATACTCTTAAAAACAGGGAAAATGTTGTTTATTAAACTTTACATTGAAGCTTCTTACCTTTTTCTTCATGGAAAGCAGACTGGTGATTCTCTGTCTGCATCTCCTGCTGTAGTTAGCAGATCGATGACGAATAATAATAATAACTAGTATTTATATAGCGCCTTTCTCCCAGTGGGACTCAAAGCGCTTTTTCAGCGCTCGCTCTCGGAATTAACCAAATCGGCAGCTGAATAGTAATAGTTGTTATTATTACCCAATTTAATGGTACTCATTTTATCGACCTCGGAAGGATGAAGGGCTGAGTCGGCCCTGCCAGGATTTGAACCTGTGACATTGGATCTTTTAAACAGGCTTTTTTGTAGTCTGAGATACCTCACCTGCTTAGATAGATACATTTACAGAATACATAATAGATACAGAATAGATACATTTAAAATGATTTGGATACATTTCTGGCTAGAAACAGAATGCAGGGTACGTGATTGCTTGGGTTAAATGGATCACCTTATAACGAGAATAATTTAAGCTAAACTGGGGCTTTTTGTAAGTATATTAGATTTTTATAGGTTGAACTCGATGGACTTTGTTTCAACCTCATCTACTATGTTACAATGTAAAGTTTAATGAAGGAAAGTGCCCCTGTTTTTAAGAGTATTTTTAGATATGTATTCATTAAACTTTACATTCACTTTAATGATGTTATAGCTGTTACCATGATTATAGCTAGTATGGGAGCAATACACAAGAACGTACCTTAGAGGGCAATGGAAAACTGCTGTGTTTTCTATGCTTTTAAAGGGCCGTTATAGTCATACTGCTTTAAAGATCTTTTTTATTATTCATATAGATCATGCAGTTTTTAACCCCTTAACGACACGAGTCGTACAGGGTACGTCGCACACAACCTGGTCTTTAAAGACCAGCGACGTACCCTGTATGACTTTGGGGATTAAAGCGGCTGGAAGCGATCCTGATCGCTTCCAGCCGCTTTACAGTTATTGCAGTGATGCCTCGATATCGAGACATCCTGCAATAACATTTTTCCCCCATCCGATGCAGAGAGAGACACTCTGTGGCCCTCTCTGCACCGGCATCGATGGCCGCAATCGTTGGTGGGTGGGAGCCGACGTGGGAGGCGGGTGAGCGGCCATCGATGTAAGATTGAAGAGAGAGGGGGGCGGGATCAGGGTTGTCGGGAGCGCGCGCGTGCAAGGGGAGCGGCAGGCGTGCATGTGCACGGGGAGGGAGCGGGTGGGAACCGCTATACTACAGAAACAAAGTTAATTGATAAGTTGGAGACGGGGGGGGGGGGCAGCAGACAATGTTAATTGTAATGGATCTGGGAGGGGGTGGTGGTTTGTCTATGGGGGGGGAGCTACACTACAGAAAAAAAAATAAAAAAATATTTAAAAAAAAGGCATTTTTTTTCTAAATTGGGTACTGGCAGACAGCTGCCAGTACCCAAGATGGCTCCCAGTAAGGTAGAGGGGGAGGATTAGAGAGCTGTTTGGGGGGGATCAGGGAGGTTGGGGGCTAAGGGGGGATCCTACACAGCAGCATATGTAAATATGCTATACAATTTTATTTATTTTTTTAAATATACCTTTTATTTTAGTACTGGCAGACTTTCTGCCAGTACTTAAGATGGCGGGGACAATTGTGGGATGGGGGAGGGAAGAGAGCTGTTTGGGAGGGATCCTGGGGTGTGATGTGTCAGGTGGGAGGCTGATCTCTATGCTAAAGCTAAAATTAACCTTGCAAGCTCCCTACAAGCTACCTAAATAACCCCTGCACTACTGGGCATAATACATGTGTGGTGCGCAGCGGCACCTAGCGGTCTTATAATTACCAAAGCCATATATGTCTGCTATTTCTGAACAAAGGGGATCCCAGAGAAGCATTTACAACCATTTATGCCATGCTTGCAAAAGTTGTTTGTAAATAATTTCAGTGAGAAACCTAAAATTGTGTAATATTTTACGTTTCTTTTTATTTTAATCGCATTTAGCGGTGAAATGGTAGCATGAAATATACCAAGATGGGCCTTTATCAATACTTGGGGTTGTCTACTACACTACACTAAAGCTAAAATTAACCCTAGACGCTCCCTACATCCTCCCTAATTAACCCCTTCACTGCTGGGCATAATACACGTGTGATGCGCAGTGGCATTTAGCAGCCTTCTAATTACCAAAAAGCAACGCCAAAGTCATATAAGTCTGCTATTTCTGAACAAAGGGGATCCCAGAGAAGCATTTACAACCATTTATGCCATAATTGCACTAGTTGTTTGTAAATAATTTCTGTGAGAAACCTAAAGTTTGTGAAAAAATTTGTGAAAAAGTGAACATTTTTTTTTATTTGATCACATTTGGCGGTGAAATGGTGGCATGAAATATACCAAAATGGGCCTAGATCAATACTTTGGGTTGTCTTCTAAAAAAAAATATATACATGTCAAGGGATATTCAGGTATTCCTGACAGATATCAGTGTCCCAATGTAATTAGCGCTAATTTTGAAAAAAAGTGGTTTGGAAATAGCAAAGTGCTACTTGTATTTATGGCCCTATAACTTGCACAAAAAGCAAAGAACATGTAAACATTGGGTATTTCTAAACTCAGGACAAAATTTAGAAACTATGTAGTATCAGTGTTTTTTGGTGGTTGTAGATGTGCAACAGATTTTGGGGGTCAAAGTTAGAAAAAGTGTGTTTTTTTCCATGTTTTCCTCATATTTTATAATATTTTTAATAGTAAATTATACGATATGATGAAAATAATGGTATCTTTAGAAAGTCCATTTAGTGGCGAGAAAACGGTATATAATATGTGTGGGTACAGTAAATGAGTAAGAGGAAAATTACAGCTAAACACAAACACCGCAGAAATGTAAAAATAGCCTTGGTCCTTAAGGGAAAGAAATTGAAAAATGGCCTTGGTCCTTAAGGGGTTAAGAACCTTTTAATTTACTTCTATTTCAAAATTTCTTTGTTCTCTTGGTATCTTGTTGAAAAGCAGGAACATAAGCTCAAGAGCGTGCACGTGTCTGGAGTACTTGCAATTTTGCAAGAATGTTATCCATTTGCAACTGCACTATATGACAGCACTAGTTCCTGCAATGTAGTGCTATAGATATCTACCTAGGTATCTCTTCAACACAGAATATCATGAGAACAAGGCAAAAGTGATAATATAAGTAAATTGCACATTTTGTTTTTTATTTGTATGATCTGTCTAAATCAATAAAGAATATGTTTTTTGTTTCATTTAAAACAACATAAACAAGAGCTGTGATGGAATATCAAAACAGTAAAAGCATTACTTGGTGATTTCATAAGCTTTGACATTAAGATCAAAGGTCTGGAGGGAATTTCCCACTTAAGGCCAGATGAGATGTTCTGAGGAATAATATGATCAAAGAGAACAAAGCAAATTTGATAATAGAACTAAATTAGAAACGTTTTAAACATTGTATTCATTGTATTACAAATTGTGTTTCATGCCCCTTTGAATTAGATATGCAGCATAACATGGGAATATGAGCTATTTGTCACATACATAGAACCAATGAATTATACACATGGATCAAACAAAAGTGGACAAAAATCAATAAAGCTTTATGTTTTTCAACTCCAGTCTTTAGAGAATTTCAAATCATCAGACATATACTTTTTGGGCTCAGAGAAGGGATGTTTGCATCACACACTATTTATCTCAATGGAAAGTCCACAGTGACACTTATTAGAAACCCAAAACGTTAGTACATGGTACTATTCAAAGTACTTATAAACATAAACAAAAGTCCCAATAATTAGTGGTGATGGAAAACTTCTGAATTACAGTTCCAGGTTAGAGATCAATGTAAAATGTAGTCACGCCAGAATAAAGAACATGAGGACAGAAAAAACTGTTTAACTATTAGCGTTAAGCCTGTAAACAAGTAACAGGTATCCAGTAGATGCAGGACAACAGAATCAAAGTCCAAACTGCCGCTCCGGGAATATAACTCTAAACATGGTGGTAAATGAAATCGCCCATATTGCGACTGGTCAAATAGACCTAGACTCAGGTCGACCCGGATTAAATGCAGCATCTTCACCTGCAAAACAACTGGCGTCCTGTAGTGTGCTACATTCAGCAGCCTCCATCCATATGAAAGTTCAACGTTCCGGTGTCCTACGTTGCAGGGGGAGTGACTTACACCTCGTGACCTCACGGCTCCAATCAGAACCACTAGGCTTGTCTGTGTATACGAGCCATCGACAAACTTTGATACCGGCTGGTGCGGGACTCCAGGGACAAGAAGCTGCCTGATGATACGCAGTAAGTAGAAAAAAATGGAGAGATGCAGACGACTTTTCCAACATAGCTTGACTTTTATTCCAGGATAAAAATCCATGAATACCTGATCATAGAGGGTCACAATGGTAGCATTAACTTGAAAGATACTGCGGTGTATATATATATTTATTAGAAAAAAGTAAACTAGTAAGTTATTTAAAATTGCTTGCTCTATCTGAAACGTGAAAGACATTTTTTGTATTTCATGTCCCTTTAATAAGGACAATACATTCAAAATTTAACTTTCATGATTCTGATAGAGCATGAAATTTTAAACAACTTTCCAGTCTACTTCTATATACCTAATGTGATTTGTTCACTTGGTATCCTTTGGTGAAGATCCTACCTAAATAGGCTTAGGAGCAGCAAGGCACTACTGGGAGCTAGCTGCTGATTGTAATGCTTGTGGGATATTCCACTATCAGACTTGGCGAGTAGTCTTCTTATAACCGGCGTTAAGCTATATATCCCAGAGCAGAGAACGTTCACAAAATGAGGTAAGCGGCACTCACAATAGGCAGCGTAGTCTTTGGCGGCAACAGGAAGGGGATCCAGCGGTATGGCAGTTCAAGGGTAAACCAATAGAAGGACCAGAAACAGGCAGGAATCGGCAACAAAGGGAATCCAAATAATAACAGTTCAGGAATAAACCAATAGAATGGTCAGGCAGGCAGAGTTCGGTAACACTATAGCAATCCAATGGTTAAAGGTATAAACAGGCAGAGTAGTCAGACAGGCAGAGTTCAATAACGTTATGGCAATCCAGAAAACAGTAACGATCATACCCAGGAGTACACTAAGTAACACTTATACTTGGGCAGTGATAGGTAGAAAATGAGCAACTTACATAGGCGCAGGATTCACGCCACAGGAGATCCTGACTGGCTTCAGACTAAAAGGAGCGTGCAGCGATGACGTCACTGCCGCACGCACACAGGAGCCGACTCTACCCTAGGCAACGAGCAGAACAGCAGGCGCCGCGTCCCTAGCAACAGCTAGAGCGGCGCAACACTGATTGGTGGCTGCACATATATACGTCTTGTTATCAGATGTGCTCAGCTAGCTCCCAGTAGTGCATTAAGCTGATTTTATAATAGCAATAAGCTGGAAAGTTGATTTAAATGCTATGCACAATTACATAATAGAGATATATTATATTTTATTAGAAATGGGACACAAAACCAATATTTTTATTTCATGGTATAGACAACAACAACCTTTAAATATACTTCTATTGTGTAATTGTCTTTGATCTCTTGGTATCCTTTGTTGAAAAGCATACATAGGTAGGCTCAGGAGCAGCAGTACATTTCTGGCAGCTGGCTGCACATATATGCCTCTTTATTGGCTCAGATGCTGTATTCATCTAGCTAATGGAAGTGCACGTGTGTTCCTTCAACAAAGGATACCAAGAAAAAAGTATATTTGAAAATAATAGTAAATTGGAAAACTTTTCTAACAAAAAAAAAATGTATTATACAAAAAGCAAACAAAAGAAAAAGCTCTATAAACACTATAACAATCCTATAATACCGAATTAAATAAAAAGATAATAATCAAGTGACCAAAACAAAGCTGGCGCAAATTATACATTTATATAATCAAAGAAATTATTAATATTCAAGTAAATTAGTGAGACCTACAACACCCGATGCAAAAGAGACTTCATGATATTATAGGTGGGTTTTGTCTAAAATAGGCTATCTATGGACTCTCACCACACACTATAAATATAAACACATAATGATAAAGCACAGTGTAAAACACAAGACAATACAGCCATATGGCACTATATGGAAGAATGTTTGCAACAATGTTTTACAATACCAAAAGCACTTTTTCCTGCCATGTAGTGCTCTAGAAATGTGCACGCTATCTATCTAGATATCTCTTCAACAAAAGGATAATGTAAGGACAAAGTAAATATGGTAATAAAAGGAAATTAGAAACTTTTATAAAATGGTATGCTCTGTCTGAATCGTGTAAGAAACATTTTCGGCTAGATTACGAGTTGTGCGTTAGGCTTAAAAAGCAGCGTTAAGAGGTCCTAACGCTGCTTTTTTACGCCCGCTGGTATTACGAGTCTTGAAGGTTTAGGGTGACCACACACTTCTTTGGCCTTACCGCAAAACCATAGCACCGCTATTACGAGTCTGTCCTGGGAGGCCAAAAAGTGAGCGGTAACCCTACCCTGTCAAGAGTCCTATCGCATTTAAAAGTCAGTAGTTATGAGTTTTATGGTACAACACCATAGCATAAAACACATAACTAAAGTGCTAAAAAGTACACTAACACTCATAAACTACCTATTAACCCCTAAATCAAGGCCCTCCCGCATCGCAAATACTAAAATAAAAATTTTAACCCCTAATCTGCCGCTCCGGACACCGCCACCACCTACATTATACTTATTAAGCCCCTAATCTGCTGCCCCCAACATCGCCGACACCTACATTATATTTATTAACCCCTTCTCTGCCGCCCCCCAATGTCGCCGCCACCTACCTACACTTATTAACCCCTAATCTGCCGCCCCCAATGTCGCCGCCACTATAATAAACATATTATCCCCTAATCCGCCGCACTCCCGCCTCGCAAACATTAGTTAAATATTATTAACCCCTAATCTGCCGGCCCTAACATTGCCGCCACCTACCTACATTTATTAACCCCTAATCTGCCACCCCCAACATCACCTCCACTATATAAGTTAATTTAAATAAATCGAAATAAATATTCCTATCGTTAACTAAATAATTCCTATTTAAAACTAAATACTTACCTATAAAATAAACCCTAAGATAGCTACAATATAACCAATAGTTACATTGTAGCTACCTTAGGATTTTTTTTTTTATTTTACAGGCAAGTTTGTATTTATTTTAACTAGGTAGAATAGTTATTAACTATTTAATAACTACCTAGTTAAAATAAATACACATTTACCTGTAAAATAAAACCTAACCTAAGTTACACTAACACCTAACACTACACTATAATTAATTAACTAAATTAAATACAATTACCTAAATTAAATTAGCTAAAGTACAAAAAAAAAACCACTTAATTACAGAAAATAAACAAATTACAGAAATTTAAACTAATTACACCTAATCTAATAGCCCTATTAAAATAAAAAAAAGTCCCCCCCCCCCCCAAAATAAAAAAAACCCTAGACTAAACTAAACTACCAATAGCCCTTAAAAGGGCCTTTTGCGGGGCATTGCCCCAAAGTAATCAGCTCTTTTACCTGTAAAAAAAAATACAAACAACCCCCCCAACAGTAAAACCCACAACCCACACAACCAACCCCCCAAATAAAATACTAGCTAAAAAAACCTAAGCTCCCCATTGCCCTGAAAAGGGCATTTGGATGGGCATTGCCCTTAAAATGGCAGTTAGCTCTTTTGCAATGGGAACAGCCAATAGAATGCAAGCTTAATCCTATTGGCTGATTGCATCAGCCAATAGGATTGAACTTCAATCCTATTGGCTGATTGCATCAGCCAATAGGATTTTTTCTACCTTAATTCCGATTAGCTGATAGAATTCTATCAGCCAATCGGAATCTAAGGGACGCCATCTTGGATGACGTCACTTAAAGGCACCTTCATTCTGTTTTAGTCGTCAGAAGAAGAGGATGCTCCACGTTGGATGTCTTGAAGATGGAGCCGCTCCGCACCGGATGGATGAAGATAGAAGATGCCGTCTAGATGAAGACTTCTATCCATCTGGAGGACCACTTCTGCCCGGCTTGGATAAAGACTTCTGCCCGTCTGGAGGACCACTTTGCCCGGCTTGGATGAAAACGTCTCCCGGTAAGTCGATCTTCAGGGGGTTAGTGTTAGGTTTTTTTAAGGGTGTATTGGGTGGGTTTATTTTTTATATTAGGTGTTTGGGCTTGCAAAAGAGCTAACTGCCATTTTAAGGGCAATGGCCATCCAAATGCCCTTTTCAGGGCAATGGGGAGCTTAGTTTTTTTTTTAGCTAGTATTTTATTTGGGGGTTGGTTGTGTGGGTGGTGGGTTTTACTGTTGGGGGGGTTGTTTGTATTTTTTTTTACAGGTAAAAGAGCTGATTACTTTGGGGCAATGCCCCGCAAAAGGCCCTTTTAAGGGCTATTGGTAGTTTAGGGTTTTTTTTATTTTGGGGGGGCTTTTTTATTTTAATAAGGCTATTAGATTAGGTGTAATTAGTTTAAATTTCTGTAATTTGTTTATTATTTTCTGTAATTTAGTGTGGTTTTTTTTTGTACTTTAGCTAATTTAATTTAATTTAAATAATTGTATTTCATTTAGTTAATTTATTTAATTATAGTGTAGTGTTAGTGTAACTTAGGTTAAGTTTTATTTTACAGGTACATTTGTCTATTTTAACTAGGTAGTTATTAAATAGTTAATAACTTTTTAATAACTATTCTACCTAGTTAAAATAAATACAAACTTGCCTGTAAAATAAAAAAAATAATATTTATTTTGATTTATTTAAATTATATTTAAGTTAGGGGGTGTTAAGTTTAGGGGTTAATAACTTTAATATAGTGGCAGCAACATTGGGGGTGGCAGATTAGGGGTTAATAAATGTAGGTAGGTGGCAGGGATGTTAGGGACGGCAGATTAGGGGTTTATATTTAACTAATATTTGCGAGGCGGGAGTGTGGCAGTTTAGGGATTAATTTATTTAATTTTGTTTATTATAGTGGCAGTGATGTTGGGGGCGGCAGATTAGGGGTTAATAAGTGTAGGTAGGTGGCGGCGACATTGGGGGCGGCAGAGTAGGGGTTAATAAATATAATGTAGGGTTTGGCGATGTTGGGGGCAGCAGATTAGGGGTTCATAAGTATAATGTAAATGGCGGCGGTGTCCAGAGCGGCAGATTAGGGGTTAATAATTATAATGTAGGTGTCGGCGTACGACCAGCTCACCGCTGACTTAAGCAGCGCTGGTATTGGAGTGCGGCAATGAGCAAAATTTTGCTCAATGCTCACTTCTTGTCTTTTAATGACGGGTTTGTAAAAACTCTTAATACCAGCACTGCATGTAAGTGAGCGTTGAGTGAAAACTGCTCGTTAGCACCGCATAGCCTCTAACGCAAAACTCGTAATCTGGGCCTTTGTGTTTTATATGTTGTTATCACAGTAACATTTGCCTTTAGTGCTACAAGGTGTTTCACAGGATTCTTTAAAGGATCTTTTTTGCACAATCTGTCCCAAGACGAGAGCATTAGAGACTTGAGCCCTAAGGCAGATGAGGTTTTACAAGACGGATGCCAATTAATAGTCTACTCTATACAGTAATTACCTTTTAGCATTGCATCAGTTTTACGTTCTACTGAATATTTTCTCGTTTTCATTTTAAATTTCTCTAAATCAGCTTCTGCGTCCAGAAAATCTGTATGACTTGCAGACATTTCATTTAATGTATTCATCATTGGAAAAAAGCGTTCAGCATTCAAGGGCCTGAAAAAAAATGAAAATAATGTAAAGATCAGTGTTCAAAACAAATCTTCACCTAGATTACGAGTTTTGCATTCGGGTTTTAACACTGAAAAAAAGGCAATTTCAGCGGAAAAACCAGAACGCAGCCATTACGAGTCTTGTCGGTATAGCTATACCACAAGCATTTTTGCCTGTAACGCAACGTCAGTCCCGCACTCACAAAAATGACGTTTTTGCATGAGATTTCCATAGCGCTGGTATTACAAGTTGTGTGTTAAGGTTAAAAAGCTTGCGTTACAGCCTATACCGACACGATCCGTTCCGCAATTTGAGACCAGTAGTTATGGATTTTGTGTAACAAAAATGTTTCACAAAACTCATAACTAAACAAAGTACACTAACACCCATAAACTACCTATTAACACCCTAAACCGAGGCCCTAATGCATCGCCACCACTATATTAAAGTTATTAACCCCTAATCTGCCGCTCCCGACATCGCCGCAACTCATGAAATTTATTAACCCCTATTCCCCCGCACCCCAACATTGCCCACACTATAATAAAGATATTAACCCCTATTCCGCCGCTCCCCGACATCACCACCACTAAATAAAGTTATTAACCCCTAAAACTCTGGCCTCCCACATCACTGCCAGTAAAAAGTTTAACCCCTTAGTGAACACAGCACTTTTCCATTTTCTGACCGTTTGGGACCAAGGCTATTTTTACATTTCTGCGGTGTGTGTGTTTAGCTGTAATTTTCCTCTTACTCATTTACTGTACGAACACATATTATATACCGTTTTTCTCGCCATTAAATGGACTTTCTAAAGATACCATTATTTTCATCAACCCAACGTACTGATCTAGGCCCATTTTGGTATATTTCATGCCACCATTTCACCGCCAAATGCGATCAAATAAAAAAAAATCGTTCACTTTTTTACAAACTTTAGGTTTCTCACTGAAATTATTTACAAACAGCTTGTGCAATCATGGCACAAATGGTTGTAAATGCTTCTCTGGGATCCCCTTTGTTCAGAAATAGCAGACATATATGGCTTTGGCATTGCTTCTTTTTTTTAAATGCTGCTGCGCCCCCAACCTTGTATTATGCCCATGAGTGAAGGGGTTATTTAGGTAGCTTGTAGGGTTAATTTTAGCTTTAGTGTAGAGATCAGCCTCCCACCTGACGCATCCCACCTCCTGATCCCTCCCTGACCCCCTTCAAACAACTCTGTTCCCTCTCCCACCTCACAATTGTCAACGCCATCTTAAGTACTGGTAGAAAGTCTGCCAGTATTAAAATAAAAGGATTTTAATTTTTTTAATATTTTTTACAGCAGTGATGGTTCCCTTCTTAGCCCCCAACCTCCCTGATCCCCCCCCATAGAGCTCTCAAACGCCCCCCCCCTACCTATTTTCAACCATCTTGGGTTTGCTCATAATCAATTGCCCAGTTTTTTTTAAAACCCAATTTTCTGTAGTGTAGCTGCCCCCACTCCCCCCCAAGATCACTTTATAAAAATGTATTTCCCTCTATCTCCCACTCTCTCTTTCTCCCTCTACCTTCCCCTCTCCGGACTCAATGGAGCGTGTGCATGCCCTGCACGCTTCCAATCACTTGCGCGCTCTGCAGGGACAGGATCTGGAAGTCCCTCCATCGATGCAGAATGTCTCAATATCAAGGCATCAATGCAATACCCTGAGAGCTGCTGGAAGCGATTGCTGAACTCAGGGTACTAAACATGTCCTCTTCAACTACTATGGCTTTTTCTTCAAATAATCATCAGTGCAGAGACTGAACTTTTACCTTCAACCAATAACCATCTTACAAATATGTACAAAAGTACCTTCCCGTTAATCCCCCCCCATGTCTCCTACTCCCTGGTTTCTCAACAGCTGGGCGTGCCACGACCCGACATACCCCCTCTGCTCGCTCTGACCGAGGACTTCTGAGATTTGTCAAATAAAACTATAGTTATCTCATGCATTTCAACAATACTTCCAGCAACCCTTCTTCAATGCAAACATTAAATAACATTACATCTAAAGAAAAAAACAGTTTACCTATTATACTGCACATAAGAAGTTTGGGCTTATACATTTTATGATCCAGAAATGTAAGTTGCTTTTCTGTTTGTTTTCAGCAAAAAATAATCATACAAAGTTTGTTTATTTTCTATATGTGCAACACATTGATTTGATCGTAAATGTATTAAATTTACTGTGATACAGATATCCCTTGTATTTCACAAAATAACTCCATATGGTAAACTAACGTGACTTTCTAAACAAGAGAATACAGCTGTGAATGATTTTATATGCTGTATCTGCATCTAGATTGTCTTCCATCAAAGAAAAGGTCTAATTGTGAGGCAGAAACAATCAAAGATCACACTAAAAAGTAAATCTCAAACTGCATACAGATGTAGGTTTAGGGGGATGGAAGTCAAACTACACTTTCATGGATAAGATAAAGACTACAATTTATAAAAAAAAAAATCCAATTTACTTCTATTATAAAATTTCCTTCTAACTTGTGGTATCCGTTGTCAAAACTTAGTTCCTTTCTAGGGGCTAGATTACGAGTGGTGCGCTGTTGTGCGCAAGTGATAATGGCTATATTGTGGGACTTTGCACAAGTCGGAAGTAGCGCGCGTATAATGAGTTGAAAGTAAGTGGACTAAAAAGTTCCACAAATCACATCAAAAATACATTCTACAGTACAGTTACACTCATAACACTTAAAAATTATTTAAAAATCACATTGCATAAAAAAAAAGTTATAAAGGATCAAAGATATGAGGTCTCAATTGTGTCTCTCTCTCTCTCTCTCTATATATATATATATATATATTTCTCTCTATCTTTCTCTCTCTCTCTCTCTCTCTCTCTCTCTCTCCCTCTCTCTCCCTCTCTCTCTCTCCCTCTCTCTCCCTCTCTCTCCCCCTCTCTCTCTCTATATATATATATATATATATATATATTTCTCTCTCTCTCTTATATCTTAAAACAGAATAACTAAGAAGACAGAAAGTGCAGGGAGAGGAGGAGGTGTCGTAAAAATCATGAGGGGGGCTTAGGTAACAGGCAGACAGTGTCCAGTGTAGGAGAACAGACAGGGGAAATATATAGCTATACATAGAGCATATACTGACATAAAGATATATATCAACATTGAATCAATATCTATAAAGATGTGAAATTGTATATACAGGGGGAATACAAAAGTTAAAAAAAGAAAACAAAAGTGAGGACATAGGCTTACCTGTGTACCTATGTATAAAGAATGTGGAATATACAATGTAATTGACTAAATGAAAGTACATTACAAAATTTTTTGATTATATATATATATATATATATATATATATATATATATATATATATATATATATATATATATATAGTAACAAGAGATGCACTCACAGGTCTTTTTCAATAATTTTAATGGAACGTTTTCGGGGTTTAGCACCCCTTCATCAGCATACAACTGTGCAATACATCAAGCCTTTTATACGCCTAGATTTAGAGTTTTGTCGGTAACGACCCGCGTAGCTAACGCTGGCTTTTTTCTGGCCGCACCTTTTAAATACCTCTGGTATTGAGAGTTCACAGAATGGCTGCGTTAGGCTCCAAAAAGGGAGCATACAGGCATATTTAACGCCACTGCAACTCTCGATACCAGAGTTGCTTACGGACGCGGCCAGCTTCAAAAACGTGCTCGTGCACGATTCCCCCATAGAAAACAATGGGGCTGTTTGAGCTGAAAAAAAACCTAACACCTGCAAAAAAGCCGCGTTCAGCTCCTAACGCAGCCCCATTGTTTGCTATGGGGAAACACTTCCTACGTCTGCACCTAACACTCTAACATGTACCCCGAGTCTAAACACCCCTAACCTTACACTTATTAACCCCTAATCTGCCGCCCCCGCTATCGCTGACCCCTGCATATTATTATTAACCCCTAATCTGCCGCTCCGTAAACCGCCGCTACTTACATTATCCCTATGTACCCCTAATCTGCTGCCCTAACATCGCCGACCCCTATATTATATTTATTAACCCCTAATCTGCCCCCCACAACGTCGCCTCCACCTGCCTACACTTATTAACCCCTAATCTGCCGAGCGGACCGCACCGCTATTATAATAAAGTTATTAACCCCTAATCCGCCTCACTAACCCTATATTAAATAGTATTAACCCCTAATCTGCCCTCCCTAACATCGCCGACACCTAACTTCAAACATTAACCCCTAATCTGCCGACTGGAGCTCACCGCTATTCTAATAAATGTATTGACCCCTAAAGCTAAGTCTAACCCTAACCCTAACCCTAACACCCCCCTAACTTAAATATAATTTAAATCTAACGAAATTAATTAACTCTTATTAAATAAATTATTCCTATTTAAAGCTAAATACTTACCTGTAAAATAAATCCTAATATAGCTACAATATAAATTATAATTATATTATAGCTATTTTAGGATTAATATTTATTTTACAGGTAACTTTGTATTTATTTTAACCAGGTACAATAGCTATTAAATAGTTAAGAACAATTTAATAGCTAAAATAGTTAAAATAATTACAAAATTACCTGTAAAATAAATCCTAACCTAAGTTACAATTAAACCTAACACTAGACTATCAATAAATTAATTAAATACAATACCTACAATTATCTACAATTAAACCTAACACTACACTATCAATAAATTACTTAAATACAATACCTACAAATAAATACAATTAAATAAACTAACTAAAGTACAAAAAATAAAAAAGAACTAAGTTACAAAAAATAAAAAAATATTTACAAACATTAGAAAAATATTACAACAATTTTAAACTAATTACACCTACTCTAAGCCCCCTAATAAAATAACAAAGCCCCACAAAATAAAAAAATGCCCTACCCTATTCTAAATTCTTTTACCTTACCAGCCCTGAACAGGGCCCTTTGCGGGGCATGCCCCAAGAAATTCAGCTCTTTTGCCTGTAAAAAAACACATACAATACCCCCCCCCCAACATTACAACCCACCACACACATACCCCTAATCTAACCCAAACCCCCCTTAAATAAACCTAACACTAAGCCCCTGAAGATCTTCCTACCTTATCTTCACCATACCAGGTTCACCGATCGGTCCTGGCTCCAAAATCTTCATCCAAGCCCAAGCGGGGGCTAGACATCCATCATCCGATGGCTGAAGAAGTCCAGAAGAGGGTCCAAAGTCTTCATCCTATCCGGGAAGAAGAGTAGATCCGGACCGGCAACCATCTTCTTCCAAGCGGCATCTTCTATCTTCATCCGATGAGGACCGGCTCCATCGTGAAGACCTCCAGCGCGGACCCATCTTCTTCCGACGACGTCCAACTGAAGAATGACGGTTCCTTTAAGGGACGTCATCCAAGATGGCGTCCCTCGAATTCCGATTGGCTGATAGGATTCTATCAGCCAATCAGAATTAAGGTAGGAAAATTCTGATTGGCTGATGGAATCAGCCAATCAGAATCAAGTTCAATCCGATTGGCTGATCCGATCAGCCAATCAGATTGAGCTCGCATTCTATTGGCTGATCGGAACACTATCAATAAATGAATTAAATACAATATCTACAAATAAATACAATTAAATAAACTAACTAAAGTACAAAAAATAAAAAAGAACTAAGTTACAAAAAATAAAAAAATATTTACAAACATTAGAAAAATATTACAACAATTTTAAACTAATTACACCTACTCTAAGCCCCCTAATAAAATAGCAAAGCCCCCCAAAATAAAAAAATGCCCTACCCTATTCTAAATTACTAAAGTTCAAAGCTCTTTTACCTTACCAGCCCTGAACAGTCTAGTGTTAGGTTTAATTGTAACTTAGGTTAGGATTTATTTTACAGGTAATTTTGTTATTATTTTAACTATTTTAGCTATTAAATAGTTCTTAACTATTTAATAGCTATTGTACCTGGTTAAAATAAATACAAAGTTACCTGTAAAATAAATATAAATCCTAAAATAGCTATAATATAATTATAATTTATATTGTAGCTATATTAGGGTTTATTTTACAGATAAGTATTTAGCTTTAAATAGGAATAATTTATTTAATAAGAGTTAATTTATTTCGTTAGATTTAAATTATATTTAATTTAGGGGGGTGTTAGGGTTAGACTTAGCTTTAGGGGTTAATTCATTTATTACAGTAGCGGCGAGATTCGGTCGGCAGATTAGGGGTTAATACTATTTATTATAGGGTTATTGAGGCGGGAGTGAGGCGGATTAGGGGTTAATAACTTTATTATAGTAGCGGTGCGGTCCGCTCGGCAGATTAGGGGTTAATAAGTGTAGGCAGGTGGAGGCGACGTTGAGGGGGGCAGATTAGGGGTTAATAAATATAATATAGGGGTCGGCGGTGTTAGGGGCAGCAGATTAGGGGTACATAAGTATAACATAGGTGGCGGTCGGCAGATTAGGGGTTAATTATTGTAGGTAGCTGGCGGCGACGTTGTGGGGGGCTGGTTAGGGGTTAATAAATATAATATAGGGGTCGGCGGTGATAGGGGCAGCAGATTAGGGGTACATAAGTATAACGTAGGTGGCGGTCGGCAGATTAGGGGTTAATTATTGTAGGTAGCTGGCGGCGACGTTGTGGGGGGCAGGTTAGGGGTTAATAAATATAATATAGGGGTCGGCGGTGTTAGGGGCAGCAGATTAGGGGTACATAAGTGTAACGTAGGTGGCGGTCGGCAGATTAGGGGTTAAAAAAATTTAATCGAGTGGCGGCGATGTGGGGGGACCTCGGTTTAGGGGTACATAGGTAGTTTATGGGTGTTAGTGTACTTTAGAGCACAGTAGTTAAGAGCTTTATGAACCGGCGATAGCCCAGAAAGCTCTTAACTACTGACTTTTTTCTGCGGCTGGAGTTTTGTCGTTAGAATTCTAACGCTCACTTCAGGCACGACTCTAAATACCGGAGTTAGAAAGATCCCATTGAAAAGATAGGATACGCAATTGACGTAAGGGGATCTGCGGTATGGAAAAGTCGCGGCTGAAAAGTGAGCGTTAGACCCTTTCCTGACTGACTCCAAATACCGGCGGTAGCCTAAAACCAGCGTTAGGAGCCTCTAACGCTGGTTTTCACGGCTACCGCCAAACTCTAAATCTAGGCCATAGTGTTTAATGACAAGTGAACAAACACAAACCTCATTACTCCAAAGTGTGCCAAAAAATTTCGTCAGTGGAACGCAAATTGCGTTCCACGGTTAGTGACGAAACTGGAAGTTCAATGACGTCACTTCCGGTTTTCGCCAATGTATTCATGTCAATAATAAAACAAATTGTCATCAAAACGGACTATAGCCAGAACAGTGTCGTGACTTATAACACTCAAAGAATTGAATAAATGTGTATGGCAAACAATAATAGTGTGGTAAATACTACCGTGTAAACTATTGTTGTGTGTTATTTTGTTACCATGGCAACCGCTGTCATGGATACCCATATTCATTATAGTGCTTCAGTGGAATGAGTCCCTAGCAGTGTACTAGATGTGCTCATATAAAAAAAGGAGAAATCCATACAATGTACTTGGATATGTTAGACTTTTTGCACCACAGAATAAAACAGAGCAGTTACCACCCAGGATTATTAATCCCCATAGTGAAATAACAGGCATTCAAACTAAATAAAAATAATAATAAAAATAGATATTAAAAACATAATTGGGCTATAACATAGTGCTAAAGATGACAATATACTCGTCTTTAAATGCAATTAAAGGGCTAGCCAGAATAACTGGCCACAAATCTGAGAACGTGGATATATACTGAGGGAAGTGGTCATTAACCCCTTAGTGACCAGAGCACTTTTCCATTTTCTGTCCGTTTGGGACCAAGGCTATTTTTACATTTCTGCGGTGTTTGTGTTTAGCTGAAATTTTCCTCTTACTCATTTACTGTACCCACACATATTATATACCGTTTTTCTCGCCATTAAATGGACTTTCTAAAAATACCATTATTTTCATCATATCTTATCATTTACTATAAAAAAAATTATAAAATATGAGGAAAAATGGAAAAAAAACACACTTTTTCTAACTTTGAACCCCAAAATCTGTTACATATCTACAACCACCAAAAAACACCCATGCTAAATTGTTTCTAAATTTTGTCCTGAGTTTAGAAATACCCAATGTTTACATCTTCTTTGCTTTTTTTGTAACTTATAGGGCCATAAATACAAGTAGCACTTTGCTATTTTCAAACCATTTTTTTTCAAAATTAACGCTAGTTACATTAGAACACTAATATCTTTCAGGAATCCCTGAATATCCATTGACATGTATATATTTTTTTTTAGAAGACATCCCAAATTATTGATCTAGGCCCATTTTGGTATATTTCATGCCACCATTTCACCGCCAAATGCGATCAAATACAAAAAATTGTTCACTTTTTCACAAATTTTTTCACAAACTTTCAGTTTCTCACTGAAATTATTTACAAACTGCTTGTGCAATTATGGCATAAATGGTTGTAAATTCTTCTCTGGGATCCCCTTTGTTCAGAAATAGCAGACATATATGGCTTTGGCATTGCTTTTTGGTAATTAGAAGGCCGCTAAATGCCACTGCGCACCACACGTGTATTATGCCCAGCAGTGAAGGGGTTAATTAGGGAGCATGTAAGGAGCTTTTTGGGGTAATTTTAGCTTTAGTGTAGTGTAGTAGACAACCCCAAGTATTGATCTAGGCCCATTTTGGTATATTTCATGCCACCATTTCACCGCCAAATGCGATCAAATTAAAAAAAAACGTAAAATTTTTCACAATTTTAGGTTTCTCACTGAAATAATTTACAAACAGCTTGTGCAATTATGGCACAAATGGTTGTAAATGCTTCTCTGGGATCCCCTTTGTTCAGAAATAGCAGACATATATGACTTTGGAGTTGCTTTTTGGTAATTAGAATGCTGCTAAATGGCGCTGCGCATCACACGTGTATTATGGCTAGCAGTGAAGGGGTTAATTAGGTAGCTTGTAGGGAGCTTGCAGGGTTAATTTTAGCTTTAGTGTAAAGATCAGCCTCCCACCTGAAACATCAGACCCCCTGATCCCTCCCAAACATCTCTCTTCCCTCCCCTACCCCACAAATGTCCCCGCCATCTTAAGTACTGGCAGAAACTCTGCCAGTACTAAAATAAAAGGTATATTTGGGCTTTTTTGTGCATTTTTTGTTAGCATATTTACATATGCTTCTGTGTAGGGATCCCCCTTAGCCCCCAACCTCACTGATCCCCCACTAAACAGCTCTCTAACCCTCCCCCTCTGACTTAATGTGCGCCATCTTGGGTACTGGTACTGGCAGCTGTCTGCCAGTACCCAGTTTAGTGAAAAAAATGCTTTTTTTAAAAAAAAAATGTCCCTTTTCTGTAGTGTAGCTTTCCCCCCCCCCAAGACCAACCCCCCACCCCTTCCAGATCCCTTAGATGCTTAAAAAAAAAAAAGTTTATTTCATTTTTTTTTTTACTTTTCTTTAACTTTTTTTCTGTAGTGTAGCGGTTCCCACCCGCTCCCGCCCCATGCACGCGCCCGCCCGCCACCCCCCGTGCACGCGCGCGCGCCCGTGCGCGCCCCCGTCGGCTCCGCTTCCGATCCCTCCCCCCTCCACATCTCACCGATGGCCGCCCACCCGCCTCCCAAGTCGGCTCCCACCCACCAACGATACCGGCCATCGATGTCCGGTGCAGAGAGGGCCACAGAGTGGCTCTCTCTGCATCGGATGGCCAGACAGTGTTATTGCAGGATGCCTCGATATCGAGGCATCGCTGCAATAACCGGAAAGCAGCTGGAAGCGAGCAGGATCGCTTCCAGCTGCTTTCCACACCGAGGACGTGCAGGGTACGTCCTTGGTCGTTAACTGACATCCTTTAGAGGACGTACCCTGCACGTCCTCGGGCGTTAAGGGGTTAAACATGTTGCTCACATGACCTGTTTTTTCAACAATCTATGATTACATTGCAGACCCCTTTATTTTGCCTAACTAAGCAAGATGTGTATATATTACCCTAGGATCTGAATCTTATTGGGGTAAGCGCAAAGACACATTGTAAGATGGTACTCTACAAAGAATGCAGACATATATATATAATTTATGGAGAGTCCCATAATGTGATAGATGTTGGGACCCCCGAACATTAGCTGTAATATTCAGTGTGATAGAGTAACTCATAAGAGTTGGCCAGGCTTCCACTGTAGAATATAGAACCAAAAAGGATCCAAATTCACAGTTCTGTGAGAACTATGCAAATCTCACCCAATGAAGGGAGAGGTACAGCACAGTCCAAACACAGAGCCACATTGCCCCACTCAAATTATACTCAAGGTATGTAGCACACTAGACATGGGTCACAGAAGATTCTTGAAATCAGGTGTGGTATTCAAACCACCAGGTTGTACAGTCCCCAAGCGAAACATCCATTGGGCCTCACACCTTAAGAGCTGTTTGTTGCGATCACCTCCTCGCTCCAATGGGGGTATGTGATCAATTAGAATATAGCGAACTGAGGAAACAATGTCCCTTCTGGGCGCAGTGTCGCGCCACTGGCTGCTCAGAGTCGCCATCTTTGAGGGCAGTTCTTATAGCGTGTCGATGATTGGCCATCCATTCACGTAATGTGCCAGAGGTCTTGCCTACATAGTGCATGGAGCACGGACAGAATAAAAGGTACACTACATGCGTAGTGGTGCATGTTATTGAGTGTCTTATTGTGAAGGTCCGATTCGTATGCGGGTGATGGAACACCTTCGTGCCAATTAGACCGTTGCAAGTAGTGCAACCTAAGCACCGATATGATCCCTTGATGTTCCTTTTGATGGCAGTGTTGTAACACATTTTAGGGTCTGTTCTCATCAGTAAATCTTTTAAATTGGTGCCCCTCTTGAAACCTACCATAGGTTTTAAATTCTTGGTGAATGTCAACTTAGGGTCAGATGACATGATGGGCCAGTGTTGGCGTAGAATTTGACCAGTGTTCTTAGTTGCCGGGGTGAAAGTAGTGGACATGATAAGTTTATCTGTGGTGTCTCGTTTAGGCTTTGGTTGAATCAATTCAGACTGTGTTAATTTAGACACAGACTCCATCGTCTCTTGGATCACAGATGTCTTGTAACCTCTTGAACGGAATCTCTCACCCACACCTGCCAGTTGGGAGACCCCAGTCACCGAATCAGAATTGTTTTGCATAGTTCTGATAAATTGTGACTTTACAATGCCCTTCAATAGGGCTGGGGGGTGGCAGCTGTCCGCCCTAAGTATGGAATTACGGTCTGTGGGCTTGTGATATAACGTGGTGCCAAGATTATCTGAGTTTTTAAAGACTGTGAGATCAAGAAAACTTATGGAATGTTCATCCACAGTCATTTTAAATTTCACATTACTGGTACAATTATTGAATGAATTGTACCATGCCTGGAGTTCCTCCATGCCCCCACGCCACACCAAAAAGATGTCATCTATGTATCTGTAATAACAGATAATTGATGCACATTGTAGAGGCCATAGGTGCATATTTTCAAATTGTGACATGTAGATGTTGGCGTAGGCGGGGGCCATGGAGGAACCCATGGCCGTACCGGCCACTTGTAAATAAAACTTGTTTTCGAAACGGAAGTAATTCTTGAATAAACAATATTCAATCAGCGAGGTCATGTATTCCACCGGGGGACCCTCATAGAGGGCGTCACCCATAAGGTGTTCTTGGACTGCCAATAATCCCTCCTGATGGGGTATAATGGTGTACAAGCTGTTGACATCCAGACTTACAAGTAAGTCATCCTGTTGGATGTCAACAGCCCGTATCTTTTTGATGAAGTCAGTAGTATCCATAATGTAGGACCGTATCCCTTTAACCACTGGTTGGAGTAACACATCCACATACTGAGCTACAGGTTGAGTTAGCGAGTCTCGGGACGACACAATCGGACGGCCCGGTGGATGGTCCAATCTTTTGTGGATTTTGGGGATGGAATACAATATGGGTACTCTAGGGTGTTTAGTTGTACAGAAGTCACGGATATGCTCAGATAGGAACCCCTGTTCAAAACCAAACTTTATGAGTCTATCTAGTTGTGTTTTGTATGTAGCGGTGGGGTCAGTAGTTAATGATGTGTATGTATCCGTGTCAGCCAACTGATCCAGGATGTCTGCTCTATAATCACTGTAATTTAGCAGGACAATGGCCCCGCCCTTGTCGGCGGGCCTAATTACAATGGAGGAGTCAGCCTGGAGATTTTGGATGGCCTTTTGTTCATCCCTAGATAAGTTATATTTCCACATAGTTTCCATTCTTTCTATATCAAGACCTTAGGAAACTAATCTGAGGAAAGTTTTAGTACTGGGGCTGCTGTTGGCAGGTTCAAATGAGCTTGGGAGCTTGCACTTGAGCTCTACCTGAGTTTTCACACTTGTGGATTCTTTGTTCTGAAAAAATTCCCTGATCTTGAGAGATCTGTTAAGTTTGTACAAATCTAATTTTAAGTCAAATTCGGATACAGCTACACTAGGCACGAATGATAATCCTCTATTTAGTACTTTGCACTCACTCTCAGTGAGGATGTGCGTGCTTAAATTAATAATTATGTCCTCTGTCGTGGACGTCTGGGGGGCCTGTGTCTGATGCCCCGCCCTCCTAATATGGGGTCTATAGTGCCTCCCCCTCCCCGTGATCGTGTAGTCACCCCTAAAAAATGAGTCGGAGTGGAGTGTTGTCTAGAGTCATGTTGAGTAAGATGATTACGCTGTCTAAATGAACTAGGTGATGAAAAGGATACACCAGATGGGTTCCTCTCAGTATCAGTGGAATCACCAACACTGGTGTCTATGGTTTCAAATTGCACTCGTCTAGTTCTCTGTCTCCTCCTAGGTTGAATACCTGTTGTAGAAGTGAGCCATTTGTAAACTCTACCCTGCTCATAGTCATTGTTAACAGTCTCTAACTTCCTATTTTTGAATGTGATCAATTCACTTTGATATTTATCAATTTGTGTCTTAATCTTAGATATCCAATTTTCCTGGGGGTCACTAGTGAGTGTATTGTTGTGCATTGTTTCAAAAGTATGTATCTCCACCCTCAATTTACTCAAAATAACCGTGACCTCCTCTATAACTAAAAGTATCAGATCTAGAGAGCATTTATTTAATATAAAACACCATTTTTTTCTAAATTCTGGGTTGTCACGACCAATAGTTGGTATATTATGGACTCTGAATCCCCTTGGGATGTGGCCTGTCCTATAATAATCTGACAGATAGCTCCCATGTAATGCTAGGTCAACCTCTCTTTTTTTCAATTTTAGTAAATTATAATATAGATTAACTGGGGTCTCACCGACTGTTTTGGAGATGGGTGCAAAAAGGATCCGATTGGCATCGTCAGACCTGGTGGTTTGAATACCACACCTGATTTCAAGAATCTTCTGTGACCCATGTCTAGTGTGCTACATACCTTGAGTATAATTTGAGTGGGGCAATGTGGCTCTGTGTTTGGACTGTGCTGTACCTCTCCCTTCATTGGGTGAGATTTGCATAGTTCTCACAGAACTGTGAATTTGGATCCTTTTTGGTTCTATATTCTACAGTGGAAGCCTGGCCAACTCTTATGAGTTACTCTATCTATCGCACTGAATATTACAGCTAATGTTCGGGGGTCCCAACATCTATCACATTATGGGACTCTCCATAAATTATATATATATATATGTCTGCATTCTTTGTAGAGTACCATCTTACAATGTGTCTTTGCTCTTACCCCAATAGGATTCAGATCCTAGGGTAATATATACACATCTTGCTTAGTTAGGCAAAATAATGGGGTCTGCAATGTAATCATAGATT
Organism: Bombina bombina; assembly: GCF_027579735.1. Classification (NCBI taxonomy): domain Eukaryota; kingdom Metazoa; phylum Chordata; class Amphibia; order Anura; family Bombinatoridae; genus Bombina; species Bombina bombina. The sequence goes on along the minus strand of NC_069505.1, from coordinate 360,934,376 downwards.
GTTGAAAAAACAGGTCATGTGAGCAACATGTTTAATGACCACTTCCCTCAGTATATATCCACGTTCTCAGATTTGTGGCCAGTTAATCTGGCTAGCACTTTAATAGCATTTAAAGACAAGTATATTGTCATCTTTAGCACTATGTTATAGCCCAATTATGTTTTTAATATCTAATTTTATTATTATTTTTATTGTTTGAATGCCTGTTATTTCACTATGGGGATTAATAATCCTGGGTGGTAACTGCTCTGTTTTATTCTGTGGTGCAAAAAGTCTAACATATCCAAGTACATTGTATGGATTTCTCCTTTATTTATATGAGCACATCTAGTACACTGCTAGGGACTTATTCCACTGAAGCACTATAATGAATATGGGTATCCATGACAGCGGTTGCCATGGTAACAAAATAACACACAACAATAGTTTACACGGTAGTATTTACCACACTATTATTGTTTGCCATACACATTTATTCAATTCTTTGAGTGTTATAAGTCACAACACTGTTCTGGCTATAGTCAGTTTTGATGACAATTTGTTTTATTATTGACATGAATACATTGGCGAAAACCGGAAGTGACGTCATTGAACTTCCGGTTTTGGCACTAACCGTGGAACGCAATTTGCGTTCCACTGCTGAAATTTTTTGGCGCACTTTGGAGTAATGAGGTTTGTGTTTGTTCACTTGTTATTAAACACTATAAAAGGCTTGATTTATTGCACAGTTGTATGCTGATGAAGGGGTGCTAAACCCCGAAAATGTTCCATTAAAATTATTGAAAAAGACCTGTGAGTGCATCTCTTGTTACTTTAAGGAATTGTATTCTTGCACCCAGGCTGCTGACCAAAGGTGGGTTAAACTGGTAGTTGTTTAATAATATATATATATATATATATATATATATATATATATATATATATATTTCTCTCTCTATATCTCTCTCTCTCTCTCTATATATATATATATATATATATATATATCTATATCTCTCTCTCTCTATATCTCTCATTTATTTATCAAGCCATCAACTTACTTGCATTCAACGGCACCAATACGCTCGCTTAAGATCGCCTAAATTCTCTGCCGCGGACCTGAATACGTTCTCCAAAATTATCAAAAAAGCTGTCAAAAAGCTGCGCACCATGTACGGGGCCGATGAGTAGCGGACTGTTGTTAACTAACAGTCATCGATCTCGCTGCTCTTCGGCTTTATCCCAGCTTTATTGGTACCCTGTCACTAAACACCCACACTATACTATACTGTTTACCCTCTATACCACCGCTCCCGGAGCCCACCGCAACTCTAATAAATGTATTAACCCCTAAACCGCCGCTCACGGACCCCGCCGCAACTAAATAAAGTGTTTAACCCCTAAACCGCTAACTATTTAATAACTTCCTAGTTAAAATAAATACAAATATACCTGTAAAAGAAAACCTAACCTAAGTTACAATTACACCTAACACTACACTATAATTGGACAGGGTTGGTTGTGTGGGTGGTGGGTTTTAATGTTGGGGGGGTTGTAATTTTTTTTTTTTACAGGTAAAAGAGCTGATTACTTTGGGGCAATGCCCTGCAAAAGGCCCTTTTAAGGGTTATTTGTAATTTAGTGTAGGGTAGGGCTTTTTTATTTTGGGGGGGCTTTTTAATTTTGTTAGGGGGATTAGATTAGGTGAAATTAGTTTAAAAATCTTGTAATTTGTTTATTATTTTCTGTAATTTAGTGTTTGTTTTTTTGTACTTTAGATAATTTTATTTAATTGTATTTAGTTTAGGGAATTAATTTAATTATAGTGTAGTGTTAGGTGTAATTGTAACTTAGGTTAGGTTTTATTTTACAGGTATATTTGTATTTATTTTAACTAGGAAATTATTAAATAGTTCATAACTATTTAATAACTATTGTACCTAGTGAAAATAAATACAAACTTGACTGTAAAATAAAAATAAACCCTAAGATAGCTACAATGTAACTATTAGTTATATTGTAGCTAGCTTAGGGTTTATTTTATAGGTAAGGATTTAGTTTTAAATAGGAATAATTTATTTAAGGAATATTTATTTAGATTTATTTAAATTATATTTAAGTTAGTGGGTGTTAGGGTTAGACTTAGGGGTTAATAAATTTAATATAGTGGCGGCGGTGTAGGGGGCGGCAGATTAGGGGTTAAAAAATATAATGTAGGTGGCGGCGGTGTAGGGGGGGCCAGATTAGGGGTTAATAAGTATAATGTAGGTGGTGGCGGCGGCGTAGGGGGGGCAGATTAGGGGTCAATAAATATAATGTAGGTGGCGGCGGTGTAGGGGGGCAGATTAGGGGTTAATAAGTATAATGTAGGTGGCGGCAGTGTCGGGGGAAGCAGATTAGAGGTTAATAAGTATAATGTAGGTGGCAGCGGTGGCGGGCGGCAGATTAGGGGTGTTTAGACTCGGGGTACATGTTAGGGTGTTAGGTGTAAACGTTCCCATAGGAATCAATGGGATATCGGGCAGCAGCGAACATAAGCTTTCGCTGCTTTCAGACTCCTATTGATTCCTATGGCATCCGCCGCCTCCAGGGCGGTGGATTGAAAACCAAGTACGCTGGGCCGGAATAGTGGCGAGCATACCTGGTAGAAAATTGATAACTAGCAAAAGTAGTCAGATTGTGCAGAATTTGCATTCGGAAGATCTGTAATGATGTAAGCATCGATCTGTGTCGGACTGAGTCCGGCGGATCGTATGTTACGTCACAAAATTCTACTTTTGCCGGTCTGTAGGGTTTGATAACTAAGGGGAATCAGGCTTGCCACAAATACGCTGCGGAATTACAGCGTATTTGCGGTTGACGGCTATCTCTCTCTCTAATATATATATATATATATATATATATATATATATATACATACATACATACATACATATATACACACACACATATAAACACACATTATATATATATATATGTGTGTGTACAAATTTATTTTTATATATATATATATATATATATATATATATATACCGTATATATATGTATTTACAGACATATATACACATATGAACACAAATACATATGTACACAGATATACACATACATAAGTGCATTGGAACCCTTTGCAGTCAAGTAGATGAAAACATAAAATCATATTTATGCAATATTAATTTTTAATAAAGTCTTAAACTATTTATTATTTAAATGGGACATGACTTAGCCAAACAGAGGAGGAAAGGGATTTGGGAGTAGTAATAGATAACAAGCTTAAGATGGGTGCACAATGCAGGGCAGCGGCTACAAGGGCTAATAAGATACTAGCATGTATTAAAAGAGGCATTGATTCAAGGGAAGAAAGCATAATTCTGTCACTATATAAATCCCTGGTAAGACCTCACCTTGAGTATGGAGTGCAGTTCTGGGGACTGATCGCAAAAAAATATATTGCAGAACTAGAAAAAATTCAGAGAAGGGCCACAAAGCTAACAAGGGGAATGGAGAATTTAAGCTATGAGGAGAGGCTAGCCAAACTGGGTCTGTTTTCTTTAGAAAAAAGGTGCTTGAGAGGTGACATGATTACTTTATATAAATATATTCAAGGCCTATATACAGAGATGGCAGAAGCTCTGTTTATTCCAAGAAAATTGTTTGTAACAAGAGGTCACAATTTAAGGTTGGAGGAAAGGAGATTTAATCTCCTGCAACAGAAAAGTTTTTTCACTGTAAGAGCAATAACATTGTGGAACTCATTACTAGAGGAGGTAGAGAATGGCACCCTCGATTAGGACACAGATGGACGGACGGAGCCACGAGTGCTTCCGGGACCAAGTTAAGGACACTTCCGGTGACACGCATGGAGCTGTCTACAAGCTGATCCCTTGATAAGTCACACACGGAGGTTTTTTCTACCACATAACATTGGACTTCTATTAAGAGGTTTTGCTGCCGATGATGGTCCATTTTCTTTTACGGCATTCCTGTTTCGTTGTGTCCAAAGAGGGTAAGATCGCTATTTGCATTGTTACAACTATATATTTCTCCAGCACTTTTTCATGCCAAGCTTGTACCGCACCATTCCTAATAATCATTAATTAACTAGGGGTGAAGACAGTATGTGTAGCAAAAAGACTGTACTAGTATACAATATTGAGAAAAGTAGAAAAGCAGCAGCACCTTGTTAATGCAAAAAACTTCCTTTATTGGTTTAACATCATGGCAGACAGGAGAAACAACGTTTCGGTCACAAGCTGACCTTAATCATGTTCTAAATAACATCATAACTGCTCACACTTTATACCCTTAGTAAGAGGGGAGGGGCTCAGTTACCTGATTCAGGTGTACTCAAATACATTCCTAAACTATATACTCCCTCTAGTGGTTGTTAGCAGAGAGATCATTCTTCTTTAACCCTCAAAGACCTGAAAATACATACAATCTCAATTAAAAACAATATATAACACACATATATACAATTAAAATTAAACTTAAGACTAGCAATACGTTCAAAAATTGCAAATTCACAAATCTACATATATTGTTTAGTGTAAGTATATAACCCACATGGTACTATTATACAATTATAAGAGAGACTCGTACATTACAAGGTTACCCCCCAGTCTATTTCTTTATTCATTCCTACAGGAGCCATAGATTGTAGGGTGTATATCCAGAAAGTTTCCCTGGTTTTCAACAACTTAACCCTATCACCACCTCGCCTAGGTCTTTTAATATGTTCAATGATTTGAAACCTAAGTTGCGAGATTGAATGGCCAGCCTGGAGAAAATGACTAGATACTGGGGCTTCAAGATTCTTTGTACGAATATTAGATTTGTGTTCGTTTATACGATCCCTGGCCCTGCGTGTTGATTCCCCTATATAGATCTTGGAACAGGGGCATTTAATCAGATATATAATAAAATCTGTATTGCATGTATGAAATCCAGAAATCTTATATCTCTTTCCCGTTAGGGGGTGTAGAAATATCTCTCCTTTGATCATGCTGTTGCAGTTGCAACATCCTAAACAAGGATAGCAACCCATCCGAGGATTACCAATGTGTGTCTGCCTCAGACCCTTCTCTGGGCCAATGTCAGCCTTGACCAAAGTATCCCTAATATTCCTACACCTCCTATACGCTGGCATGGGGGGCTCTTGAAATTCCTTGATATGCTTATTTAGATCTTTTATCACCGGCCAATGTTTCCTAATGATACCATTTATTTTGTTACTAAGTGGGTTAAACTCAGTAACAAATACAAGTCTCTCATTTTTCTGAAATTTCCTATTTACATTAATTCCCTTAGGAACCAACTCCCTCTTTGTTACCTCTACCTCTTTGATTTGTCTATCAATAAGGGATTTTGGAAACCCCTCTTGAGAAAACAATTGCCCATTTCTTTGAGTCTACAGGTCATCTTATCCTCATCAGAGACTATCCTCTGATGAGGATAAGATGACCTGTAGACTCAAAGAAATTGGCAATTGTTTTCTCAAGAGGGGTTTTCCAAAATCCCTTATTGATAGACAAATCAAAGAGGTAGAGGTAACAAAGAGGGAGTTGGTTCCTAAGGGAATTAATGTAAATAGGAAATTTCAGAAAAATGAGAGACTTTTATTTGTTACTGAGTTTAACCCACTTAGTAACAAAATAAATGGTATCATTAGGAAACATTGGCCGGTGATAAAAGATCTAAATAAGCATATCAAGGAATTTTAAGAGCCCCCATGCCAGCGTATAGGAGGTGTAGGAATATTAGGGATACTTTGGTCAAGGCTGACATTGGCCCAGAGAAGGGTCTGAGGCAGACACACATTGGTAATCCTCGGATGGGTTGCTATCCTTGTTTAGGATGTTGCAACTGCAACAGCATGATCAAAGGAGAGATATTTCTACACCCCCTAACGGGAAAGAGATATAAGATTTCTGGATTTCATACATGCAATACAGATTTTATTATATATCTGATTAAATGCCCCTGTTCCAAGATCTATATAGGGGAATCAACACGCAGGGCCAGGGATCGTATAAACGAACACAAATCTAATATTCGTACAAAGAATCTTGAAGCCCCAGTATCTAGTCATTTTCTCCAGGCTGGCCATTCAATCTCGCAACTTAGGTTTCAAATCATTGAACATATTAAAAGACCTAGGCGAGGTGGTGATAGGGTTAAGTTGTTGAAAACCAGGGAAACTTTCTGGATATATACCCTACAATCTATGGCTCCTGTAGGAATGAATAAAGAAATAGACTGGGGGGTAACCTTGTAATGTACGAGTCTCTCTTATAATTGTATAATAGTACCATGTGGGTTATATACTTACACTAAACAATATATGTAGATTTGTGAATTTGCAATTTTTGAACATATTGCTAGTCTTAAGTTTAATTTTAATTGTATATATGTGTGTTATATATTGTTTTTAATTGAGATTGTATGTATTTTCAGGTCTTTGAGGGTTAAAGAAGAATGATCTCTCTGCTAACAACCACTAGAGGGAGTATATAGTTTAGGAATGTATTTGAGTACACCTGAATCAGGTAACTGAGCCCCTCCCCTCTTACTAAGGGTATAAAGTGTGAGCAGTTATGATGTTATTTAGAACATGATTAAGGTCAGCTTGTGACCGAAACGTTGTTTCTCCTGTCTGCCATGATGTTAAACCAATAAAGGAAGTTTTTTGCATTAACAAGGTGCTGCTGCTTTTCTACTTTTCTGGATTATACAAGGGACTATTGCAGGGTCCCTACAGCGTGCACCTACTTGCCTGGGTACTAGTGCTGGGCCTCTACATTGAATACTAGTATACAATATTGCCTAGTTTTTTTTAGGGGGAGCCTTGGAGTGGTTTGTGAGGACTTTGTTGTTTCTTTTGGATTTAGTTAATCCTAATTCCATTTCCCCACTGTCCGCCTCTCAAGTCACTGGGAATCACTGAGACAGCATCACAGTATATACATCTATTTTGTTTATATCTGTTTGTTTGTTGGTCTATATATACGCAGAAGCATGGAAAACGTAATTCCATTTTCCCTCAGAGCTATATCTGATTTGGATCAATCCAGACCGTCTTTAAGTGAACTATTTTCCTGCAAATCACGAAAGGTTACTATCACTGATGTTTTTTTGAAATTGGAAACTCTCCTTATTAAGGAGTACAAAACTTGGTGGGACAATAATCTCATGGAAAAATATCTAAGTATGGACATGATCCCCAGGGGTCTGCGAATAGTTACATTTCCAACCTTCTTGGTTACTGACAAAATATTTATAGAGAGGTGGAATGCTGCTTTAACAGATTGCTTTGTGAAATTAATGAATATGCTTATTATACATAGAAAAGAGCAATTAGAGCAACTACGCAGTGAAATCACCACACTTCAAGAAGACTTGAATCAGTTCTTGACCCATAAGGACTATACCAAATTTGACGGCATTTTGAAGGGGACTGTTATCTCTGTAAAAGAGGACATTGATGCTACTAAAAATTGACAGGGATCTTTTGGATTATAAAAATAATATGGTGTATCTCTGGTCAAATATTACAAAAAAGTCCAGGAGATTTAATAATAAGAAAAATCAAAAAACACAAGGGAAACCTATTTCTTTTTCAGATACAGAAGCTTCCTCCACAGTGGAAGAGAGTATTAAATCTACCATACTTCAACAGGTACCAGAAGATCATACTCAAGACAGGAATGTAATTCCAGCAGATACCAATTCAGAGGTACATGGTACTGTTACAATAATACCAGAAACCCCATACCCTCACATTCCATCAGATAATGTTAGCGATCAAAATAGGCCTAAACAGGTCAATATTAGACACATAGCGCCAACATTTGAGATTACCCATGTGGACAGAGACACTACAGTTTATACACATACATCAGATATTGTCAATCAAGCAGTTACCACACAGGTTTTTCCCAAGGAACAAAGAACAAAAGGCATAGGCTTAGAAAAAGAAAAAAGGAGGGGCAAACGCATTTCAACAAACAGAAAAGAAGTATGGGCTGAGGGAGAACCGTCAGAAAAACAAGTACAAAGCTACACAGTAATTAATGCATCTTCACATCAATTGACTGAAGAACAGAAACAAGGTTAAGGGTTTGTGCCTGCCGACGATGTCAATGTTTTTGAAATTGATGTTAATAAATTTGTACGCAAACTAACATTAAAAAAGTTTTTGTCTCAGTAGAACACATTGTCTTCCCCCCTTTCTTCAACAGATAATAGCCACATGTCATGCCCCCTTGAAATTTCACCACTACATTTTACATTTGATGAGGTGCATGATTATATGTCACTATTAGAACTGGAATTGGAATCTAGTAAAGCCCAACAAGGAGTCATTAGCTATCATGCAGGTTTTTAGCCTCCCTCTATTTTTTATTCAACTAAAAGTAGGGGTAATGTTTTGGATATTTTCCATAAAAGAGTGGAATTGGACTTACAGAACCTGCATGACAGCTTAAAGACTACCAAAAAGGTACAGATTTTGACACTAATGCAAAAGTCTTTACAGGCTGACCAAGGTATCATCATAAAACAAGTCAACAAGGGCGGTAATTTGCTGGTACTAAACAGGGAAGACTATATTAAAGAGGCTTATCGCCAACTTAATGATATTGAAGTCTACCAAAAATTAAGTAGGAATCCGACCTTGGATTTTAAGAGACTCATATGACCTTCTGAATGATGGTAGGGAGGCGGGGTATTTCGATGATGATACTTTAGATTACTTTTACATTAGGGATCCCATCATACCAATGTTCCACCATCTCCCGAAGGTCAACAAGTCTCTAGATTTTTTTAAGGGCAGACCAATTGTATCAGGTATAGGTTCCCTTTTAGAAAGGTTGTCAGCCTGGATAGACAGTATTCTCCAGCCTCTTGTTCAACTTGTACCAAGTTTCCTTAAAGACACCAAACATCTGTTGAATCTGCTGAATAAACAAGACTGGTCCCAAAACTGTAAATGGCTTAATATAGATGTTGTCGGATTATATTCAGCCATCCCTCATGATTTGGGCTTACAGTCCATAAGATTTTTTCTGGACAAATTCAGCAATTATTCGGCAGATTTCACAGACTATATTGTTTAACATTATTGGGTTTCTACTCAATCATAATTATTTTCCTCTTTAAAAATGAATTCTTTCTCCAGAAACGTGGAACATCGATGGGGGCCACATTTGCCCCCTCATACGCCAACCTTTATATGGGTTGGTCGGAGCTGTTCCACGTTTATGAACAACAGAATTCTTTTCGACAACACGTTAAATTTTTTTGACGATATATCAATAATTTACTTTTCATATGGACAGGCTCAGTCAGAGAAGCTGATGATTTTGTTGCATCACTCAATATCAATGAGTGTGGTCTGGAATTCACAATTTTTTGTGATCCTCTTAAGGTGCCATATCTTTACCTTACATTGAAAGGTAATTTATGCAACACCACCATCAATACCGAACTCTACTACAAGCCGATTAATACCCTGTTACATGCAAAGAGCCTGCATCCTAAGTGTACAGGTTTTGGCATGATGAAAGGAGAATTCATCAAGCTTAAACGTAATTGTTCAAGTAAAGATACGTTTTTGTCGAAAAGTGTTTTGCTCCAACAAAAATTCATTGATAGAGGGTATGATGTGACTGTGATTGAAAAGGCTAAACTACAAGTACAGAGTCTAGATAGATACCTTCTTTTGAAAGACAAACCAGGAACTAGAAAGAGTGTCACTCAGGATGGTAAAATAATTTTTAGCACCAAGTTCAGTAGACAATATGATGATATTGTCAAAATAGTCAAATGAAATCTTCCTATACTTATGGGACATGAAATACTCAATCCCATAGTAAAACGAGGTTTCCGTTTTGTCTCTCGACGCAATCAAACTCTGGGAAATCGCTTATCTCCCAGCATGGTCCGCAATTCACATTCACAAAGCAGTTGGCTCACGTCTAAAGGTCATTGTAGATGTAGGAAATCCAACTGCAAAGTCTGTGGACATTCACTGGTAACTAAGCAGTTTCAATCTTGCGTCTCGCAGAGAATTTACATTGTAGAACACTGTTCAAATTGTAGAGCCAAATATGTAATTTATTTGGTCACGTCAGTCTTGTAACCTCCAAAATGTAGGAATGACAGGATTAGGGAACACTTAAATGACATTTCTTCTATTACTCCCTGCTCAGCTTTAGCAGAACACTTTATAGTCAAACATGACTGTGAGGTTCATACTTTCAAATGGCTCGTTATAGAGCAGATCCGCCGCCCTTTAAGAGGGGGTAATCTAGATGCCATCCTTTCAAAGAGGGAGGCTTCCTGGATATTTACACTAAGAACAAGAGTACCCCTAGGTTGCAACATTGATTCTGATATTATCAATGTTTAGACCTAGAACTTATTCAACCAGTTTGTTTAGTTTAAGGTGTTCTCCTCTGTTTACAAAACGGTCTGATAGTCATTATACTTGTTTAATATTCCCAATTTCCCTTTCCTCTTAATTCTTTATTGAACATCGAGTTGATCATTTACAACTATAAGTTATTACGCATCTGGCTACTGTATGTACTGTTTTTTTCAGTTTATCCAACATAGCTGTTATGTACAATATATTTTTAATTTATAATTTATATGATTAACCTTTTTGTTGTTTTTTGTTTCTTTACATATTTGACTTGGGTGCCTGTCCCTAGGAAATGAGACTTTGCATGCCATATTATATACCCCTTGGTATTAGGGGGACTGTCATGAGAACTAATTTTTTCATAAGTTAGCAATATTTATTTGGTATTATAGCCATTTTTTGCTTCTCTGGAGTCTCATGATTATCTCCCCTTCCAATAAGAGGGTAATAAGGCTCATCATCATAATTTTTATGATTTGTTTCACTTCCTTGAACTTGCTCTTTTGTCTAAATGAGTAAAAGAATCGCTGATAACGATAAAAACAATGAATATGCAAACCTTTTCAAAATTTGCTTTATTAAAGGTTTATAACATTATCCTTGTTGTTTAAGTAATATATATGTACATATTGCACTTTTTATGTTCTTATAATGTTCATGTACATCAGCCACTGTTAATATGGGATTTTGAATTTGTGCCTGTGTCCACCTAATTAAGGTTCATTAAGGGTTAATGTTTTAGGGGAAGGTCCCTTAGTTTGCTGTTAACAATCATTCCATCAATGGCTTATCCAATCAGTTATACCCTTAGGGTATATACATGTCTAGCTATATGATACATTTAGGTCACGGGTGAAGGTGTGAGCCGAAAGGTGTCTGACCATCACTCTACATGTAGATTTTTTTTACTTTGTTTTATTTTTACATGCTTGACCAACAATAAAGATGTTATTTTTCTCATTTATACCCGTGATCCGCTTTTTCTTACATATTCAGTGAATGGCAATACCCTAGGGAGCCCACCCAAGAACCGGGGGTTTTGGACACACCCACAATATATTTGTCAGGCTGTCATTCACTCCGGTCCCAAGTAATGAATCATGACGCTTTTTGGACTGTGGCATCTGGGGTCCAGGAGCTTTCCAACCACACCCTGGAAGTGCCGCCGCTCCCCCGGGATTACCCCAAAACCGCAACCTAGGTACTGTGGGGGCTCTATGTGACTGTGGCTCCTACGGAGGCACCGGACTGTCTGGAGGGGCGGGAATGGCGGGAGATCTTGGGATCAGATAAAGCTCTGAATGTGTATATAAGCTCTGTGGTTTTCCCAATAAATTCTGTTTGTGTTTCACCTTAACACTGGTCTTGTCTGGTTATTAGGGTGGGCTACTTGCTATAATAAAAAAACAGGGGAAAAGAGGTATGCTCCCTTCTAATATAATGAAATGTAATCCTAAAATAAGGTGCAACCTAGAAAAATTATTTATGTACAAATGAGAAGAAGCTCCAAGCCACAAGGAGGTGGAGCAAAACGCGCATGAGGACGCATTGGTGTGTCGCTGTGAGTCTGTGCTGGAGATCCCCCTCATCCTTCTGACCCTCTGTGGCTCTATCACCTACACAAATTAGAAGACTTGCATGACGAACTGTATTTGCCTTTAAGACCTGTGGCGCTGGAGGTAGCTCTGGCAGTGGTCTGCCTGTACACTTGCACTCTCTTTCTCCTTTGGCTCCGTAATATATGGGTTATCTACTGCCTTTGGTGAGGGTTTGAAGTGTGTCTTACACTTTGACGTATACAACCGGGTTGACTGCTACTATCATTGAAGGACTTTATCTGCACTATCATGCTTAAAAGCATAACTTCTTTGCCGCTTGGTACAGCAATACTATTGTGGTGCACCACAGACCCTAATATATACAACCGGATGTATTACTAGACCTTTTTTATGATGGGGTACCCTGCATTTTCTCTTTTTCTTTTTTTAACATATGTGATATTTTCAATTATTAAATATATATTTTTGTATGCAAACTTTTCTAGCTTTTGTTTTTCTTTATTTTATTGATTATTTGATTTGATATAGTGTGCTGTATACCTAGACTTTACAACCCACTCACTTGGTGTAGTTTGATTATAGCAAGTATTTTTTTATGTACAAATTAGAGAGAAAGCACTTTCCAGCTATACAGCTCCAGGCTCCAGGGAGGAAGCAGGACCTTTTGGCGGAGCTACCCAGTTGGGGTAGCTGCTGTCTGTCACATAGGCTGGCAGCAGTGGGATCTGCTGCTTCCACACGTTTCCTGCTGACAGAGAAAAAGCACCACAGTAGCCTGCAACCATGGAAGCCGAGTTCCTATGGAGATTGCAAGAGGCGCTGGTCCAGCTGGATGGTCCTGGTTCTGCACAGGACGAGCTGGGATGGAGGGACATTATCCGCCGGCAACTCTGGAGAGAGGCTTTTAAACAGGAGCAGCATTATCATGCTTAGGAATAGTACTGGCTCCAGCTGGACTTACGAGTGCCTTTCCTGGATGAGCAGCCCAGGGAGGAATGGCTATCTGAATTAGATGGACTGGTCCAGACTGAGATCATGCTGGATGATAGCTACAGGGCCTCCGATGGTACACTATGCAAGTGCGGCCATGGCTGGAGGATGACCTCCCCACATAGGGCTTTGGCAGCCCTGGATTGCTATTTGAAAAGCTGACAGAGGACCCAGACTTTGGGAGTGAGGCGGAGTGGAGACCGGATGGACATTAGTGAGTACCAAGATAGACTTCTGAATCTCTCGGGGGTACCCTGGCTACAATCCGATCTGGATTTTTTAAGTGTCCAGGAATGGGAGCTGGAAGTAGCCTACAAAAAGCTGCTAGACTTGGCTCAGCAGCCCGTTGAGGCTCCCTTTGCCTGGGACTATCAGGTGGTAACAGCCGAAAGCTATGAAGGCCAGGCTAAAGTGTCGGCAATCGGGACAATTAACATTGCGCTCTACCCCCCTCTACCCGCAGCTACGGAAGAAGAGCTCCTATGCCGCATGCAGCAGATACTGGCCCATCTTGATGAACCAGTTTCTGCAAAAGGCGAGATGTGATGGAAGGGTTCATCTACCCAGCAGCTGGTCGAGGGTTTGGGGTATGGAGGAGTTCATCTACCCAGCAGCTGGTCGAGGGTTTGGGGGATGGAGAAATTGTCTCATCCCCCAAACGGCAGAGCTATTCCCAGGGAGAGGAGGTAGCTCACCTCTCTCCCCAGCAGCAGAATGTAGAGGATGTAGCTGACCTCTCTCCCCAGTGGTGGAGCCCGTTTCCGGGAGAAGAGACAGCCGGACTATCTCGCCAGTGGCAGAGCCATTCCCAGGGAGTGGAGATAACCAACCTTTCTCCCCAGCGGCAGAGTCATTTCCGGGGAGAGGTCGCCGACCTCTCTCTCCAGCGACAGAATGATTTCCAGGGAGAAGAGACAGCCGGTCTCTTCCCCATCGGCAGAGTGGTTTCCTGGGAGAGGAGGTAGCTGCCCTTTCCCCAGCAACGGAACCCGTTCCAGGGAGAGGAGACAGCAGGTCTCTCTCCCCCGCGGCAGAGCCATTCCCAGGGAGCAGAGTTAGCCGACCTCTCTCCCCAGCGGCTGTAACAAGTGTGTAACAATATGCACAGGTTATTGTAGGATTGGAATAAATACTGATAGAATAATTCCTATTCCTATTTCAGAATGACACTTTATATGTCGTGCAGGTTTCCTTTCCTGTAAAACATTTAATAAAGCGTATGTTTTAAGAACCACAACTGTAGAAATAAGTTACTCTTAGATAAAAATATATTGTGTGTGGTAGATATCATACTTCAACAACTGTTAAGAGAGAACAGTGTGAAGTTGGATATCTTCCTTAATTTAGGTATGCTTCTCAAAGTAATCTATAGCTGATGGGCGCAGCATACACAGCAGATTACTTAAAAGATAGACTTACCAATTCTAAGAATAATGAGGAACAAAATATAGTAAGCTTACTGTGTTTCAGTTGAAAGGAAAGTCAGGAATGGTTCAGAACTAAGTTGCACAAAAGTCCCAGAGTTCACACTGCGGTATAAGGTAGTAATAAGTTTTAAATAACAATAATAAGGTACCTTATGTGGAGTTAAATGCAGCAGAAGAGCTAGCTTACAGGACTCACCCGGTCTGAAGTAAACAGAATGGTGTGTGACGTCACAGCACAAGGTTGCAGCAGAAAGTAGCATGGAAACCCCTGAAGTGAACAGAGGATCTGTCTAGGACTGACAGCTGGAGATTGCTAACGAGGTCAGCAAGAGTGAGGCTCAGGTTACAGGCTCCAAGGAGGAAAATACCAAGCACTGTGAGGTAACCAGAATGAGTTTAAATAGGGTAAGGCAAATAACAGTCTTAAAGGCACAGTAAACAATAGTAAGTTGTTATATCCTGAAAGGAGAGACAATTATATGACAGCGGCAGAACCTGTTCCCGGGAGAGGAGACAGCCGGTCTCTCTCCCCAGCAGCAGAGCCATTTCTAGGGAGCAGAGGTAGCTGACCTTTCTCCCCAGCAGCAGAACCCGTGGTTTCCTGGGAGAGGAGGTAGCCTCCCTCTTACCAGCAGTGGAACCCGTTCCAGGGAGAGGAGACAGCCGGTCTCTCTCCTCAGCGACAGAGCCATTCCCAGGTAGTGGAGGTAGCCCACCTCTCTCCCCAGCAGCCGAATGATTTCCAGGAAGAGGAGGTAGCCGACCTCTCTCCCCAGCAGCATAACCTGTTCCCGGGAGAGAAGACAGCCGGTCTCTCTCCCCAGCGGCAGAACAGCTCCCAGGGAGAGCAGGTAGCTGACCTCTCTCCCCAGCAGCAGAACCCACTTCAGGGAGAGGAGATGGCCGATCCCTCTACCCAATAGCTTGGCGTGATCCAGGGAGAGGAGGTCAGCATCCTTACCCCCCAGTGGCAGTGGCCAACCGCTAAAATGGAAGAGTTTGGTGCTTAGCCATCCAACTAACTCAGGTCCCTACCAGTGGGAGAAATGTAACAGAAGCCTCCGTTACTTTTGGAGAGGACTGCAGGCCAGCCTCCCACCGACTATGGACTCTGGAACTTGAGAGGATTCTGTTTTTTTGGGGAGGCGGGTGCCCCGGGGATATGTGGAGGGCTTTTGCCCTGGAGTTGGGGTTGCCCTGTTTTCCCAAGATCCCGGAGACTCTGGGAGGTGGAGGACCCTGGTGCAGAGTTGGAGTTCCTGTGGCTGTGGAGGTGACCGAGGATGCCCCCGGCATCACCACAGCAGAAGGGCTGGAGCCGAGCCCTGAGAGGGAGATTGCTCGCTGCCCTCCACACCACTGGATTATACTGGAGAAGAGGTAGAAACTGTAAAGACGGAGTATGTTCCTGTGGTCCTGGAGGAGGCTGAGGTGGTCCCCTTTATCAACTCAGAGGAAGAGCTGGCAGCAGGGCAGAACGCCTCTGCCCACTCCTATTATACATCCCAGAGCCAGGGAGAGACAGCCCTGGAATAGTAGCTGTGCTCCATCCAGCAGTGATGCTGGCAACCGGGCAGGTGGATGCTGATCACTGCCCTTCCCCCATCCAAGAGGATTTTCTAGTGGGGGTGATTGCGATTACAGTCTCCAACTATGAACCCCAGGATTGCTGGGCAGTCGGCCCAGGTCCCCAACCTTGTGCTGCAGCAGCCCTGCTACCCTGCCTTTCCCCCCAGCGGCTGGCCCGATTGCAGTGAGAAGGGGCAATTGGCCCCTCTCTCCAGCGGAAGATGCCTTTCATGGGAAAGTCAGGAGTCCCCTATGTGAGTGTTGATTGTGGGAGGGCAAATGTTCTGGGGCCTGAATTGGAAACCTGTTTTGTGTTTTGGGGAACTGAGTGACGGAACTTAGCCTTATGTGGATATCCCTGTGCCCCGGGTGCAGGGGATGAATCCCAACAGGGAGTAACAGTGGTGCCATGAACCCGGGGGGGGGGGTGACCTCACCTGGCATCCTAAAATGGGAGTAACTCACAGGACAGCCCCAGGCCAACATGTGTGTGGATCTAGCCGGGTCTGCCGGACTTTTAAAGGGGGAGCACTGTCACGGATACCAGGCTGCCAAGGCTACCCCCACCCCCCTACTACCTGACTCCCTTTCATGACTTACGGGATCTCCCAAACCCTTCCTGTTTCATGTTTTAGTGTTTGCACCTTCTCATGGAAGAGCTGATCCCTTCCCACCTGACCCCTCTCTGGCTGGCCGGGCTCTTGAAACTACTGGCCTGGCCGGACTACCCCAGATGCCCGCTAACCTTTACCCCAGGTTGCTCCAGCGGTCCTGTGTCCCAGAGCTCCGCTCTTTTGGGGATTTGTTGTGCCTTTGGTGGACAAGGGCTGGGGTGATTGCCGAGGGGGAGCCCATCCGGGAACCGCGGGTTTTGGACACCCCCACCTCAATATATTTGCCAGACTGTCACTCTGGTCCCAAGAAACGGATCATGCCGCTTTTTGGACTGTGGCATCTGGGGACCAGGAACATTCCAACCACACCCTGGAAGTGCCGCCGCTCCCCACGGGATCACCCCGAAACCGCGACTTAGGTACTGTGGAGGCACCAGACTGTCTGGAGGGGCGGGAATGGCGGGAGATCTTGGGATCAGATAAGGCTCTCAATGTGTATATAAGCTGTGTGGTTTTCCCAATAAAGTCTGTTCGTGTTTCACCTTAATACTGGTCTTGTCTGGTTATTAGGGTGGGCTACTTGCTATAATCACTTTCCAGCTATACAGCTACAGGCTCCGGGGAGGAAGCAGGACCTTTTAGCGGAGCAACCCTGTCGGGGGTAGCCAGTGTCTGTCACAAATACGTTAACGCATTTGCGGTATTCGAAGTTTGACTTTTTGAGCAAATCAGGTTATTGCTCCTGTGCAAACTTTTTACTTTCAACACTAACTAGCACGAGCACGTAGTTTACTTTTAGTGAAGTTAACGAGTGAGCGCAAAATACAGCTCCACTCGTAATCTAGCATTATGATAGCAAATCTATGGGTCTATCAAAATCATATAGAAAAACATCATTTTTGTTTCAACATAAAATCACCTTTAAAGTTTATGAAGATTTTTGTACATCAATCATTTGATAAGGTTTTCTACGAGATTGTGATCGACCCCTAGATAAGTCCAGAAGTGTGCATTATTATATATATATATATATATATATATATATATATATATATATATATATATATATATATATATATATAAAGATCCAATAATCACACTCTCTGGGTTTAAAACATAGCAACCTTTAATGTGTGATGTTTCAAGGCATTCACCCGTTCCTGAAGGAAGGGGTGAATGCCCTATCTGAGGAACTGTGAGTAGATTTCCTGGGGTTAGTGTTAGGTTTTTTTTTGGGGTGTTTTTTTTTTTTTTAGATTATGTTTTTGATGGGAAGTAAAAGAGCCGAATGCTCTTTTACGGGCAATGTCCATACTAATGTCCCTTTAGGCGCAATGGGTGGTTTAGGATTTTTTTTAGACTTTTAGGGGGGAACTTTGTAATTTTTTTTAGGTAAAAGAGCGGTTTAACTTAGGGCAAAGCCCTTTTAAGAGCTATTGGTAGTTTATTGTTAGGTTAGGGGGTGATTTATTTTGGGGGGCTTTTTATAGGGGTATTAGATTAGGTGTAATTTTTATTATTTTGGATAATTTCATTTTTTATTTTTTGTAATCAGTGTTTTTTTATTTTTCATAATTTTAGCGTGTTTTTTGTAATGTTAGATTTTTTTAATTTCTTAGTAGTATTAGGTTTATTTCAATTTGTTAATTAGGTTTTTTATTTTTTCGTAGTGTTAAGTTTTCTAATCATATAATTTAGGATTTTTAATTGGTAATTTATTTTATTTTATTAGAATAGTTATATTAGCTTTTTTTATTTCACAGGTAAGTTTTTATTTATTTTAAGATGGTTATATTGTAACTTA
This sequence comes from Bombina bombina, assembly GCF_027579735.1. Taxonomy (NCBI): domain Eukaryota; kingdom Metazoa; phylum Chordata; class Amphibia; order Anura; family Bombinatoridae; genus Bombina; species Bombina bombina. The sequence continues at coordinate 360,916,014 of NC_069505.1, read as the reverse complement.
ATTTAAAGTTAGGGGGGTGTTAGGTTTAGGGGTTAATAGGTTTAGTTTATTAGTTACGGTGTGGGGGCTGGAGGTTTAGGGGATAATATGTTATAGTGTTGGCAATGTGGGGGGCGGCGGCTTAGGGGTTAATAGGTTTATTATAGTAGTAGCAATGTGGGTAGGCGGCGGATTAGGGGTTAATAGGTTTATTAGTTGCAATGTGGGGGGCTGGTGGTTTAAGGGTTAAAGGTTTATTTAGTGTCAGCGATGTTGGGGAGCAGCAGATTAGGGGTTAATAACTTTATTTAGTGTCAGCGATGTTGGGTAGCGGCGGATTAGAGGTATTTAGACTAGGGGTTTATGTTAGGTTTTAACGTAATTTTCTTTTCCCCATAGACATCAATTGGGTTGCGTTACGGCAATTTGCCATTCCGCGATCGCAGGTGTTAGTTTTTTTTTCTAACACTCTCTCTCCATTGATGTCCATTGGTTTTCAGTAACTTGTAATGGCAGCGCTATGGAAAATGCAATACCGCTAATTTTTTTGCGTTATTTACGCACGCAGTATAGCGCAAAACTTGTTACCTTGGTGAAAGTTACTTTTATTTTTCTTCCCACTGTGTCATGTGACTGCCATCAGCCAATAACAAAATGCATATATTCTGTGAATCTTGCACATGCTATGAAGAAGCTGGTGTTTCAGAACGTATGCAGTGAATTGAATAATCTGAACCATGAACGTTTCATTTTGACTTTACTCTCCCTCTAAACAGCTGGTTCAGACAATGTGCAGCATGTAACATAGAACACTCAATGAAGACTTGTGCTACTTTTGCTGTGATCCCAGTGTAAAAGTTAGGAGTGAATTAAAGAGACATTAATGTCAAACTTACCAGACATAGGGGTCAATTACAATCATTTAGAAGAATTTATCTTGTCATTTTTCTACAAAATTCAACATGAAGTAAATGGATTTTGTAGATAAATCATTTGATCAGCTTTTCTAAAGCAATATATAGTGCTCTAGATCACTGGTTTACAAACCTCCCTAACAGGCCTGAGACTATGCTGGAGCACATGTGAATATTACCTGTTCTCATCCAAGGTAATCTTGAAACCATGGCCTGTTGGGGAGGCCTTAGAACGAAAAACCTATCAAATAATTTATCTACCAAAATCCCCATAGACTTTAATAGTGTTTTTCTGTTGATAATCATTAGATACGTTTTTCTAAAGGATTGTGATCAACCCCATACTTATTCCTTAAAAACTGCACATAGCGCATAAAATAACTAATGCAGGATAATGAATATATATAGAAAATGTAGCATTTTACCGTAAAATAATTCTGTTTTTAACATTACTAATATGACATGTTGATTTAAAATTTTACTGTCACCTCCAATTTTTTATTAAAGGCACATTAAACTTAGATATTAATGTAACATTAACCTTGTGACACCTGCAAAAAAATTAAGCATTTTAAAGATTTAACCCCAAAAACATAACTTCTGCTCCTTGCAATTCTCTTCTGCTCCTGTTTTTGCTCCTGTTTTTTTCAAAGCTGTATCATGGGTGCTGTGTCTAACCCGCGCAGGGTAAAGCATGGAAGCGTGCTACATTTAGCCCAAAGGTGCGATCGAGTGCAGACAGCGTCCCCATGACGCACTTTGAAAAAAACAGAGGCGCAGAATAGTACAGTGAGGAATGGAAGTTATATTTTGGGGTTTATATCTTTAAAATGCCTCATTTTTTTACAAGTGTTGCAAGGTTATTGTTACATAATTCTGCACATAGTGCATTAATATCTATGTTTATTGTACCTTTGACAAAACAGAATACTATTACATCTCCTGAATTTAAAACAAACATTTACATGAAAAAGCATTACTGGTGTAATGTAATTATAAAAGCTGGACATGCTTACCCTGTGACCTGATTTGGTAGATAGGGATTGGTTGAAGCAGGTATATGAGCAGAGACTGATGATAATTTTTGAGATCTGTCCATTTCTAAGTAAAGAAAAGCCCACAAATGTAACCAACATAACATTTCAGTACTAAATAATAATTAAAAAAAAATAAGACAAAACTTTTCTAAACATTCAATTTTACATTTTAAAAGATGCTGTGACTTACATTCTTTAAAAAAAAAAATATGACACCCAAATGTTGAAGCACTTGAAAGTGCTGCAGCATAGCTGTAAAAATCTGTCTAAAAATATCACCTGAACATCTCCATGTAAGAAGGGTTATTTTACCTCAACATTCCCTCGGCAGCCGCATCCCATTGTAAAGGGACTCTAAAGCAGCCAGTCAGGATGCTAGTCCCAGGATAGGTAAGGGAGCATGCATCTGGCATTTGAAGGCACAGTCATGCTATTTCCCTTCTCAGTTAAAGGAAGTTTGCTATGAAATCTCGCAAGATTTCAATGAAATCTGAAATCTCACAAAATTAAAGTAAAACAAAGTGGGACATCAGCATTGATGTTGATTGGCTGTTTTTTCCCCAACATGCAGCTAACAGTAGTTGAAGGATTACTGTTCACAAAGCACTTACTCTGGTGAGCTGAAGACATTTTGAAGTAAAATATCTTTCTTTTTTACTCAGATGTTCAAGTGATATTTTCTTTTTGGCTTTTTACAGTTAAGCTGCATCAGTTTCAAAAGATTTTGCATATGGGTATTAGGTCCTTTTAAACACTTACTTTTCATATACTGCTTTGCCTCCATATTAAACATAGTCACGTTCTATGTAATTTGATAGTGAGTTAAATGACTAATTAATATAATTAAATTGTTACATACACACCTGATCTAGTAACATCTTGCCAAGAACGTGACCTGTTCTCATTTTGATGGCGAACCAAACTTGGTCTTGGTTGATTTTCTTCAAAATGTTTTATTTGACTTAAAATTAGGTCTCTAATTTCATCTAAAGGGGAAAAGAGGGGATCAATGTTAAAAACAGGCAAAATAAAAAAAGAAACTTGTTCTAGACTCGAGGCCCAAACTTGAATAAAATAGCACAGGAGGTACCAAAAAATATAGACTTAAAAATGAGGAGTACAGAACTGATATAAACAAGTAAAACTATCTACAAAAACACTAAAAGTAGATTCATATAATTACCTTCTGAATAGTCTCCTTTTCTCACTTTAAAAGTCCTTGGTTTATCAAACCTGGCTTTGGATGACACTTTTTCTTTAGTATCCCATATTTTCACCTGTACTTTATGCTTCAAAGATTTTTGTATGAAATTTTTTGTGACCGGCAGATCTACATCGTGGCTCCAAAGCAACCATATTTTTTCATTTTCTGTCCATGGTTTGATGATCTGAAACGATGTGTTTAAAATCAGGACACCAATTTTGAATACAGAATTTCTATGGGATTTACATAGTAACATAGTAGATAAGGTTGAAAAAAGACTGAAGTCCATTGAGTTCAACCTATACAAATCTAAAATACTTTCAAAAAGCTCCAGTTAAGCTTAAATAACCCCATTAAAATGTGACCCATTTAATACTAGCAATCATATCTATGAATTTTGTTTATATACAGAAATTTATCCAGACTATTTTTAAATGTATCTATGGTATTGGCATTCACTACCTCCTTTGGTAATGAGTTCCACAATTTTATTGCTCTTACAGTGAAAAAACGTTTCCGTTGCAGGAGATTAAATCTCCTTTCCTCCAACCTTAAATTTCACAAATAAATATAGACTGTGGCCTATAAAAACACTGGTAAAGATAGACCATAGATAATTTACCAATTTAAAATTATCATCATCATACATTTTAACCAAGATAGTGCATTCGGCATTTGTTTGTACAAACAAATGCATGAAATGGCCGTGGGTAGCTCTGTTTTTCAGAGCCGGATTTATTTATGTAATAGTGCAGCACACAAAGATATGTGCAAATCAAGATTTGGTATGTTCCACTATTACACAAATTCTTGGTTTCTCAGACCAACACACCTTCCACACTCCACATAAATGAGGACCCTTCCCATTCCAAGCCCTTGCATCCCAAATATCATACCAATTAACTTAACCCTTATCAACCTAACTCAGATACACTGATCCCATTTATTTTACTCCTACAGGAACCCTCCTTTTCCAACCCTTCCTCTATTCTCACATTCCAGATTATGCACCTACTTCCTCAATCCCAAACTGTGTACCCTAGATCTACCCATCCATTCCACATAACATGTGGTGACCCTCCTTATCCAGCCCTCCTCACCCCTACATTCCAAAATGTCATGTTCACTTCCTTACACCCAGTTTGCCTATCCCAGGCACCCATACCTTTCACATACCATATATCTGGGTACACTCCTAAACCAGCCCTCCCACAAGTCTACATCCTGGATTTCACACATGCGTCTTCAATCCCCTTAATCACAATCTGCCAGTGCCAAATTCCCAATTCACCATTCTCACAAAAAATAACAACCCCTATATTCTTAATCTCACACCCACTTACTCATTTCTACTCTGACTATTTCAGATCCCCCATCCCTTCCACATTCAAAATATCTGGGTACCATACTCCCAGCTATTCCGCAACCCTACATCCTGGATTTCACAGCCACTTCCTCATTAAGAAACTGTCTTATACCATATTGATTAATCCTTCCAAATCCCCCATATCCGAAAACCCTCCTCATCTGGTTCATCAAAGCCTCCTGGATTCCATAGCCACTTGCTCATTCCCCTTCTGTCTTTCCCAGTGTTGTAGTAATGAAAACTGTCTTTATTAAAGGGACACTCAAGTCAAAATAAACTTTTATGATTCAGAAAGAGTATGCAGTTTAAAGACACTTTACAATTTACTTCCATTATCAAATTTTGCAGTCTTTTTATAATCACACTTTTTGGGGAACAAGATCTTACTCAGCATGTGCACAAGTTTACAAGGTATACATATACTAGTCTGTGATAGGCTGATGTCTGTCACAGGGGGACGGGAAATGGGAGAAATAAATAAAATTGTTTATTTGTTATTTGAATTTCAGAGAAAGTGTTATTGCATTATATTTTTATTAATTTACGTATTCATTAAGTAATTCTACTGCATTGAGTGGTCCTTTAATCAACAAATATTAATTTACAGTTAGAATAATCAATTCTGTGTTTTTTTACAATCCAGTTCTTCACCAAAGAGGAAAATACATAAATTATGTTACTCTGAACAGGTCCATAAAATTCAAAAATAATGCAAATATGGAAAACCCAATAATTAAACTTCTGGTACATGAACCTTTAAATGTTTCTTTTATGATTCCTATAAATCATGCAATTTTATACAACTTTCTAATTTACTTCTATTATCAGATTTTCTGTGTTCTCTTAGTATCGTTTGTTGAAAAGCAGGAGCATAAGCTCAGGAGCGTGCACGTGTCTGGAGCACTATATGGCAGCAGTTGGAATATTATCCATTTGCAAGAGCACTAAATGGTAGCACTATTTACTGCCATGTAGTGCTTCATATACATACCTAAGTATTTCTTCAACACAGAATATCATGGGAACAAAGCATATTTGATAATAGAAGTAAATTGGAAACTTTTTTTAAACCGTATGCTCTGTCTGAATCACAAAATACATTTTTTGGGTTCCATATCCCTTTAATTTTGAGAAAATTAAAATGGCATTGAGTAAAATATATATCCTCATGAAGGAATAATGAAATCTGAAAAAAAGCCGTTGACCACAACCATTGTGGATAATGAAAATATTTGAGAATCCTTAGCAAGTGAGCATATAATCACTTTTCTCATGCACATGGCTCCCCTAGCATACACAGGTAGACTTTATGCACCTCACATGATCAGAAATCAAAGCACAATTTTACACTTTTCTAGCTTTTTAATTAACCTTAAATTGCTCCTTAATGCCGAGACCTGCTTTATCTAAACAATAACAACTTTACTCTTATACATAGCTGAAGTTGATCCCTGTCAGGAGACAAGAAAAACAGGAGCGCAAGTCTGTGCACCAAGCAGTACACGGACAATCTAAGTGTAGCTTTAAAAACCTTTTTATTGCTTAAGAACAAACATAGAAAGCTCCAAACATATAGTTCTCCACTCACATCAAATGTCCTCAAACATATGAGGTATGTATGCACATCTGTAAAAAGTAATACCAGGAACGTCCCCACACCGGTCTCCTCTCCTCACTATCCTGTGATGTCCGGTTAACCAGCAGGTAAGTCCTCTTATCGACACGCAGGACGTACTCCGTCGACAAGGATAGCGTCTGTACTGGAGCCGGCTTCAAACAGTGCAGCGCTTGTCAGATCGGATTGAGAGAGGGTCCTGACACCGATAAGAGGACTTACCTGCTGGTTAACCGGACATCACAGGATAGTGAGGAGAGGAGACCGGTGTGGGGACGTTCCTGGTATTACTTTTTACAGATGTGCATACATACCTCATATGTTTGAGGACATTTGATGTGAGTGGAGAACTATATGTTTGGAGCTTTCTATGTTTGTTCTTAAGCAATAAAAAGGTTTTTAAATCTACACTTAGATTGTCCGTGTACTGCTTGGTGCACGGACTTGCGCTCCTGTTTTTCTTGTCTCCTGACAGGGATCATCTTCAGCTACCATTTGTGTCCATGGATTAATCACCAGTGGATTTAAAGGAGCAGCAGAACAGTGTGGGGAATAAGGACTGTGGACTATATGTATATGAACTGCAGCATTTGATTTATTTATTTTCCTGTTAGAACATATATCTGGTAAGATTACACTTTTTATATATGTTCTATATCTTATGGATTTGGTGGGAAACATTTATTAGTTTGATGATTTATTAGAACTCTGTTTATTAGACCCCATTACTTTAAAGTGGTTATTTTTGAAACACAAAGTATTAAGTTAGTGGGTCTACCTAAACCCTCTTTAGTTGGCGCTTTGGGAACTTAATTTACTCTTATACATGCAGCTTTAATAAGAAATATTTCACAAATCTTACATTTCTACTTTAGGATTATGCCTGAAGAGATTAAAAAAAAAACTCACCTTAGATTCACTTTCCAAATAGAGTTTGGCCATGTGACCGAACATTACAACATCCACTTTTGTTGGTCCGGTGTCTTCTGGAAGTAGAAAGTATTCAAAATGGTAATAGCCTCGAGGTTTTGTAGGATCTATTATTTTCTTAGGCTTCTTCTGATTCGTGTTTTCTTTGTCAGAGGGAAAATCACCATCTGCAAATGGTAATATTTTAATATAAATTTGTTACTGTCAGAAATAATTAATACTTCCCTAACCTATTAGCATTTTGCCTTTGGTATGCTTGTTTATTAAATTCTGGCACAACATGCAATTAATTACATGATTCCACTAAAAGATCAAAAAAGCAAAATTAAAAAGGGACAATTAAAAAGGTAAAAAGGTACCAGGGCTGGTTCTTGTGTAAGGCAGTAAAGGCAGCCGTCTTAGTGTGCCTCCAGCTGGGGGGCGCCGAGAGCGGTGCCTACTGCTGACTGCTGAGGTGGATCATCTCCCTCCCTGAAGTGTGATGAGAGACAGTGGGACAGGAACTTATTAAAATGTATTAACGCTTGGGGCTGGCTTGCTGCAACAGTGCAATTTACTTATTCCTACAGTAACAGTAAGACCTGACCTTCATGACAATTGATTATCTGGCTAAATCAATGGCGCTTAATTGGCTGGTTTAGATGATGCCGGCCCGACTATTGCTATAGCCTTCCTATGGGAATGTGGGTGCGCGTGTGGTAACACTGACAGTGGAGGCGGAGCTACCTTGAACAGCTGCCCTGCCTGCTGCTGTCTGGTCTGCCTAACAGCCTGCTCTAACTGAGAGGGAAATTGTGCGGATGCCTAGTTCCACTGTCCACATGACTGAGACTCACACTGCACCTCTCTATGAAAATGAGGCACATAAGAGGTGAGTGATGATGCCCACGGTTCACCCAGGGAGATGGAGAGGAGACGGCTGTTATGGCCAGACGGTGACCACAGACGAGTACTGAAGAGTAACATAGGAATTGTGGTGCAGTGGGGGTCTCTGAGGGCAGTCAGGCAGGGCAGAAAAAAAAATATGCATGGTCGGTGCAGTGCTCGTGGGTGGTGACAGTCTTTGACAACAGTGAAGTCAGTTGTGTTGTGAGGACCGGCGGAGGTGACAACTGTGAGTCTGGGTGCGGAACTCTGTCCTAGTGGCAAGTAAGGATTCACAATTCAGGACTTATTTAATCAAACTGAGAGCTAACCAGCTAAAGAGTTATGTGATCCTACTTTCTGCAGAATCACATAACTATTTAGATGGATAGCTGTCAGTTTGATCAAAGTGCTTCACTTCACCATTTAATATTATAGATCTAGCCCTCAATACAGATTTTTGATGTACACAAAAGTAGAAATGAAATAAAAAAGGAGAAATGAAATGACGTTGTACTTTTAACAACGTTTTTTTTTTTTTTTTTTAGTAATGATTACAATAACTTGTTGACTTTATACAAGCCCACCCTTCCCCTGTGTATATCTGTACATTTTTGTGTAGTTTTATGTGTGTTATACATACATACACACACACATACATACACTATTCACACACATACACACACGCACCATTACACACACACAGGAATGTACCCACGCACTTACATACAAACACATGCATAGATAGATAGACATATGCACATGCAAACACACAAATACATATACTACTCACACACTGGCACACACACGCAAACACCCAAATGGGAAATTATTTTCTTTAAAATTATAGGGGGGGGGGGTGGCAAATTATTTAATTTAAAAATATAGGGAGGGGGGGGGGCGGCAAAATGTATCCTCGCCTGTGTGGCCAAAAATCCTTGCACCGGCCCTGAAAGGTACTGTACTGTTTTCTCTGTTCCATCAAAAAATGTTTTGTTGAAATGAGTGTTAGTCTGAAGTTTATATTTGTAACACTCAGTATGTGGATTTAGGAAACAATTATTGATTCTTTTTTTATCCGATTAGTCGATTAATCGAAAAAATAATCGGCCGATTATTTGATTATGAAAATAATCGTTAGTTGCAGCCCTAAATAGGTTAGAAGCATTTCAAGGAAATATAATGTTTACTATCACTGAAATAATTATTTATGCTTGGTGTATAAAAAACAAACAAACCTGGGCTTAAAGAGCCATAACAATCGAAAATGGACATGCTCTAATTAGTTATGCTGTGTGTTTAACCCCTGCACCCGTAGAGCACTGCAAGTTCCGAGTGGTACCTGCCGCTGATCTAGTCAGCATAGTAAGTCACATGACTCCACTGGTCCTGAATGGCACTGTTACTGGGGTTAAACACACAGTAGTGCAGTGTTGGTAGTTGTAAAATGACCTACTCATACATTAGATCATGTCATTTTTCAACTATTATGGCCCTTTAACTGCAAGAAATCTCACCACCAAATACCAAATTTACTTTGACCAACCTTCAAACATTACCACTTGCCCATCCCATTCATACTTTTTAGTGTTTGTAATTCTCAACCTTTCTAACAGCCTTTGAAACACTTTCTTTTCTGTTTGAACCCATTAATATAGTGCGTATCAACACTGCAATAAGAAATTGTTCTGTTGCATTACAACAAGGGACGGCAACCGTTTTCAGTAAAGGGCCAGATAGTAAATATTTTTTAATATCAAGGATGTTAATTAGGTACTTCTACAACAAGAGAGAAAATAAATGTCCGTCTGTTTGTCTATTTTTTTAAGCAGCAGAGCACAGTTTTATAATTAAAGGGACACTGAACCCAATTTTTTTATTTTGTGATTCAGAGCATGCACTTTTAAGCAACTTTCTAATTTACTCCTATTATCAAATTTTCTTCATTCTCTTGCTATCTTTATTTGAAAAAAAAAAACGGAATCTAAGATTTTTTTTGGTTCAGTACTCTGGAGAGCACTTTTTTATTGGTGGATGAATGTATCCACAAATCAGCAAGGACAGCCCAGGTTGTTCACCAAAAATGGGCCGGCATCTAAACTTACATTCTTGCATTTCAGATAAAGATACCAAGAGAATGAAGAAAATTTGATAATAGGAGTAAATTAGAAAGTTGCTTAAAATTGTATGCGCTATCTGAATCGCGAAAGAAAAATTTGGGGTTCAGTGTCCCTTTAAGTAAAATAAAACTGCAAACTGTTTGAAAAGAGTTAGAACTAGAAACAGGTATACTATCACTGTTTTTAACATTCTGTTATTCACTCTTTCAGAAACTTTGCATTGAAATGCAAAAATCTCGACATGTTCCTGGCTAAGGCTGGTTCTCTGTTTGCAGCTATATTTCCTGCAGCAGAGAAGAGGCACTCAGATAGTGTTTAGGTGCTTGAGATGCATAAGTAGGGTTTTGCCAATTTCGCTAAAGTGGGATATTTATCTGTGTTAGCTCTTCACCAATGCAAAGTGATTCCACCTTGGCAAGGGGCCTCTCAAAGTAAGCCTGGACTTCATTTTAACATAAAAAATATCTTGCAAATCTATATGCAATGGTAAGTAACAGATATATTCTTATAAAGGTTGAATCTGGTACATATTATCACAATTAAAACAAATAATAAAATTAATTAAAAAAAAAAATCAAAAAGCGTTAAGGAATATATATTAATAGCAAGACAAATCCTTACACATCTATTTATACAGTACATATAATCAGCAATAGCAAGCAATCCGCTAATTGTGCAAACAGATAATAGTGCACATCAATTAAAATAACTCCCATCTATCTAGGGGCTAGGTGTAAATAACAAGCTCGGCAACATATCATACAAAGCACCAAATCACCTGATTTAATATAAACAATCCAAATGATGGACAATAGTATCTGGGTTGCACATAAGCCAGGAGTAGTTGTAAACTTACTGTCCTGAAAAAGTGAACGTAAACGTCTGTAGGCGTCCTTTAAAACCATAAAATACAATACCAAGTGCAGGAGCTCATCAGAGTGAAGCAGCTGGTGTTGTGCACAGACCAACTAATTGCAAACCAACTAATCAATTATGAGATTCGTTGACAACTATTTTCATAATCGATTATTATCGATTATGACGATTAGTTGTTGCAGCTCTAAACATATTACAGGATTGCATAAGCTCATGTCCCCTTCCTACCCTGTAAATTGTGTTTTTTGTATATTTTGCACCACAGAACGCTCAGAGACTTTTTTTCTCTTTGGAATGCAGTGGGGCAGTACAGCCAATCAAATACCACACTATACGCCCCATAGATTGTAATAACTGCTCCTGGCTGCAAAGTCTCAATGAAATGAACAGAGAATTGCAAGAACAGTGCTTATGAATCTATGTTCATTTAAGCACTACTATCAGGTACATTAATAAGGCTGCATTCTTAACTTTTTCAGCTACGTGGAGCAGGCTCAGCTGCCACATATTTAAGAAGTTTAAACTGCTTCTTTTTCCTCTACGCCACCTCAGATGTGACAAGATTAATCACCCAGACACTCGCTCGTTCAGTGTGATTGATACATCCTGCTTAAAGGGATAGTAAACCCCAATGTTTTATTTCATGATTCAGACAGAGCACACAATTTTAAGCAACTTTCTAATTTATTTCTATTATCAATTTTTCTTTATTCTCTTGGTATCTTTATTTGAAAAGGCAGGAATCTAAGGAGCCGGACCATTTTTGGTTTAGCACCCTGGATAGTGCTTGCTGTTTGGTGGCTACATTTAGCCACCAATCAGCAACCACAACCCAGGTGCTAAACCAAAAATGGGCCACCTTCTAAGCTTACATTCTTGCTTTCAAAAAAAAAAAAAAAGATAGCAAGAGAATGAAGAAAAATGATAATAGGAGTAAATTAAAAATTGGGGTTTACCATCTCTTTAAGTGCAATTGGTTGCGCCGCAGCAGGGGGCAGCATTGCTCAAGATTATAAAAACAGATCCGGAATGTTAGTGATATTTTAAATGGAGTTTAATTCTTCAGATGTAATTAAGATGCACTGTAACTTACTTTTTAATATAGATATGAAATTCAAATACCCTTTTCTCTGACACCCACTTCAAAATTTGTACGTGAGCTAAAGTTTTGAACTGTTCTCCAATCAGCGCTCTAGCGACAACAAAAGTACCATATGGTGAGAGCTCTGAGTGAAGAACAATTCAAACCTTTAACTCACGGAAAAATTTAATTTAGAAGTGGGCAGTGAAGCGCGGGGTATCTGAATTTCATATCTATATTAAAAAGTTATAGCTCATCTACATTACAACTGATGATTTAAACCCCATCTAAAATATCACTAACGTTCCATATCTGATTTTAAAAAGGAAGAGTTTACCATCACTTTAAATTTCAGACCATTCTAAGTTAGTCTTTTTGCACTCGTCGGGTTCAAATTGCTTTACTTCTAGCGCAGTTAACTCTCGATTGGTAGCATTAATGATTAATGACCCTTTAACAGTTGTTAAAAAATGTATACCGTGGTATTATAAAAGTGTTTTGTTATAAAACCAAAAACATCTTACCTTTACTGGCTTGCGATGGGATGGCAAAAGCAACGGTGACTGTGAAGGTTACTATGTGAGAGAGATCTTCTACATTTTTCACAATCATTTTTTTAGCAGTCTCCTGTTCCATTCTGTTGCCATCAGACACAACTTCAAAGTTTACTGGCGATAAGTTACCAAATCCAACCGTCTCCATTTTATCACCCATTTACATTGGTGAACAGCTGTTTCCATAGTATGCCATATGGTGATATTGTCTATGAAAGTAGTAAAGTCATATTCTGTGGTCTCAAATAGTGCAACTACTTCAAAAACTGGACTTGCAGTTCACGTCCTTTTTCCTAAATCTACCTGTAGATTTTCTGATTTCCAGGTTTGTTGCACCTTCAAAAAATAAACAAAAAAAATAATAATGTAAAGTTCTATATAGTATACTACAAATACAAATTATGAATAATTCATGAGCTTAAAAAGGACCAATAAATAAATACAGATTTGCATAATCAACATATACATAATAAAAAGACAATGCATTAGCACTTCGTCTAAACTTCAAATGTGCAGTAGATTTTCTTCTGACAAATTTAAAAGTTATATCTATTTCCACTCCTCCTGTATCATGTGACAGCCATCAGCCAATCACAAATGCATATACATATATTCTGTGAATACTTGCACATTATCAGTAGGAGTCGTGACACAAAAAGTGTAAATATAAAAAGACTGCAAATTTTGTTAAAGGTACATAAAACCCAATTTTTTTCTTTCATGATTTAGATAGAACATAACATTTTAAACGACTTTCTAATTTACTACTATTATCAAATTTTCTTAGTTTTCTTGTTATCCTTTGTGGAAAAGCAGAAATGTAAGCTCAAGAGTGTGCACGTGTCTGCAGCACTATATAGCAGCAGTTTTGCAACAATGTTTTACATTAGCAGGGGCACTAGATGGCAGCACTATTTCCTGTTGTGTAGTGCTTCAGGCATGTGCACGCTACCTACCTAGGTATCTCTTCAACAAAGAATAACATGAGAATGAAAAAAATTGATAATAGAAGTAAATTGGAAACTTTTTAAAAATGATATCCTCTATCTCAATCATGAAAGATTTTTTTGGGTTTAATGTACCTTTAAAGGGACATAATACTCCTATGCTAAATCACTTGAAACTGATGCAGTATAACTGTAAAAAGCTGACAGGAAAATATCACCTGAGCATCTCTATGTAAAAAAGGAAGATATTTTAGCTCACAATTTCCTCGGCTCACCAGAGTAAGTTCTGTGTAAAAAGTTATACTTCACCTGCTCCCAGCTGCAGGTAAAAATAAAAAAAAATGAAGAAATGAACAGCAGCCAATCAGCATCAGCAGTGCTGAGGTCATGAACTCTTACTGTAGTCTCATGAGATTTCATAGTAAGCTTCCTTTACCTGATTGGTGAAATAATATGAGAGTTCACGAGGCTCATCCCCTAAGCTGTCCCAGGACAGACACACTAAAATGCTGCTCAGAAGTCCTTTACAATGGGAGGTGGCTACTGAGGAACTTTTGATGTAAAATATCTTTCTTTTTTACATAGAGATGTTCAGGTGACATTTTCTAGTCAGCTTTTTACAGCTATACTGCATCAGTTTCAAGTGTTTAAACATTTGGGTATTATGGCCCTTTAACGGAAGTAAATTGTAAAGTTGTTAATAATTGAAAGTTTAATTTTGGCTTGAGTGTCCCTTTAAAATTACAAAAGCACCTGATGTATTGCTAATAATTATTTAGGTATACGGCATGGAAAAAAACTTTGTTAATAGAAACTATTTCAACATAAAATTACAAAAGCATTACATTTGCACTTTCCTATCTTTTTGACACCAATGTTTCTAGGCATTATAATGATTTCAGAAATAAAGTAATCATGTGCAGATAAGCTATTCAGTTTATTTAATGATATTTCTACAAAATTCGCCATTAAAGATTTGTACATAAATCATTTGATAAGCTTGTTTAAAGGATTGCAGTTAACCACCTGAAAAGTACAATTAAGTAGACATTGAAGCAGAAATGCCCTACTGGGTGCTTGCTGGCTACATACATATGCCTCTTGAAAAATCTTTTGAAAACAGCAGGACTTGCTTATAGTGTAGATGTAAAGAGGGAATATGAGAGAGAAAAAGGGGGCCCAATACAAAGAGAGAAGTCTAGAAACAGTTCTGCAGAGTTGTGAGAAGTGGTTCAACAGTGAAATGGTTAACAAATGCTAAAATAAATTATTGAACAAAGTCACTGATACGGAAGACTGCAGAAGTCTAGATATGTAATATATATTTGCTAAAGAAGAGATGATTATCAAAACAAAGATATACAAAAGCATTGACAGAACGGGCAACAAAGCCGTAACAAACCACACAGCAACTCTTATTCTGTTACTGCTGCATAGGATCACCGTGTAGCTGATGTTTCCTTTTCTCCCATATCTGCCACCATTTCTCTGACGAGCAATTTGCATGATTGCACCAAATTGTGTCCTGGTCACTGCTTCCTCCAATTAATTACTATTTATGTCTCTTTTTATCTGAGAAACCTGGAACCCATGCAGGGAGCAATATCCTATAATTCTATGGCCTGCATGTAATTAATATACGGAGAACCAACATCTTATAACTCTGTCCTCAATAGCATACTGCTCTGATAACAGCGACTCTGAAAAAGTCATTAGGACAAGTGGTTACTTGTCCTAATTACTTTTTTATGTGCCAATGAAAACAGGTTTAGGAACTATCACCCTATACTAAAACAATGGTCACCATGAAATACACAGTTAAATATTAAAATAACGACTATCCATGCTGCATATCTTTAACAATGATAGTGACCATTATAATTACAAGTATTCAATATCTATTGAGTTGTTGGTTCCTCCCCTTTGTCCACAGGTTGCTTTTTTGTAATCTTACATGGCAGTCAGTAGAACCAATCACAAGTCACACCAACACCTTTGGAAGATATCAGAGTGCCCTCTTGATACATCTTGTGTGACCCATCTAAGATAAAAAGAACAGAAGCAGGATGACAAATAATAAATTGCTATCTTGCTAATAATTCTGTGGTTGTTGAATAATTTGCAAGACTCAATACCAGACACAAAGAATTCATGACACTGTAGCCGATTTTGACTTGAAGGAACACCCGAGTGCCCCACTTACCATTTATTATCATGAGAAATAAAGTAAAATTATAAGACCTATTCTGCGTCTGGGACCTCTCCAGATTCAGCAGTTCCAATATTGTTCAATGCATATAATTTATTAAATCTTATTCATGTCTCTATTTTTTAGTGATACGTTATAAAATAGGAAATTGTGAAGCTGGGCAGGTTCTACAGGTTGGTAACATAAGAGGCACATTTTCCAAGTTTATTCCTTTTAATACTAGTATACTTATTATAGGCCAGTCCAATTACGCCTGAATATCAACCTCGGCTCATACCATTAAAGGGACAGTCTAGTCAAAATTAAACTATTATGATTCAGATAGGGCATGCAATTTTAAACAACTTTCTAATTGACTTTTATCATTACATTTGCTTAGTTCCCTTGGTGGTATTTTTTAAAAGCTAAACCTAGCTAGGCTCAAACTGATTTCTAAACCGTTAAAACCCGCCTCTTAGCTCAGAGCATTTTGGACATTTTTCACAGTTAGACAGTACTAGTTCATGTGTGTCATATAGATAACATTGCGCTCACTCCCGTGGAGTTATTTAGGAGTCTACACTGATAGGCTAAACTGCATGTCTGTCAAAAGCACTGAGTTAAGGGGGCAGTCTGCAGAGGCTTAGATACAAGGTAATCACAGATGTAAAATATATATTAATATAACTGTGTTGGTTATGAAAAACTGGGGAATGGGTAATAAAGGGATTATCTATCTTTTTAAACAATAAAAATGCTGGTGTAGACTGTCCCTTTAACCATTCAACTGTGATAGTGTTATTCGAATTGTTGTTTGTTTTTGTTGTTTTCTGTTGTGCATAAGTTAACATTTTTACACAGATTTTCATATAAAAACTAAGATACAAAATGTCAAATGCTCCTCCTTACCCGACTGTCAACTGCTGAACGACCACTGAAATAATTCCCTAGGAACCGGCAGCGTTCTTAGTTACCCCTTTATTCCTGTATCAATACGCCAACAAAAAAATAGCCCGCTTTTCCGCTCTACAGTTGAAGTGCTAACTGTGCAGGCGGCGCCGCTCTCAGTATGATTAATTTTGATAAACAAAGATATTTCTATTGTGGATGAAAAATACTTTAGCAGTATAGAGTTTATTAAAAATCTTATACTTTAGGCGGAGTGATACGAAAAAGTTAGTGGTAACATCGTGTTTATAGTTGCCATAGAAACGCGCTAACGCTGCCATCTGTCTTTCACTGTGCGCGCGCGTGTTATTTCAGTTATAGAAGAACGACTGTCCCCTTTATGATATTAATGTATTAACTATTTGTATATTGCCCATAAAGAGAACATGAGTTTGTCAGCTAATATTAATATGGTGAATTTGTCTCGCCCAGTGATGATTTTTCTTAACTCTGAAACAAGCTGCCGATACGCCGAGTACGTTATATCAGTATTTGAACTGATTTTACACTAGATTTACACTACCACGCAAAATTGAAAAATGTTAAAAAAAAAAATCTGTCAAAATGTATATGAAGCACATAGGTAACTGTAACTTATATCACTATAGTCACTATATTTTAAATTGGTGTTTATAATCTTCATCAGCAGTTTATATTCCCATGACCTTAAAATTAAGACACGACTCCTGTTTTCCTTGACTTATGGCATCCTAAAATATCTAAAATTTATGCAAACTAGTTGATACAATATAACAATATTGCACATTTAAAAAAAGATAAATATGCAATTTCATTTTCCAGTTTTCCAGTTCTGAAAAATAGTTCAGGCAATGTATCTATGCTGAAACTTCTCAGTAAACTAAAAATTTAGAAGAAGCATTGAAATGTTTGACTATTTAACAAACAAATAATATATTTCCTAGAAACAAACACAGTGGCACAGTTATAGATTTAAGTATGGTTGCTATTATTGAGTCCAGATTTTTGTTGTTGTTGTGGTAACCCCTAAAACACTCATTTTTAGTTCCACTTTTTCCTGGGGTAACAAAACCTGGCACCCAGTTAGTTCTGCTTTCCCTGGGGGCCGCAAAATCTAGTCATGCAGAGGGCTTTTTGTTGTCGATTGCTGCTATATATCAGTTAGATCCCAAACTATGTGCGCTATAGGGAAATTAACGAACGCAACAAAAGTTGCGTTATTTAACCCCCTATAGAGCAGTCATTACAAGTTTTTAAAAAGCCGGCTTGTACGTGCGATATGGTGCTTTTAAGCTCCATAACGCACAAAAAACAAGCGCTGTTTTGACGTGCTCGTGCACGCTTTTCCCATAGACATTATCAATAAGGGAGAGCGTTTTAGAAAAAAGTCTAACACCTGCGATCGTGGAAAGAAAAGCTCTGTAACGCAGCCCCATTGATGTCTGTGGGGAAAAAACTAACATTTAAACCTAACACCCTAACATAAACCCTAAGTCTAAACACCCCTAATCTGCCCCCCACTGACATCGCCGCCACCTACATAATGTTATTAACCCCTAATCTGCCTCCCCCGGTATTGCCGCCACTTAAATAAAACTATTAACCCCTAATCTGCCACTCCCGATATCAACACCACTTTATTAAAGTTATTTAACCCCTATTCCGCCACTCCCCGACATCGCTGGAACTAAATAAAGCTATTAGCCCCTAAACCTCTGGCCTCCCACATCACTACCACTAAATAAATCTATTAACCCCCACATCGCAAAAATCTAAATTAAACTATTAACCCTACACCTACCCCTAAACCTAACGTAACCCAAACCGTAACCCTAACACCCCCTAACTTTAACATAATTACAATAGAGCTAAATTAAACTTACAATTATTAAATAAATAATACCTATTTAAAACTAAAAACAAACTTACCTGTGAAATAAAACCTAAGCAAGCTACAATATAACTAATAGTTATATTGTAGCTAGCTAAGGTTTTATTTTTATTTCACAGGTAAGTTTGTATTTATTTTAACTAGGTAGAATAGTTAGTAAATAGTTATTAACTATTTAATAACTACCTAGTTTAAATAAATACAAACTTACCTGTGAAATAAAACCTAAGCTACCTTACACTAAAAACCTAAAATTACAAAAAATAAAAAACACTAAAATCACAAAAAATAAAAAACCTACCATTACAAAAAATAACAAACGAAATTATCCAAAAAAATAAAAATTATTCCTATACTAATACCCTTTAAAAAAAAACACACCAAAATAAAAAAGCCTAATCTAGAATAAACTACCAAGGGCCCTTAAAAGGGCCTTTTGTAGGCCATTGTACTAAAGTTAAAGGGACATGAAACCCAATTTTTTTCTTTTGTGATTTAGAAAGAGCATGTCATTTTAAACAACTTTCTAATTCACTTCTATTATCTAATTTGCTTCATTCTCTTGATATCACTTGCTGAAAAGCATATCTAGATATGCTCAGTAGCTGCTGATTGGTTGCTGCACATAAAGGCCTTGTTTGATTGGCTCACACATGTGCATTGCTATTTCTTCAACAAAGGATATCTAAAGAATTGAGCAAACTAGATAATAGAAGTAAATTGGAAAGTTGTTTAAAATGGCATGCCCTATCTGAATCAAGAAAGTTTAATTTTGACTAGACTGTCCCTTTAACAGCTCTTTTGGTACAAAAACAAACACCCCCTAACAGTATACAACCCCCAACCCCCAAACTACCAAGGGCCCTTAAAATGGCTTTTTGGGGGCCCTTAAAAGGGCCTTTTGTAGGGCATTGCCCTAAAGTTAACAGCTCTTTTGCTACAAAAAACAAACACCCCCTAACAGTATTACAACCCTCCACCCCCCAAACCCACAAAATAAAAATAAAGTAAAACCTAATCTATCCATTGCCCTGAAAAGGGCATTTGTATGGGCATTGCCCTTAAAAGGGCATTCAGCTCTTTTGCTGCCCAAGCCCTAATCTAAAAATAAAAACCCACCCCAAAACGAAAAAAATACATTACACAAAATATAAAAAATAATAAAAATTATTCCTATTCTAATACACATTTAAAAAAAAAAAAAAAAACACCCCAAAATAAAAAAAACCTAATCTAGAATAAACTACCAATGGCCCTTCAAAGGGCCTTTTGTAGAGCATTGCTCTACACCCACCAAAATTACAAACCCTCACCCCCCCAAACCCACAAAATAAAAAAAACTATCTAAAAAAATCAAAGCTAACCATTGCCCTGAAAAGGGCATTTGTATGGGCATTGCCCTTAAAAGGGCATTTAGCTCTTTTGCTGCCCAAACCCTAATCTGAAATAAAAACCCACCCAAAAAAACCTTAAAAAAGGCTTAACACTAACCCCCGACAATCCACTTACAGTTTTTGAAGTCCCGCTTAAACGATCTTCATCCTGGCAGCGAAGGCCTCATCCAGGCGGCGAGAAGTCTTCATCCAGGCGGCATCTTCTATCTTGATCCCAGCGGCACGGAGCGGGTCCACCCTGAAGACATCCTGCGCAAAGCATCCTCTTCATACGGTCACTGCCGTACACTGAATCTTCAATGCAAGGTACGCAATTCAAGAATAACAAAAGAATGAGAATTTTGGCAGCTCTAATTCCTATTGGCTGATTAAAAAATTTCAGCCAATAGGAATGCAAGGGACGCCATCTTGAATCACGTACCTTGCATTAAGATTCAGTGTATGGCGGCGACCGTATGAAGAGGATGCTCCGCGCCGGATGTCTTCAGGATGGACTCGCTCCGTGCCATCGGGATCAAGATAGAAGATGCCATCTGAATGAAGATTGAAGAGGCCGTCTGGATGAAGACTTCTCGCCGCTTGGATGAGGACTTTGCCGCCAGTATGAAGATTGAAGAGGCCGCCTGGATGAAGACTTCTCGCCGCCTGGATGAAGATCGCTCAAGCAGGACTTAAAAAACTGTAAGTGGATCTTCGGGGGTTAGTGTTTTTTTAAGGTTTTTTTTTTTTTAGTTTAGGGTTTGGGCAGCAAAAGAGCTGAATGCCCTTTTAAGGGGAATGCCTATCCAAATGTACTTTTCAGTGCAATGGGTAGCTTAGTTTTTTTTTTTAGAGTTAGATTTTTTATTTTGGGGGGTTGGTTGGGTGGTGGGTATTACTGTGGGGGGGTCTTTGTATTTTTTTTTTACAGGTAAAAGAGCTCTTTAACTTAGGGCAGTACCCTACAAAAGTCCCTTTTAAAGGCTATTGGAAGTTTATTGTAGGCTAGGTTTTTTTATTTTGTGTGGGCTTTTTTATTTTGATAGGGCTATTAGATTAGGTGTAATTCTTTTTTATTTTGGATAATTTCGTTTGTTATTTTTCGTAATTTAGTGTTAGTTATTTTTTGTAATTTAGTCTTTTTTATTTTGTGTAATAAGATACTCTGTAATTTTAGTAGTGTTATTATTTTTTTAATGTGTAGTTTAGTTTAATTTAATTGGAAAATAGTTTAATTTTAGTTTAATAATTATTTTAGTTTAATTGTTAGTTTATTAAACTTAGTTTTTTAATTTTGACAGGTAAGTTTTAAATTAATTTAAGATAGGGAAATTGTAATTTTAATCTAAAGTTAGGGGGCGTTAGGTTTAGGGGTTACTAGTTTAATTTAGTTTATTGAGATGTGGGGGGCTTTCGGTTTAAAGGTTAATAGTTTATTTTAATATATTTCGTTGTGGGGGGCTTGCGGTTTAGGGGTTAATAGGTTTATTATAGTGTCGGTGGTGTAGGGCTTAATAACTTAAGTATAGTGGGGGCGGACGGCAGATTAGGGGTTACTAATATTTAAATAGTGTTAGCGATGCGGGAGGGAGGCAGTTTAGGGGTTAATAACTTTATGATAGTGGTGACGATGTCGGGGACCGGCAGAATAGGGATTAATAATTATTTTTAGTGGTGGCGATGTCGGGAGCAGCAGATTAGGGCTTAAAACTTTAATATAGTATTTGCAATGCGGGAGGGCCTCGGTTTAGGGGTTAATAGGTAGTTTATGGGTGTTTAGTGTACTTTGTGACAGATTAGTTATGAGTTTTATGTTACAGATTTGTAGCGTAAAACTCATAACTACTGCTTTTAGATGGTGTTACAGATCTTGCCATTTTAGGGTGTAACGCAGGATTTTTAGCCTCACCGCAAAACTCGTAATAGCAGCGCTATGGGAATTCCATGAAAAAAATGTCATTTTTACGAGTGTGGAACTGACGTTGTGTTACAGGCTAAAAGGCTTGCGGTACAGCTATATCGACAAGACTTGTAATGGCTGCGGTGCTGTTTTAACACTGAAATGACAATTTTTTCAGCGTGAAAACACGAACGTACATCTCATAATCTAGGTGTATGTTTGTTATACCATAACATTGTTCATTAAGAAGTAGCATTCAGCCATAAGTCTCTTAGCATGTTTTCAGGCTAAGGCTGCAGTCTTATGGCAGTATTAAAGTTGTTTTATTATGCAGTGCTGGGTAGGGTACTGCTTATTAGAGACTAAATTACAGTCCAGCCAAAATTAAACCTTTGTTATTCAGATAGGGCATGCAATTTTAAACAACATTCTAATTTATTTTGATAATCAAATTTGCTTTGTTTTCTTGGTATTATTTGTGGAAAGCTAAACCTAGGTAGGCTTATATGCTAATTTCTAAGCCTATGAAGGCCACCTCTCAGTTTCTTTACAGCTAGACAGCGCTATTTCATGTGTGTCATATTAATAATGTGGTCACTCCTGTGGATTTACCTAGGAGTCAGCACTGACTGGCTAAAATACATGTCTTTCAAAAGCACTGAAATAAGGGGACTGCAGAGGTTTAGATACAAGGTATTCACAGAGGTAAAAAGTATATTAATATAACCATGTTGGTTATGCAAATCTGGGGAATGGGTAATAAAAGGATTATCTATCTTTTTAAACAATAAAAATGCTTGAGTAGACTGTTCCTTTAAGATTTATAGATTAGGCATGGTTATTAAAGGTTTTTTTAATCCATCATGAAAAATTTATCACAGTCATAATAGTTTACTAGTTAAGTTTTTGATAAAATACGATTTTTGGTGAACAATTATGTTACAATTTTTGATGTACCTTAACAATTATTTTTTTTTTCCTGAGTATTTTTGTGTGAATGGTTTAATTATTTGTTTTGTATGATTGCATCAGCCAATAGGATTTTTTTCAACCTTAATTCCGATTGGCTGATAGAATTCGGAATCTAAGGGATGCTTGGATGAAGACTTCTCCCGGCTTCGTTAAGGACTTCTTCCCGCTTCGTTGAGGACTTCTCCCAGCTTCGTTGAGGATGGATGTCGGCTCTGCAAAACTGTAAGTGGATCTTCTGGGGTTAGTGTTAGGTTTTTTAAGGGTTTATTGGGTGGGTTTTATTTTTAGGTTAGGGTTTGGGCAGCAATAGAGCTAAATGCCCTTTTAAGGGCAATGCCCATCCAAATGCCCTTTTCAGGGCAATAGGGAGCTTAGGTTAGGTTTTTATTTGGGGGGTTTGGTTGTGTGGGTGGTGGGTTTTACTGTTGGGGGGTTGTTTGTATTTTTTTTTACAGGTAAAAGAGCTAATTTCTTTGGGGCAATGCTCCGCAAAAAGCTCCTTTTAAGGGCTATTGGTAATTTAGTTTAGTCTAGGGTTTTTTTTTTATTTTGGGGCTATTAGATTAGGTGTAATTAGTTTAAATATCTTGTAATTTGATTTTTATTTTTTTTAATTTAGTGTTTTTTGTTTTTTTTTGTAATTTAGGTATTTGTATTTAATTTAGGTAATTTATTTAATTGTACTGTAAGGTTAGGTGTTAGTGTAACTAAGGTTAGGTTTTATTTTACAGGTAAATTTGTATTTATTTTAGCTAGGTATTTAGTAAATAGTTAATAACTATTTAGTAACTATTCTACCTAGTTAAAATAAATAGGACCAGTCAACACAGTAGATTTGCATAATCAACAAATGCAGGATAACTAGACAATGCAATAGCACTTGGTCTGAACTTCAAATGAGTAGTAGATTTTTTTCTGACAATTTTAAAAGTTATGACTATTTCCACTCCCCCTGTACCATGTGACAGCCATCAGCCAATCATAAATGCATACACGTACCATGTGACAGTCATCAGCCAATCACAAATGCATACATGTTTATTCTGTGAATTATTGCACATGCTCAGTAGGAGCATAAATATAAAAAGACTGTGCACATTTTGTTAATGGAAGTAAATTGGAAAGTTGTTTAAAATTGCTGTTCCATCTGAATCATGAAAGTTTAATTTTGACTTGAATGTTCCTTTAAGGGTTTTTTAATACACATAATTTTATATAAACAATCTCACAAAGTTTAATGTCCTTTTTAAAGAGACATAAAAACTAAGGGGGATATTTATCAAAGCGTCAATCTCGGTGCATTCGCCGGCGTCAATATGCTCACCAAACATTGCTGCCGCGGATCCACATACGATGCCCTTATTTATAAAAAAAGTTGCGGTTATTCGGGTTTTTCCCAACTTTATTTATACCATTTCATTACTGTCCATGAACAAGCACAGTTCTCTAAAGCTAATCTTTTATTTTTCATTTGTTAATGTCCAAAAAATAGCTACATTTATACCTCAACAAACAATATCTCATAGAAAGTTATTGTTATATTTATTTGTTATTTAGATACTTTCACATAAATTAATGTGTATTTGTATTTCTAGAAGTCATGATATGCTTTTATCGCATGTTTTTTTTTATAAATGATTATTTTTTATTTTTTTATTTTTTTTATTTAAGACCAACAATATGAACAAGTTTGGTGTCACACAGGGCAAGATAACAAAAAAAAATCATATACAGTTTGATGTCACACAGGGCAAGATAACAAAAAAAAATCATATACAGTATATGAAATAACCAGTTAATCATTAATAACGTGTATCTTTACCATCTTACATTTCACTTTGTTGGAATTTGTTACCATCTTATATCTGCATGGTGTCGAATATACAGTATATACTTAGCAGTATAGAAAAAAAAACAAAAAAAAAAAAACGAAGTAACCTACTTGGTTTAATATAATAACAGGAAAAGGCAAGTCTACCAGTAGGGCCAGATAGTATTTCTAGGTGATACAATCTGTCCAAAATAATCATAAATATTTGGTTATTCATTAGGAACCACACAACAACAAAATCAAAACAAAACAAAAAAAATACACCCCTCCCCTCTCACCTCGTGGGTTAGATTAGGTTTATACTCCTTTTGTATTCCTACCAACAGAATATGATAATTCCATTATGATAATTATAATTGGGCCCAACATAGTAGAACGTGACCTGAATAGATGTTCTGGAGAACATATTCTGTCTTATTAAAGGGCCAGACTAGTTGGATTCGAGAATCCATCGGTAAAGATTGAATGTCTTTAAGCCATTTGGAGAAAAAATACTTCTAACACTTGTTTTCATAATTCTGAATAGTTTATTGTTCTAATACAATTTGCCTAATTAAAGGGACATAATACTCATATGCTAAATCACTTGAAACTGATGCAGTATAACTGTAAAAAACTGACAGGGAAATATCACCTGAGTATCTCTATGTAAAAAAGGAAGATATTTTACCTCACAATCTCCTCAGCTCAGAAGAGTAAGTTCTGTGTAAAAAAGTTATACTTCACCTGCTCCCAGCTGCAGGTAAAAAAAAATAAAAAATGAAGAAATGAACAGCAGCCAATCAGCATCAGCAGTGCTGAGGTCATGAACTCTTACTGTGATCTCATGAGATTTGACTTAACTCTCATGAGATTTCATAGTAAGCTTCCTTTACCTGATTGGTGAAATAATATGAGAGTTCACGAGGCTCATCCCCTAAGCTGTCCCAGGACAAACACACTAAAATGCTGTTTAGAAATCCTTTACAATGGGAGGTGGCTACTGAGGAACTTTTGAGGTAAAATATCTTTCTTTTTTACATAGGGATGTTCAGGAGATATTTTCTAGTCAGCTTTTTACAGCTATTCTGTATCACTTTCAAGTGTTTAAACATTTGGGTATTATGGCCCTTTAATTATTTTTTGAATTAAGTAAATTTGGGGAGTGTTGGTTGCTTTCCAATTCTTTAGCAGGAGATTCCATACCAATAAAATGATTGTCTTAATTAAATCAAAATTATGACCTGCTTCGAAGTAGGGAGCTAGGAAAAAGATGTGTTGCAAGAAGACAGTAAAATCCACACAGAGTACTTTATTTATCCAAAAGTGGATCTGTGCCCATAACTTTACAATCTTAGGACATGTCCAGAAATAGTGCAAGATGTCTGCTTGTTCATAATTACACTTAGGACAGTAAGCCTGGCATCTATACCATTTGGTTAACTTATCTGGGGTAATGTAGGTTTGATTAATTCGTTTAAAATGTGATTTTTGCCATGAGGTTGGGACCCAAGATTTATATATCAACTTAAAACTGTTTTGGATGTCTTGTAACTGAATTTCGGGAAAAAACTTCACCCATTTCGCTAGAATATCTGCCCATTGCAACAAATCTGCGTTTGTATTTAGTATATTGTAAAAATATGAGATAGAGTATATTCCATCTTGATATAACTTAATCCCATTATAAAGCAGACCCATAGACCAGTCAGGGTCATATTTATTTTTCAACTCAGCTATTCAGGGTCCCATTTATCAAGCTCCGGATGAAGCTTGAGGGCCCGTGTTTCTGGTGAGCCTGCAGGCTCACCAGAAACAGCAGTTATGAAGCAGCAGTCTAAAGACCGCTGCTCCATAACCTGTCTGCCTGCTCTGAGCAGGCGGACACACATCGCCGAAATTCAACCTGATGAAGTACGATCTGGTTGATTGATCTGCAGGCGGTGGCGTAGCACCAGCAGCTCACAAGAAGAACAGAAAGTTATGGTAGAACTATATAGAATACCTATCACAGGGAATACTCTGCTACATGCAGATAGTAGCCACCCCCAGCAAGTCTTTAGATCTATATTAAAAGGACAGTTTATCAGGGTGAAGTGGAACTGTACAAAAGATGAGGACTATTCTAGGCATGCTACAGAACTAACAGGTAAATTCCTTGAAAGGGGTTATCCCAAGAAAGTTATAGCAAAAACACGTGAAGAGGTAGAAAGATTGGATAGATCTAGCCTTTTAAAGGATGTAAAAAAATTGGTAAAGTCAGGGATAGAGTCTGCAGGAGTGATCTTTGTCACACAATATAGCAGACAGTACCATCAGGTATGTAATATATTGGGTAAACATCTGACTATGCTAAAAGCAGATGATAATTTGACTGAGGTTATCTCAAGAGGCTGCTGCTTTGCGTATAAAAGGGACAAAACATTAGGAAACCATCTAGCCCCTACACAATTGAGAGACAAAACAAAAAAGGAGTCCTCTTGTCCGAGCTGTAAGGGGGTTTACAAGTGCAGCTTTGTGAACTGTATAGTGTGTGAACATGTGACAGTAGGAAATGGATTCAGAAGTGTGTAGACAGGGGAATCTTTTGAACACAAAGCCTGCTTTAATTGCAGATCAACGTATGCTGTATATTTGTTGAATTGTAAATTATGTGACATCCAATATGTAGGGTTAAGGTGAGGAGTAGGATCCGGGAACATGTCAATAACATTAAACATGGGGACTTGACCACACCATTAGTGGATCATTTTAAAATACAACATGCAAAAAGTCCCAAGTCATTGGTTTGCACCATTATTGAAGTGATTAAGACGGACACCAGAGGAGGGGACAGGGAGGTAATGCTCTCTAAAAGGGAGGTTTACTGGATACACAGACTTAATACCAGGGTCCCGAATGGATTCAATTTGGAATTTGACCTCATCAACCATTGGTATTAGTCTGTGTATCTTAGGTAGCCACTCTGTTGCCCCAGTAACGATCCCACATGTTTGAGCAGTAAAAAGTAAACGGCTAGATTACGAGTTTTTGTCGGTAATGGTGTGCGGTGCTAATGAGCCTTTTTTTTTATCACCACGCACTTAAGACAACGCTGGTATTACGTGTTTTCTGCAAGCCGGCGTTAGCCTCAGAAAAGTGAGCGTTGAGCAAAATTTAGCTCCACATCTCACCTCAATACCAGCGTTGCTTAAGTCAGCGGTAAGCTGACTGAACGTGCTCGTGTGCGATTTCCCCATAGGAAACAATGGGGCTGAGCTGGCTGAAAAAAAACTTAACACCTGCAAAAAAGCAGCGTTCAGCTCCTAACGCAGCCCCATTGTTTCCTATGAGGAAATAAAAGTTATGTCTACACCTAACACCCTAACATGAACCCCGAGTCTAAACACCCCTAATATTACACTTATTAACACCTAATCTGCCGTCCCCAACTTCGTGGCCACCTACATTATATTATTAACCCCTAATCTGCCGCTCCAGACACCGCCGCCACCTACATTATACTTATGAACCCTTAATCTGATGCCCCCAACATCGCCGAACCCTACATTTTATTTATTAACCCCTAATCTGCCCCCCAAACGTTGCTGCAACTATATTAAATTTATTAACCCTTTATCTGCCGCCGCCGCCAACGTCGCCGCCACTATAATAAATTTATTAACCCCTAAACCTAAGTCTAACCCTAACCCTAACACCCCCCTAACTTAAATATAATTTAAATACATCTAAATAAATTTACTATAATTAACTAAATTATTGCTATTTAAAACTAAATACTTACCTGTAAAATAAACCCTAAGCTAGCTACAATATAACTAATAGTTACATTGTAGCTAGCCTAGGTTTTATTTTTATTTTACAGGCAACTTGTATTTATTTTAACTAGGTACAATAGTTATTAAATAGTTATTAACTATTTAATAACTACCTAGTTAAAATAAGTACAAATTTACCTGTAAAATAAACCCTAACCTAAGTTACACTACACTATAATTAAATTAATTTCCTAAACTAACTACAATTAATTACAATTAAATCAAATAAACTAAATTACGAAAAATAAAAAAGAAATTTCAAATTTTTAAACTAATTACACCTAATCTAATCCCCCTAATAAAATAAAAAAGCCCTCCAAAATTAAAAAAAATCCTACCCTATACTAAATTACAAATAGGGCTTTTTGCAGGGCATTGCCCCAAAGTAATCAGCTCTTTTACCTGTAAAAAAAATACAATACCCCCCCAACATTAAAACCCACCACCCACACACCCAACCCTACTCTAAAACCCACCCAATCCCCCCCTTAATAAAACCTTACACTAACTCCTTGAAGATCACCCTACCTTGAGAAGTCTTCACCCAGCCGGGCACAAGTGGACCTCCAGAGGGGCAGAAGTCTTCATCCTATCTGGCCAGAAGAGGACATCCAGACCGGCAGAAGTCTTCAGCCAGGCGGCATCTTCTATCTTCTTCCATCCGGAGCGGAGCAGGTCCATCTTGAAGACAACCGACGCAGAGCATCCTCTTCCATCTGACGGCGACTGAAGAATGAAGGTTCCTTTAAGTGACGTAATCCAAGATGGCGTCCCTTCAATTCCGATTGTGTCAGGGTTTTTTCCCTGTTGTGTTTGCCATGTGCTGCTGGCAGCCATTTTACTCACCTCTCTTCCTGACTATGGTGCATTTTGGGGGATGCTGCTCATTTCCTGCTCTTCCTTTTATGGCCAGACTGGAGTGCATCATCCATGTGAGACAGGATGCAGTCTCAGAATTGTGATGTCATCACTTATTATTTAAAGGGCCTCTGTTCAGTATGCTTTGCCTTTGCGTTGTCTCAGACCTATTTGTGAGAGTTCCTGTGTATTACCTGGCTGCCTGACGTCCTTCCTGGTTACTGATCCCTGGCTTGTTCCTGACTCTGCTGTTTTCCTTGTTCCTGAGTCCGGCTCGTCTGACTATTCGCTTTGGCTCCTGACTCGGCTCGTCTGACTACCAGCTCTGGTTTTGACTCCTGGCTTGTTATTTGACTTGTGGACTTTTTATTATTTTTTGCTATTAATAAAGGTGTGATTATTTTTGCACTTCTCGTCTGAGTCTGATTCCTGGCACCCTGACATTACGCAAAGGCCATGAATCCTGATGGTGCTAATAATCCACCTTTACCTGCCATCATTTCCAGGATGGATGAACAGGATCACCGCTTGGATCAATTTGCTCTAACCCTGCAAACCCTGCTGACTCGCACTGCACATTTGGACCAAAGTGTCCCACAAGTTATGGCTGCTCCTGTTTCCGCTGCTGCACCTATGCCTACCAGGAGTATGTCCGGTTCTGCACCTCTACCTCAGCGATATGGAGGCGATCCTATTCAGTGCAGAGGGTTTTTGAACCAGGTGGGCATTTACTTTGAGATGTTACCTCAGGTGTTTCCCTCTGACAGAGCTAAGGTGGGATTTCTCATCTCGTTACTCTCTGACACAGCTCTTGCCTGGGCTAATCCCTTGTGGGAGACTAATAAACCTGTGATTTCAAATTACCCTGAATTTGTGGCCTCCTTTCGAAGGGTATTTGATGTTCCGGCTCTGTTGCTAAACGACTCATGTCCATTCAGCAAGGTACAAGATCTGTTGCTCAGTATGCTATTGAGTTCCGTACACTTGCCGCAGAGGTAGGTTGGAACAATGAAGCCCTTGTTGCCGCCTTCTTTCATGGGCTCTCTGATGCGATTAAAGACAAAGTTGCTGCCAGAGATTTACCAGAGGATCTCGAGGCATTGGTGTCTTTTTTGATCCTAATTGACATCAGACTCAGAGAGAGGCCCTCTTTCAAGGAGCTCTTCTGTTTCGTTGTCTCCTACGTGTTCATTCCCACCCATGCCTCCCTCTCCTCCCATGCCTCCTGGTGCCGAGTTACCAGGTACTGCTGAGCCGATGCAGCTGGGATTCAGGGGTCTCTCCGTGGCGGAGAGGGCCTTTAGGAGGAGGGAGGGGCTCTGCCTCTATTGTGGGTTACAGGGCCGCCTTTTGAAGTCTTGTCCTACACGGCCGGGAAACGCTCACACCTAAGGTCCTGTCGGGGGCAGACCTTGGGTGGTTTATCCCCATCCCTGTAACCCCTTAAGGAGAAACCTTTGGTCACGGTTGTCCTTTCCTAGGTGGACTCCTCCATAGTCACTCAGGCTCTTGTTGACTCTGGTGCTGCGGGCTATTTCATTGACAGTGCTTTTGTATCAAAGCACTCCATTCCTGTTTTGCCTCGGTCCGTTCTGCTTGCTATTGAGGCCATTGATGGCAGGCCCCTTCAGCCTGCACTCGTTACTCACGAAACTGCTCCGTTGTCCATGGCTATTGGGGCTCTCCATTTTAAAACCCTCCAGTTCCAGGTGATAAACTCTCCGCATTTTCCGGTTGTTCTGGGTTATCCCTGTCTTCAAAAGCACAATCCCAGTCTCGACTGGCGCAGGTCCGAAATTTTGTTGTGGTCCCCGCAATTTATTTCCACTTGTCTTCGGAAACCAGTTAAAGTCTTGTGCACTTCTTTGGTATCTCAGTTGCCAGAGGAGTACCGAGAGTTCCTAGACGTGTTTGACAAGGTGCGTGCCAGTACGTTGCCTCCTCACCGGTCTTACGATTGTGCCATAGACCTGCAACTCTGAGCCATTCCTCCTCGGGCCGGGTGTACCCTCTGTCTGTTGCAGAGAATTGTGCTATGGAGGAATATGTTGCCGATGCTCTGTCACAGGGATCATCCGCAAATCCTGCTCTCCTGCATGGGCTGGCTTCTTCTTTGTGAAGAAAAAGGGTGGCGAGTTAAGACCATGTATCGATAATAGGGGTCTTAATCGTCTTACCATTAAGAATGCTTACCCTATTTCGCTTATTACGGAACTCTTTGACCGCCTCAAGGGAGCTACGGTCTTTACTAAACTTGATTTGAGAGGAGCGTACAATCTCGTTAGGATTAAGGAGGGTCACAAATGGAAAACAGCATTTAACACCAGGAGCGGGCATTATGAGTATCTTGTAATGCCCTTTGGCCTATGTAATGCTCCTGCTGTTTTTCAGGAATGTATTAATGATGTCCTACGAGATATGTTTCAACAGTGTGTTGTGGTGTACTTAGACGACATCCTCATACACTCACCCACACTTGAGGCTCATCGTTCTGATGTTACACGGGTTCTTCAGAGACTACGTGAGAATGGCCTGTTTTGTAAACTTGAGAAATGTGAGTTCCATCAGACTCAAGTAACCTTCCTAGGTTATGTTATCTCCGTTGCAGGGTTCTCCATGGATCCTGACAAGTTATCTGCAGTTCTGCAGTGGCCTCACCCAGTTGGTCTTCGGTCTATTCAACGTTTTTGGGGGTTCGCCAATTACTATAGAAAGTTTATTAAAAACTTTTCTTCCTTGGTCAAACCTATAACAGACTTGACCCGTAAAGAGAATGATCCACTCCATTGGTCACCTACTGCCATTAAGGCCTTTGATAGTCTTAAGTCTGCCTTTGCTGCCGCTCCAGTTCTGGCTCATCCTAACCCTGTCCTGACTTTCGTTCTTGAGGTCGATGTGTCTGAGACTGGAGTAGGTGCCCTCTTGTCTCAACGTCCTATGCCTGATGGTTCCTTGCATCCGTGTGGATTCTTCTCTAAGAAATTGTCTCCAGCGGAGTGCAATTATGAAATTGGTGACAGGTAATTACTGGCCATAATTTTGGCACTTAAGGAATGGAGGCATCTTCTCGAGGGTACTAGCGTGCCATTGCTCATTCTTACTGACCACAAGAATCTATCTGAAGCAAAACCTTTGTCGCCCCGACAGGCCAGATGGGCGCTATTTTTGTCTCGGTTTAATTATGTGGTCTCCTACCTGCCTGGTAGTAAGAATGTTAGGGCTGATGCCCTCTCTCGACAATTTTTGCCTCTGTCCAAGGAGGAGTCTGTACCTACTCCTGTTATTCCTCCTGACCATATTTTGGCTACCATGCGTAGTAATTTGACTTCTCCCTTGGGGGAGGAGATCCTGGCTGCACAAACCAATGTACCTCCTGAAAAACCTAGTGGTAAGTGTTTTGTTCCTGAGAATCTTCGAACTAAACTTTTGCACACTTACCACTATCCTAAAGCCGCAGGTCACCCAGGCAAGAACCAAATGATTTGGTCTGTCACTTGACAATTCTGGTGGCCAGGTCTTCGTTCTGATGTTGCTGCGTATGTTGCCTCCTGCTCAGTTTGTGCACAGAATAAGACTCCTCGATGTCTTCCTGTGGGTCTTCTTCAACCTATTGCTAATGGTGAGCATTCTTGGACACATCTTTCCATAGACTTCATTGTCGAGCTCCCTGTTTCCAATGGCAATACAGTTATCCTTATGGTGTTTGACCGTTTTTCTAAAATGTCACATTGCATTCCCTTGATGAAGCTGCCTACCGCTCAGGAGCTTGCTTCAATTTTTGCCCGGGAGGTCTTCCGTTTACATGGGTTACCCAAGGAGATAGTGTCGGACCGGGGTAGCCAGTTTGTCTCCAAATTTTGGCGTTCCTTTTGTGCTCAAATGGGGATCCAGCTTTCCTTCTCCTCTGCATATCACCCTCAATCCAATGGGGCAGCGGAACGGTCTAATCAAGCTCTGGAAAAGTTCCTCCATTGCTATGTCTCAGATCACCACAATAATTGGTCTGAACTGTTACCTTGTGCAGAGTTTGCTCGTAATAGTGCTATTAATGCTTCCTCCAAGTTATCCCTGTTCATGGCAAATTATGGTTTTCAACCATCCTTTTTGCCCGATTCATTCATGTCTCAGGGTATTCCGGCTTTGGAGGAGCATCTCTGGCAACTCCGTTCCACGTGGGTGCAGATTCAGGATTGCCTTCCTCGTTCTATGCAGCACCAAAAGTTCCAGGCTGATCGTAGGCGTCTGCCCGCACCTTCCTACCAGGTTGGTGAGAGAGTTTGGCTGTCCTCCCGCAACTTGAACCTTTGTGTGCCTTCCAATAAATTGGCTCCCCGTTATGTTGGTCCTTTTCAAATACTCCGACGGGTTAATCCTGTGGCCTACGTTCTTGACCTTCCTCCTGCTATGCGCATCTCCAATGTTTTTCATGTCTCCCTCTTGAAACCATTGGTTTGCAATCGGTTTACCACTGTGTTGCCTCATTCTCATCCTATCTTTGTTGACAACCATGAGGAGTATGAGGTCAGCAGCATTATTGACTCTCGTATGTCCAGGGGCCGTGTACAGTATTTGGTTCACTGGAGGGGCTACTGTCCAGAGGAGCGTTCTTGGGTTCCCTCCTCTGATGTTCATGCTCCCACCCTCCTCCATGCCTTCCATGCCGGTTTCCCCAATAAGCCTTTTGTCCTCCCGCGGGGGAGGGGTCGTTGAGGGGAGGGTACTGTCAGGGTTTTTTCCCTGTTGTGTTTGCCATGTGCTGCTGGCAGCCATTTTACTCACCTCTCTTCCTGACTATGGTGCATTGTGGGGGATGCTGCTCATTTCCTGCTCTTCCTTTAAGGCCAGACTGGAGTGCATCATCCATGTGAGACAGGATGCAGTCTCAGAATTGAGATGTCATCACTTATTATTTAAAGGGCCTCTATTCAGTATGCTTTGCCTTTGCATTGTCTCAGACCTGTTTGTGAGAGTTCCTGTGTATTACCTGGCTGCCTAACGTCCTTCCTGGTTCCTGATCCCTGGCTTGTTCCTGACTCTGCTGTTTTCCTTGTTCCTGATTCCGGCTCATCTGACTATTCGCTTTGGCTCCTGACTCGGCTCGTCTGACTACCAGCTCTGGTTTTGACTCCTGGCTTGTTATTTGACTTGTGGACTTTAATAACTATTCTACCTAGTTAAAATAAATACAAAGTTGCCTGTAAAATAAATATAACTCCTAAGCTAGCTACAATGTAACTATTAGTTATATTGTAGCTATCTTAGGGTTTATTTTATCGGCAAGTGTTTAGTTTTAAATAGGAATAATTTATTTAATTGTAGTTATTTTATTTAGTTTTATTTAAATTATATTTAAGAACAACAAATAGTGCCACTGGAGACCCAAAATTACCAGAGCACTGTTAAGAGGCGCTTAGGACAAAAGTGGAACAATATAGATTCTGGTGAGTAAAACACTTAAACTAAATAATATCAGGAAGATAATGTCAGAGAAATAATAATGGCAGAGAGATAATAATAACAATGTAGGGTATAAATAACAACAATATTTGATGAGAAATCGAAATCTTTAAAAAACAACAATATGGGGGTAAATGTGATTTATGTTAGTCCATTTGATATGGTCAACTTATCTAATCAGGCAGAGTCCAAAAATAATGCCCAAACGGTGTGTACAATGGGCCAAAAGTCCAGATGAAGGTAGGCCGCTCCTCCTGAGTGTTATGCCAGGAACACAGATGGATAATCTAAAACAAATTAGATAGAGGGCGCCACATGGTGCAGATCATATGAGATAAATAAAACACAGCGATATAATAGTAAGAATCCTACTCACAAATTGTGGCGCACATAAAGTGCAGAAAAAGCAGTCCGGAACCACACGTCGTCCGGTCGACCACAATGGATGGAATTACACAAATGGAGATCCTCGTCTCACCAGGGAGAGTCCAGGGAAGTCCAAGGAGGTGGAATGGGTATGGAACTATGCACCAAAGTTCCAGCCAAATGCTCAGGAGGGACCGGGATAGGTTCACCAGGCCCAAGCCCAAGGATAAAAAGGAGTAGTCGGCAGCAGATGGAGAGTAAAATATGTACAAAGTTTAATTACAATGTTAAAAAATTGTGGTCGACCGGACGACGTGTGGTTCCGGACTGCTTTTTCTGCACTTTATGTGCGCCACAATTTGTGAGTAGGATTCTTACTATTATATCGCTGTGTTTTATTTATCTCATATGATCTGCACCATGTGGCGCCCTCTATCTAATTTGTTTTAAATTATATTTAAGTTAGGAGGGGTTAGACTTAGGGTTAGACTTAGGTTTAGGGGTTAATAAATTTAATATAGTAGCGGCGACGTTGGGGGCGGCAGATTAGGGGTTAATAAATGTAGATAGGTGTCTGCGATGTTAAGGACGGCAGATTAGGGGTTAATAAAATGTAACTAATGTTTGCGAGGCGGGAGTGCGGCGGATTAGGGGTTAATATATTTATTACAGTGGTGGCGATGTCCGGTCGGCAGATTAGGGGTTAAAAATTTTATTTAAGTGTTTGTGATGTGGGGGGGGGGGGGCTTGGTTTAAGGATTAATAGGTAGTTTATGGGTGTTAGTGTACTTTGTAGCACTTTAGTTAAGAGTTTTATATTACGGTGTTAGCCCATAAAACTCTTAACTACTGACTTTTAAATGCGGTAGGAGTCTGGACAGGAGAGGGTCTACCGCTCACTTTTTCCAGCAATTGTAATACCGGCGTTAGGAAAATCCCATTAAAAAGATAGGATATGCAATTGACGTAAGGGGATTTGCGGTATGCGAAAATCGCGGAAAAAAAGTGAGCAGTACACCTGTACCTGCCTGACTCGTAATACCAGCGGGCATTAAAAAGCAGCGTTGGGACCCCTCAACGCTGCTTTTTAAGGCTAACGCAAGACTCATGATCTAGGCAAAAGTTTAAAAAAAAATATGGAACAGATAGTCTACTATCAGAACTATATCCGATATAGATTTGATTTATACAAAGTAATATGCCCAAATATAAGCTGAATGAATGAGAAATACCTAAAGGGGATAATACAGCCAGGTTTTTTACCAGTGGAATGTGAATCCAGGAAGTATCAATATGTTTTAGACATAAGCAGTTCCAGGAATGGATAATATACCCCTTTAATATTTACCTACCCCTATAGTTATTAAAAACACTGGGGTGTAAATTTAAAATCTGTGGCATGAATCTCAACTTACTCAGATATATATATTGTTTCAGAATAATTTCCTAATGAATGTCACACAAACACAGAGGCATTTGAGCAGATAGAACACTATTTAGGTTCAGACATTCACATTATAAAGAGAAATATAGCCTGAATCAATGAATTACTCAGTCTTCCCTGAAAGGAAATCACGTGTGTTGTTTTTACCTATGAGAAAGCGAGTGTTTTAGTATTTAAGGTTGTAAGTACAGGTACCCATTAGCTACGAATACGGCAAGATGCCGAAATGCTTCAGTCAAGGGGTACATGGTTACCCACATCTACGCATCCTGTCCTGCAGGTTATAAGCTGTAACCTGTTTTCCTGTTTTTAAGGAATAAAAACGTTTTGTATGAATTTTCCAATCCGGTGCTCCTTTTCTTCTTTCTTTCATTTGGAATTATTTGGATATCTCGGATTTTGAATTCCAAAGATATAATTGCATGATCTGACAGTACAATTCCTTCAATCTCGGATTTTGTTTCCAACCCAAGCAAGCGCTCAGATATTTGGAATATGTCAATCCTTGACAAAGATTGATGGGTCTTGGATACACAAGTATAAGCTTTGAGATCCGGATTTTGGATACGCCAAATATCCTTTACCCCCACTTTATTGCAAAAATTAAGAATCTGCACTTTCCGATCACGTTTAAACTGCTTTTTTTTAGACATTCTGTCTATATTAGGAATAAATGTGAGATTCATATCACCACCAATAATTAGTTTCTGGCCATTATATTTAATTAATTTTAGGGTCAAGTCATCCCAGAACTTATTATCTATATTGTTGTGGCCATATATGTTACAAAGGGTAAGCACTGCCGTATTTATTTTTATATTAATAATTTGGAATCTGCATTCCGGGTCAGCCCTATGGTCAATAATTTCATGTGTTAGACACTTATTTATCAGGATCAAGACCCCATTCTTCCTTGGGTGACTTGGCGTGGCAATTACTTCCCCAACCCATCTAGTTTTGAGTTTATCAGATTCTTGTAATTGTAAGTGGGTCTCTTGTAACAGAACTATATCTGGCTTATGTACCCCTAAAAGTTTGATTATAGCCTTCCTTTTAATAGGAGATGTGATCCCCCACATTCCAAGATAGAATATTAAGCGACCCCATAATGCAATTAAGAAAGTATAAAGTGGTAGGACATATTATAGGGAGTTAGAGGTGTGAGGGGGGACAAAAGCCCCCTCAAAAAAAAATGTAATGGGCAGCATAGAAATAGGAACAGAAATATAAAAAACATACTGAGCACAATATTCTTCAGTATTCTCATATAACATTTAAATATAAAATGCATAATGGTTATTCCACACTGTTATCTATACAAAATTACTTTGCTTCTGAGGGAGTATTTAAGGTTTTAATTTCCCCATCGATATGAATTAATAATTTTGCTGGGTAAAGCATTCTGACATTAAAATTAGCTTTCAGTAGTCTCGTACAAAAAGGAAACATTTCTTTTCTTTTCAAAGAAGTCTCAACGGAGAAATCTTGAAATAAAAAGATTTTGTTCTGACCAATCATAAGTGAGTTTGTTTTCCTATAATGGAGGAGGTATGCTAACTTGTCTTGGAAATTCAAGAATTTCATAATTATTGGTCTAGGTCTAGTGGTGCCGTTCAGATTTTTGCGTAAGACGCCTATCCTGTGAATTATTTCTATTTGTGTTGGGGAGCTTGTATTTTGCATTTCCATTAATTGTGGTAGTTTTACTGTAGCAAAACCCGTAAGCAAAACCCATATTCGGAATTTTCAGGTAATCCTATGATACGAAGATTATTCCGCCGTGAACGGTCTTCAAGATCCTCTAACCTCAGGAGGGCCGCGGATAACTTCTTATCATAGGATAAACTGTCTTGCTCAATTATATTTGTTCTATCCTCCAATTCTGATACTCTAGTCTCTACCTCATGGATCCTGGATGCAAATTGTCTCACCTCACTAGTTAATTTGTTAATATCAACTTTAATTTCTTGTTTAAGGCTCTCAAGTTGTGGAGGAATTAGGTGTGAAATTTGTGTGATTACTTCAGTTAATTCCCAATTTAAAGATGGGCGTTCATTCTGTTCAGAGAAGGAATCAGTATTAGTAACTGCAGTTTTAGGTTTTTTTTCTCTCTCTATTCTTGGGGGCCATGGCTGGTGAGTTACCTTTAGTTTGTGACACAAATTTATCCATTGGATAGAAAAGCCTTACTTGTGATACATAGGTGAAAGGAGAAAGAGTACTAAGTGACTAAGTGCAATTTAATGATATGAAAAGTGTGTGTGCACTGAAGTGTATTGGAGCTCATTGTAGAGCAACATGTTAGCAATTCAAAGAAAGAGGGATGAAGAAGGAAAAAAGAAAATAAAACTAATTGTGTTTTATGGCCAGGTACCCACAATAGAATAAGATTACTAAACAAGATTAAAGGTACAGTACACTGTAACATTGTTTTTATATGAATGTATTTTCAGTGACTTGTTATACCAGCTGCAGAGTATACAATTTATGAGAAATTGCATTTTCAGGTTTATTTGTGTATATGAAGTTGCTGTTTTTGTGCTTTTAAACCACAGCCTATTACAATGGGTTGAGCTTCAGGTAATATCAGATCTCATTATGTTATCACTTTGTGTACACAGACTTGCTTCCTTTTGTAGCAAAGAAGACCAGCAAACCTCAAAGCGGTCAAATAAACAGCTTTCTAATACAGCATAAAAGCAAGTAGCCCTTGCAACCTGTGGAAGCAAACAGTCCTACACGTTTCGGCAGCCCTCTGCCTTAATGATGGACATAAGTTGAGTAACAATAGAACATCCTTAAATACACCTGAGTCCTCAGGTGTAAGAAAATCTCAGGTTGCTAATTTAAAGGGAACACGACCCATTATAGGATCATTTATCACAAGTACATGGAAAAGTTAACAAAGTGGCAGGTTAACACAAAATCAATGTTAGAATGGGGTATCATACAGATCTAATTCAAACTATAATAGAATGTATAGCAGAGTGAGAATAAGGTGAACTGATATATATCAACATATTTAAAGGTTAGGTAAATAATGAACGTAACATATTATGGCCTTAATCTTTTTTTGATAAACCTAAAAGTATATATGCATTGTGTATACTAACAGCAACATAATGACTCGTATAGATCCAAATAAGTATATAAATATGAAAATTGTCTTTTAGTAGGTGCAATCCAAAAATAGGTTGAATAACCAATATATAGCTACTCTCATGATAAAGGTAGGGCCGGCATTTTGTATTAGTCAATATAGGCAGCTGCCTTAGGTCGCACCAGCATGGGGGCGCTGAGAGCGGTGCCGAGTTGCTGACTGCTGCCGTGCCTATGATAAAAAAAAATGCATTTTTTTTTTTTAAAACTGATCTGATCATCTGCGTGCCTGTCGCAACTAATCTGTCTGTTTATATACACTTCCAAACAACAAGTTCTAATCCTGGCTGATCCTGAGAGACCTGTGTGCCGCGCTGCCGCCCTGTCCCTCCCACTCTGGGCTGACCCGGCCGCCCGGCATATGATTGCTTATATTTTATAGCCTGACCTAGTTTCTTTCTTTAGCCTACCAGAGAGCTCAGTGGAGGACTGGAGGGGACTAGGCGGAGCTCACGTCTTCACTTGCCTTGCGCAGCTGTGCCTGTGCTGCTGACGTCACATCACTCACTCTGAGAGGGAGAAATCGTGCAGGATAAGCTGCCCATGGCTGCCTGACATCTCCAACTCTACACGTGAGCTGCCTCCATGATCTGTGCCTGAGCCAAATGAGGTGACAGTCTGAGTGAGCCGCAGACGACCAGTGAAGTTGACGACCATCGACAAGGAGACCCAGATTGAGGACTCGGAGAGGACTGGAGCAGGTAGGAAAATCTGGAATGGGGTCACAGAGTTAGTGGGGGTCTCGGAAGGGTGAGGGTCTGCCGGTGACCGGTACTTTACTACTGATTTTTTTTTTTTTTTAATATAAACCAGACAGTCCCGATGCTCATAATAAGCAGGAGCCAGGAGGTATATAGTGTGACAGTGATCAGTATATTGTGTTACAGTGATCTATAGGGGTACAAAGTCATCAGAAATTAGAATGCACAAGGCTCCCAGTGTTCTCGAACACCGGCTTTGCATTTGGCTGTGTTAGCGTAGTGTGTGATTCAATCTGTGACAACTGCTGTGAGACAGGACAGGGGTCAACCGCGGCAGTGTGATTGCGAACTGGTGCGTTTGGCAAGGGGCTACCTGGGCTGCCCAGTGACTATCTAGCTACCGCTGCCTACTTCAATCAAGTCAAGGCGAAGTGCTGAGACTTGAGTCAACCAGGCTCTTACCTGAGACAGAACAAAGGATGATGGTGAGTTAGGGGAGATGCAGAGGGAGGGCTATCTCTCAATTCCAGGGAGTAGCTCAGCTGCATGTGGAGATGTGGTTGGAACTTGGAGGGGTGTTGGTGTAGACTTGTTGGCAATAGTTTGGTTTAACTTCTGGTAATGTGCCTCCCCCTACCCCAACAGTACCTCAACTCACCCCTTCTACACCATGCTGTTACTCAGTGACACTAACATCCCTCTGGCATAATAGACTTCTCCCAGCAAAATGAAGAGTTAAAGAAAATCTCATGGGGCATGAAACATTAGTCTATCTTATAATACAAGCTGATTCCAATATGGGATTGGGTATATACTGTATACAGCATGAGACATTACAGATGATTTAAGTCACCTGTATTTGTGATCCTTGCATATTTTAAATTGTATTACATCTTTTTTATAATGATAGAGAGATGATGTGGTATCACATCATGCATTGCATATTGAAATAAATCTGTGGTGTCACAATCAAAATAGATTAGGATTGAGCAAAGGAGGACGGTGAGTGAGAGTGTGCACTGGCACAGCCGCATTAACCCCACATAATTTAATAAAAAAGACATTCACTCAGTCACTCACACCGACTCAGTCAGACATGATTCATTTTATCTAAATATATTTTTAATAAAAATAGAAGGAACTGGCTCACTGTTATATACATAGGTGCTTGCAGGCCCAGGCCAAGCAGTGAGGTGTACTTACACTTCTATTTTTTTTATATCTTTCCAGGGGTTAAAGTAAATTTCAGTTTGGGCAATGCTGCTAGTGGGACAACAAAATGTAATTGGTGTGGGGGTGGAGGAGGGCAGGAAGGTAGGTGGTATTGTCGGGGGGGGTTAGTGTGTCATGGTGGGGGATTGGGATTGGGGGGGCGTCAAAATGCACCTTCGCCTGTGTAGACAAAAATCCTTGCATCAGCCCTGGATAAAGGCTGGAGTATAGGATACACAATGTAATATATAAGTACATACTGGCATATAAATTGTATTAATCTATAAAGATCACTA
Organism: Bombina bombina; assembly: GCF_027579735.1. NCBI lineage: Eukaryota > Metazoa > Chordata > Amphibia > Anura > Bombinatoridae > Bombina > Bombina bombina. Next base: position 360,874,155 of record NC_069505.1, on the reverse strand, counting down.
GATGGTCACCAGACTAGCGTACCTAAAGGGATCCTCTTAAAGCTATAAACTAGCATATATTAATTGACCAAATTAATATATGCTAGTTTATAGCTTTAAGAGGATCCCTTTAGGTACGCTAGTCTGGTGACCATCTAGTGATCTTTATAGATTAATACACTTTATATGCCACTATGTACTTATATATTACATTGTGTATACTATACTCCAGCCTTTATCATGAGAGTAGCTATATATTAGTTACTCAACCTATTTTTGCATTGCACCTACTAAAAGACAATTGTCATACAGGGAGTGCAGAATTATTAGGCAAATGAGTATTTTGACCACATCATCCTCTTTATGCATGTTGTCTTACTCCAAGCTGTATAGGCTCGAAAGCCTACTACCAATTAAGCATATTAGGTGATGTGCATCTCTGTAATGAGAAGGGGTGTGGTCTAATGACATCAACACCCTATATCAGGTGTGCATAATTATTAGGCAACTTCCTTTCCTTTGGCAAAATGGGTCAAAAGAAGGACTTGACAGGCTCAGAAAAGTCAAAAATAGTGAGATATCTTGCAGAGGGATGCAGCACTCTTAAAATTGCAAAGCTTCTGAAGCGTGATCATCGAACAATCAAGCGTTTCATTCAAAATAGTCAACAGGGTCGCAAGAAGCGTGTGGAAAAACCAAGGCGCAAAATAACTGCCCATGAACTGAGAAAAGTCAAGCGTGCAGCTGCCAAGATGCCACTTGTCACCAGTTTGGCCATATTTCAGAGCTGCAACATCACTGGAGTGCCCAAAAGCACAAGGTGTGCAATACTCAGAGACATGGCCAAGGTAAGAAAGGCTGAAAGACGACCACCACTGAACAAGACACACAAGCTGAAACGTCAAGACTGGGCCAAGAAATATCTCAAGACTGATTTTTCTAAGGTTTTATGGACTGATGAAATGAGAGTGAGTCTTGATGGGCCAGATGGATGGGCCCGTGGCTGGATTGGTAAAGGGCAGAGAGCTCCAGTCCGACTCAGACGCCAGCAAGGTGGAGGTGGAGTACTGGTTTGGGCTGGTATCATCAAAGATGAGCTTGTGGGGCCTTTTCGGGTTGAGGATGGAGTCAAGCTCAACTCCCAGTCCTACTGCCAGTTTCTGGAAGACACCTTCTTCAAGCAGTGGTACAGGAAGAAGTCTGCATCCTTCAAGAAAAACATGATTTTCATGCAGGACAATGCTCAATCACACGCGTCCAAGTACTCCACAGCGTGTCTGGCAAGAAAGGGTATAAAAGAAGAAAATCTAATGACAAGACCTCCTTGTTCACCTGATCTGAACCCCATTGAGAACCTGTGGTCCATCATCAAATGTGAGATTTACAAGGAGGGAAAACAGTACACCTCTCTGAACAGTGTCTGGGAGGCTGTGGTTGCTGCTGCATGCAATGTTGATGGTGAACAGATCAAAACACTGACAGAATCCATGGATGGCAGGCTTTTGAGTGTCCTTGCAAAGAAAGGTGGCTATATTGGGCACTGATTTGTTTTTGTTTTGTTTTTGAATGTCAGAAATGTATATTTGTGAATGTTGAGATGTTATATTGGTTTCACTGGTAAAAATAAATAATTGAAATGGGTATATATTTGTTTTTTGTTAAGTTGCCTAATAATTATGCACAGTAATAGTCACCTGCACACACAGATATTCCCCCTAAAATAGCTATAACTAAAAACAAACTAAAAACTACTTCCAAAACTATTCAGCTTTGATATTAATGAGTTTTTTGGGTTCATTAAGAACATGGTTGTTGTTCAATAATAAAATTAATCCTCAAAAATACAACTTGCCTAATTATTCTGCACTCCCTGTATTTATATACTTATTTGGATCTATACGAGTCATTATGCTGCTGTTAGTATACACAATGCATATATACTTTTTGGTTTATCAAAAGATTATTAAGGCCATAATATGTTACGTTCATTATTTACCTAACCTTTAAATATGTTGATATATATCAGTTCACCTTACTCTCACTCTGCTATACATTCTATTATAGTTTGAATTAGATCTGTATGATACCCAATTCTAACATTGATTTTGTGTTAACCTGCCACTTTGTTAACTTTTCCATGTACTTGTGATAAATGATCCTATAATGGGCCGTGTTCCCTTTAAATTAGCAACCTGTGATTTTCTTACACCTGAGGACTCAGGTGTATTTAAGGATGTTCTATTGTTACTCAACTTATGTTCATCATTAAGGCAGAGGGCTGCCAAAACGCGTAGGTGTGTTTGCTTCCACAGGTTGCAAGGGCTACTTGCTTTTATGCTGTATTTTATCTCCAATAAAGAAAGCTGTTTATTTGAGCGCTTTGAGGTTTGCAGGTCTTCTTTGCTACAATTGGATTTTTTAATTACCTCTAGCTGAACCTAAGTGCCACCTGATCCGATAGAGGCCCTCATAGGTCAGGAGTACAGCGTCACGTCATCCGGAAGTGCCGGTAGCAACGACGGAGTCACAGTTTGTTACTGAGGAATACTCACCCCGCCGGGAGCTTTGGTTTCAGTGGCAGTTGAGGAGGCTAATGGCACGGGGATCCTAACTGGAGTGGAGGATACTCCGAAGTACCAGGTGAACGATCCAATGCTGTACCATAGAGCCTTAATTACTTATACTGTTAGTCGGGTGAGTTTCCTTTGAATTTCATTATTGACTCTTTGCTGTGCATGTGTTTGGAGCTACAACGGAGGATTTCTTGTACATTCAGACTTGCTTCCTTATCTTATTCTTGATAAAGCTCTTTCTAGAGTGAAACGCGTTGAAATTAGTACCATACATTCCTATTTCTCCAAGGACCAATCATTGCTACTTATTAGTCAACCCGGGTTGTTTTATGAACTTCAACTCTACCTATTATTGTGAATTAGTTTGGGTGCATAGCACTAAGAGCAAACTTCAGATTTAAAGTACCATCACTAAGGTCCCTGCATACAACCAAGAGCGGAGGGGTAGAATTTGCAAAAGTCTTGAGCAAAACTGGCTGGCCGGGCTAAGACAAGCCCCCGGAGTATCATCTGTGACATCAGACGCTGAAGTCACGAGGAGTAAACGCTCAGGCTACCAGACAGAAGCTCACAACGGAACATCTCTGCTCAAGGACTCTATTAAGGTACCAATAAGATACAGTTATACAGGACTGAGACCCCCCATAAGAGTGATATGGAAGTCGATAGACTCTAATGTTGGAAGTAAGAAATATCTGCCTTTGCTCTGTACTCATATATGAGCGATAACCACGTAAGAAGTTTGTAATCATTCCCTACGAAGCAATCTCTGTTACAATTTGGTCGTAAGATTTACTAATATCCGTTTTTGTATCTGTTCCATTACGGACTATTTAAGTCTTATCTTTTATGATATTTGGCAGTATGGAATTTTACTCTGTCTAAATTTAAGCCACTGATATCAAGATCTATTTTAGTCCAGCACTTATAATTGCCTAGATATAAAGGGAGACATCCCTAGATTTTAGCTGCTATTGTTTTAGCTTTACATTATTGTTTTATACATTAAACTTTGTATATAATTCTTTTATTCAGTTTCCCTTGTCATTTAGTATCTGTGCAAATATTTGATATATAATTATTATACTTAATTAGAGGTATCTTAAGCTCTGAGCGCCCTTACTATCTCCACATTTTCTTCCTTATCTTATATTTGTCTAGAAAACCAAACTCAATACTTACAGAGAACAATGGAAAATTATCATTTTATTACTTAACTATCATGCCCCCCACTGAGAGTGTAATCTCTTCTGCTGGCTGTATTTACTTAGGCTATTCAATAGAATATACTCCAGTATAGAAAATTTCAGTATAGGTTGGGATACCACAGACTAAATCAGCTATTTCAAATGCCAAATTAGGGGTAAAGGAGCTACTTGTAAACAATTTAAAACACTCCAGTAGGTAAAATAAATAATTGGGAACAATTTAAAGGGGAGAACATTTTTGGGTGAACTGTCCCTTTAAACCACAGATCACAGATGCACTTAAACTTAGTTTTAAATCTGTCTGAAAGGAAGGATCACACAAAATGCTCAAGATTATAAAGGTGTTAAGGTGAATAAAAGAAGAAGAAAAGCAACAGCAAAAAATCAAATAACCAGTTAAAGGGTCAGAGAGCAATTATTTCTACTGATAATACAGACCAGCAATTCTTAACAAGAGCTGAGGAGCAGATCTCTATAATCTGAGTGGGAAGATGGTTGCTCCTGTCCTGCATCAGGTTCTTGGGAGCATCTTTTTACAACAACTGTATACTCTCTGTCACTGGGTGCAGTTAGTTATGTCTTAAGGGCCACTTCTATTATTCCTCAGACAGTCTTGAATAATCTGACAAGATTAGAGCAGTGACTGAACAAAGTAGTTGTTAGCTTATGCTGCATTGTTAGTACAGGATTAGCCAGAAGCAGGTTATTAAATTTGCAGTGTGTTCTGTTAGGCATCTGTGTACGGCGTCAAGGTTCCCAGACCTATTCTCCTACCCTAAATAGGGTTATGTGAGACACAGTGTTAGTTACCGCACTATCACCGCTCCTATATAATGCTTGTAGATGTTCTCAAGTTTCACAAGGAGAATTCTGTATATTTAGTACTGTTCTAATTCAGCATTTTAGCCATGCATTATGTTGTTAGTGTGGTGTGGTCAGACACTAATTGCATGTGAAGTCAGTCTGCAATGTACTTTGCTAACTGTCTGGCTATTATTTCTTTATTCCTAAACAAAAAAACTCCTACCTTATATAGGGTTATGGGAGTGGAGGCTCAAGATACCAAGATGTTACAGTTCCATTATAACGACTATATCGTCTGCCGTCAGCATGTGTTCCAATTTTGCGATAACAAGCCGTCTAATTGCAGTAGGCAGTAGCTGGCTCCTATACTTCTTAGGGTTCTGGGAGCGCAATATTAGTCAAAGTCTAACTGCAAGTCATAATATTTTTTTTACAGGAATTACAGGGCAGTTTTGGCTTTCGCTTTTTATCATCCATTTGTCTTGTCTCAAAAAACGTTTTATAGTCACATTTGGGTACTAATAAGTCTTCATTACCAATACCTTAGATTATTCCCGGCTTGCGACTTATGTATTCCCACATGCACCAGTCAATTCCCAGCAGGAGGAGTTCTTGCTCTGCACTAGGGCTGCAATTGTTGTTTCCTATGTGATTCTGCTTTGGGCATGGGCTTCAGCCACGAAGTGGTCATTGCCTTGATCGGAACCATAACGTGGCACTACTATGCCCGGGTTCAAGCCTACAAAGTATCGGCCAAGAAGGCTGCATTATGGGAGATGTTTCCGTGTTCAATGCAGTACGCAAAGCTGAGCACACACATACGCTCCGCCCCTTCCGGATCCCAGCAACAGCTGCACAGGAAGCATAAATGATTATTAATGCTAGAATTTATACATATATATTTGCAATACAGATTTGTTCATATATCTTTGCAATATAGAATTTGTACATATATATCCTGTATATATATATATATATATATATATATATATATATATATATATATATATATATGTGTGTGTGTGTGTGTGTGTGTGTTTCATCAGAAATCTTTTGCAAACATATTTACATGTCCCTAAATTCCTTTTTTTTTGTTCTAAACAATGTTGTCTTTCATATCTCTGTGTTTATTTATACCACTATATGTATATAGTGTAAATTTATTATTATTCTGAGCAGGAATAATTGCGAATATAACATATAATCAGGGTATAATATGTATTTATTTGCAATCAATGGATATTTTAAGAGCTAGGACAGTTTTCTCTCTGTACCTGTGTAACCCCTCCTGATTGCAATCTAGTTTTAAAAACCACCCCTACACAGGTGTTATAAAATGGGCTGGCATATAAAATGACATTTCTTACTGAAAAAGAAATTCAAGAGAAGGACGACATACACTGAAAATAGCATGACAGTAAAGAGGTGATTTTAATTTCTGCTGTATCTGATTCATGACAGTTTAATGTTAGGTGGGCTATCCCTTTGAGCTATCAGTTTAAGATTATATTGAATCAAACATCAATTAAAATTTTAAGATCATTGTCTAAAATATTACACTGTGTGTCTTAATGTCAGCATCCATGTTTATCTTTAATACTAATTTCACATATACTGTACATACTTTCAAAATATAAAACAAAATCAGGTAGATTACAAGCTATGGGCACAACCGGGTGTGTTATTTTACCCTCCATAGCGCTGCCATAACAAGTTTTGAAACAGCCGACTTGTGCATGCCATATGGTTGCGTTGAGCTCCATAACGCACAAAATACAAGCGTTGTTTTGACGTGCTCGTGCACGGTTTTCCTATAGACATTAATTGGGAGAGCGGGTTAGAAAAAAACCTAACACCTGTGATCGCAGAATGAAAAGCTCCATAATGCAGCCCCATTGATGTCTATGGGGAAAAAAAAGTTATGTTTAAACCTAACACCTACAAAACAAAAGAAGAGAGAGCGCAACCACGACTCAAGGTAAAAGATTTAATGATTCCACTTTGCGCATACATATAGATTGCACTTACAAGAAGTAAAAAAAATAAAAAGCGCCTCTAGATCAACACAATTCCCGGCATCTGGTTTTTCAGCAGCTGTTTTCTGCTTCTCACTGATGTCTCTCTCTAGCGTGTGAGCTCCGTCACTGGCAGTCTTTACAATGAATGTCTTTTTAGTTCCTGTTGTAACGTTACTGTCTGTGACTCTAGTCCTCGTCGTCTACGTGCTTCGTCCAACTTCTGCAGACTTTCTCAAGACTTTGGATGCTGAATGACTTCTTCGTGGGGATCCTCTGTTAAATCCGGGTAGGTCCTCCTTTCAGTTCCGTTCTGAACCAATCCTCTGTTTAGCATTCACACGCCCACTCATGCAGTTCATCGGGCGTGTGAAAAGGATAGTGTAACATAAACAAATGAATCAGTTCATGTAAGTTGCCACTATATGTTATATTACAAATTAAAAAACAATATTCTCTTTTGCAACAAAATATCTTAAAATACACAATAATGCTTAGATAAATAGCACTTCATAAAACACACTTTTAATTTATACATATTACATATATACGTTTAAAATGTCGATCTTACATACATTAACCCCTTAATGACCGAGGACGTGCAGGGTACGTCCTCAAAAAAAAGGCAGTTAACACCTGAGGACGTACCCTGCACGTCCTCGGTGTGGAAAGCAGCTGGAAGCGATCCTGCTCGCTTCCAGCTGCTTTCCGGTTATTGCAGTGATGCCTCGATAAGGAGGCATCCTGCAATAACCATACATGGCCATCCAATGCAGAGAGAGCCACTCTGTGGCCCTCTCTGCACCGGACATCGATGGCCGGTATCGTTGGTGGGTGGGAGCCGACTTGGGAGGCGGGTGGGCGGCCATCGGTGTGCCGTGTGACGTCGGGGGGGGGGGCGGGATCGGGGGCGGGACCGTCGGGGGCGCGCACGGACGCGCGCGCGTGCACGGAGGGTGGCGGGCGGGCGCGTGCACGGGGCGGGAGCGGGTGGGAACCGCTACACTACAGAAAATCAATAAAAAGTAAAAAGTTAAAAGGGACATAATCACACAAAAAAACCCCCACAAAAAGAGATTGTGGAGGGGGGGGGGGGGGGTTGGTTTTTGTGTGGGGAGAAGCTACACTACAGAAAAGTTAAAAAAATGCAAAACAAAAACATTTTTTCGTCTAAACTGGGTACTGGCAGACAGCTGCCAGTACCCAAGATGGCGCCCATTAAGTTAGAGTGGGAGGGTTATAGAGCTGTTTGGGGGGATCAGTGAGGTTGGGGGCTAAGGGGGGATAGTACACAGCAGCATATGTAAATATGCTTTTAAAAAAAAACCACCAAAAAAACAAATATAGCTTTTATTTTAGTACTGGCAGACTTTCTGCCAGTACTTAAGATGGCGGGGACAATTGTGGGGTGGGGGAGGGAAAAGAGCTGTTTGGGAGGGATCAGGGGGTCTGATGTTTACGGTGGGAGGCTGAGCTCTACACTAAATCTAATATTAACCCTGCAAGCTCCCTACAAGCTACCTAATTAACCCCTTCACTGCTAGCCATAATACACGTGTGATGCGCAGCGGCATTTAGCGGCCTTCAAAATACCAAAAAGCAATGCCAAAGCCATATATGTCTGCTATTTCTGAACAAAGGGGATCCCAGAGAAGCATTTACAACCATTTGTGCCATAACTGCACAATCTGTTTGTAAATGATTTCATTGAGAAACCTAAAATTGTGAAAAATGTAACGTTTTTTTTTAATTTGATCGCATTTGGCGGTGAAATGGTGGCATGAAATATACCAAAATGGGCCTAGATCAATACTTGGGGTTGTCTACTACACTACACTAAAGCTAAAATTACCCCAAAAAACTCCCTACATGCTCCCTAATTAACCCCTTCACTGCTGGGCATAATACACGTGTGTTGCGCAGTGGCATTTAGTGGCATTCTAATTACCAAAAAGCAACACCAAAGCCATATAAGTATGCTATTTCTGAACAAAGGGGATCCCAGAGAAGAATTTACAATCATTTGTGACATAATTGCACAAGCTGTTTGTAAATAATTTCAGTGAGAAACCTAAAGTTTGTGAAAAAAATTGTGAAAAAGTGAACATTTTTTTTATTTGATCGCATTTGGCGGTGAAATGGTGGCATGAAATATACCAAAATGGGCTTAGATCAATACTTTGGGTTGTCTACTAAAAAAAAATATATACATGTCAATGGATATTCAGAGATTCCTGAAAGATATCAGTGTTCTAACGTAACTAGCGCTAATTTTGAAACAAAAATGGTTTGGAAATAGCAAAGTGCTACTTGTATTTATTGCCCTATAACTTGCAAAAAAAGCAAAGAACATGTAAACATTGGGTATTTCTAAACTCAGGACAATATTTAGAAACTATTTAGCATAGGTGTTTTTTGGTGGTTGTAGATATGTAACAGATTTTGGGGGTCAAAGTTAGAAAAATTGGGTTTTTTTTCAATTTTTCCTCATATTTTATCATTTTTTTATAGTAAATTATAAGATATGATGAAAATAATGGTATCTTTAGAAAGTCCATTTAATGGCGAGAAAAACGGTATATAATATGTGTGGGTACAGTAAATGAGTAAGAGGAAAATTACAGCTAAACACAAACACTGCAAAAATGTAAAAGTAGCCTTGGTCCCAAACGGACAGAAAATGGAAAAGTGCTGTGGTCATTAAGGGGTTAAATAATAATAAAAAACACTCTTTTCATAACACTTCTTTAAAATTCATGTATAATAACCCACTACAATATATATGCGTGAATCTATATTTCTTTCCAATTGATACATCTCTCGTATTTTGAATTAATCTATTGACACCACATATTAACACTAAAAAATCTCCATATCAGGCTTACATCCTTACTTCCTATTTATAAGTGATCAACTTCCTACCTATCATTGTGGTTCTGGTATATACTACAATTTAGTGTTCTAATTGAAACCCTTCCTATTTTCTACCTACTTTCATATGTGGCTTCCTAAAGCATAAATGCTTGGAGGTCTAGATCTATATTTAACCCTTTAGGGGCCAAACTTTCCAACTCCTGTATCCACTTCATTTCTTTCTTCCTTAAAGGGATACATTTTTGGTGTGGATTTATGCCTATAGGTACTACCTCAAGGATACTAATGCGTAAACTACAGGGATCTTGCCTGTGGTGAGTTCTGAAGTGTTCAGACACACTATGTGTTTTCAGGCCCACTTCTATATTGCTGATGTGCTCATAGCATCTTCTTTTTACTTTTCTTTTGGTTCTTCCTACATAGGTACTCCCACATTTACAAGTAAGGCCATAAACTACATATTTAGATTGACAGGTGCCCCTGGGTGTAATCGGTACTGTTTTGGTATGATTCCAGTTCATAATGGAATCTCTGTTCCATATGATGGGACACATACAACAATTTTTACGACCACATTTATAGGTCCCAGGTTTTCCTGAGACCCACTGGTCTAGGGTGCCAGACCTCTTATTAACCCCTACTGCAGGTCCTTTAAGTTTAGAGGGAGCTAATAGGTTCTTAAGATTCTTGTTCTTCTTAAATACTACATTCGGTTTATTTATTTAACCAAATGTAGTATTTAAGAAGAACAAGAATCTTAAGAACCTATTAGCTCCCTCTAAACAATTGGAAAGAAATATAGATTCACGCATATATATTGTAGTGGGTTATTATACATGAATTTTAAAGAAGTGTTATGAAAAGAGTGCTTTTTTTATTATTATTTAATGTATGTAAGATCGACATTTTAAACGTATATATGAAATAGGTATAAATTAAAAGTGTGTTTTACGAAGTGCTATTTATCTAAGCATTATTGTGTATTTTAAGATATTTTGTTTCAAAAGAGAATATTGTTTTTTAATTTGTAATATAACATATAGTGGCAAATTACATGAACTAATTCATTTGTTTATGTCACACTATCCTTTTCACACGCCCGATGAACTGCATGAGTGGGTGTCTGAATGCTAAACAGAGGATTGGTTCAGAACGGAAATGAGAGGAGGGGCTACCCAGATTTAACAGAGGATCCCCATGAAGAAGTCATTCTGCGTCCAAAGTCTTGAAAAAGTCAGCAGAAGTTGGACGAAGCACGTAGATGACGAGGACTAGAAGAAGTAATTCAGCATCCAAAGTCTTGAAAAAGTCAGCAGAAGTCGGACGAAATGCGTAGACGACGAGGACTAGAGTCACAGACAGTAACGTTACAACAGGAACTAAAAAGAAATTCATTGTAAAGACTGCCAGTGACGGAACTAACAGCTGCTAAAAACCGGATGCCGAGAATTGTGTTTTGATCTAGAGGCGCTTTTTATTTTTTTACTTCTTGTAAGTGCAATCTATATATATGCACAAAGTGGAATCATTAAATCTTTTACCATGAGTCGTGGTTGCGCTCTCTCTTCTTTTGTTTTGTAGTATCATTGTAATCTGAAACACTCTTTAGTGTTCAGTGAACTGTGAAGCTGCACCACGCTCATAAGAAAACAGGAGAGATCACAACGAGTAGAAGCAAAGGATTTCTAAAGACACCTGATCTACCATACTCCCTGAGACATTAAGGTGATATAAAGTCTGTATACTTATACAAGCAGAATTTACTGTTTGGAGTTTAATATATAACAAATGATTGGTATTATTCTCATCTCAAGGCTATACATTTTATATGTGCACTACAGGGCTCCAATTATTGTAATAGAATACCTACATATTTTACATGTGAGATTTGTACAGAGCATTGAGTAAAAATACTCTGAGCAGTTCCATTATTTATATATTATTTTGAAAGCCTATAATTGAATTTGCTTGTTAGCGCAGTTTTTTGGGAAGTGTGTGTTAAACCTAATACCCTAACATAAACACCATGTCTAAACACCCCTAAGCTGCTGCCCCCGACATCGCCGACACCAAAATAAATCTATTAACCCCTAATCTGCCTCTCCCGATATCGCCGCCACTATACTAAAGTTATTAACGCCTATTCCCCCGCACCCCAACATCGCCCACACAATAATAAAGATATTAACCCCTATTCCGCCACTCCCCGACATCGCCTCCACTAAATAAAGCTATTAACCCCTAAACCTCTGGCCTCCCACATCACTACCACTAAGTAAACCTATTATTCCCTAAACCGCCAGTCCCCCACATAGCAACAACCTAAATTAAACTATTAACCCCTAAACCTAACCCTAAACCTAACTCTAACCCTAAACCTAACACCCCCTAACTTTAAAATAATTAAAATAGAGCTAAATTAAAGTTACAATTATTAACTAAATAATACCTATTTAAAACTAAATACATACTTACCTGTGAAATAAAACCTAAGCTAGCTACAATATAACTAATAGTTATATTGTAGCTAGCTTAGGTTTTATTTTTATTCCACAGGTAAGTTTGTATTTATTTTAACTAGGTAGACTAGTTAGTAAATAGTTATTAACTATTTACTAACTACCTAGTTAAAGTAAATACAAACTTACCTGTGAAATAAAACCTAAGCTGCCTTACATTAAAACCTAACATTACAAAAAATAAAAAAAACACTAAAATTACAAAAATTAAAAAAACTACCATAACAAATAATAACAAACAAAATTATCCAAAACAATAAAAATATTCCTATTCTAATACCCTTTAAAAAAAAAAAACACCCCAAAATAAAAAACCCTATATATAGTTAGTTCTATAATAAACTATTTCTATAATAAACTACCAAGGGCACTTAAAAGGGCCTTTTGTAGGGCATTGCCTTAAAGATAACAGCTCTTTTCCTACAAAAGAAAAACAAACCTCCCCTAACAGTAAACAAACCCCCACCCCCCAAACCTACAAAATAAAAATAAAGTAAAACCTAATCTACCCATTGCCCTGAAAAGGCATTTGTATGGGCATTGCCCTTAAAAGGGCATTCAGCGCTTTTGCTGCCCATTAAAAATAAGAAAAGGCTATTCCAAAAAGAAAAACCCACCCCAAACATTACACAAAATAACAAACAAATTATCCAAAATAATAACAATTATTCCTATTCTATTACACATTTTTAAAAACCCCACCCCAAAATAAAAGAAACCTAATCTATAATAAACTACCAATAGCCCTTAAAAGGGCCTTTTGTAGGGCATTGCCCTAAAAAAACCCAGCTCTTTTTCAAAACAAAAATACAAAGACCCATTAACATTACAAACCCCCACCCCCCAAACCCACAAAATAAAAAAAGCTATCTTAAAAATCCTAATCTACCCATTGCCCTGATAAATGTAACCTTACTATGCTAATAAAATTAAAAAAACTACCAATTAAAATATCTAAATTACAAATTTAAAAAAACCGAACACTACAAAAAAAATTAAAAAATCTAAATTACAACTAAAAAAAAACAAATCCTATGAAAAATTTAAAAAATCTAAGTTTACCAAAAATAATAAACACTAAGATCACGAAAAATAAAAAACACTAAGATTACAAAAAATTTACGAAATTATCAAAAATAAAAACAATTACACCTAATCTAATAGCGCTATAAAAATAAAAACACCCCCTAGCCTACAATGAACTACCAATAGCCCTTAAAAAGGCTATGATAACCCTTTGAAAAAGCTGTGCTAGACGGCGAAACATGTTAGGGACTTAGGGAATTGGTGAGGAGTCAATGGCCTAGATTTAGAGTTTGGCGGTAGCCGTGAAAACCAGCGTTAGAGGCTTCAAACGCTGGTTTTAGGCTACCGCCGGTATTTGGAGTCAGTCAGGAAAGGGTCTAACGCTCACTTTTCAGCCGCGACTTTTCCATACCGCAAATCCCCTTACGTCAATTGCGTATCCTATCTTTTCAATGGGATCTTTCTAACTCCGGTATTTAGAGTCGTGTCTGAAGTGAGCGTTAGAAATCTAACGACAAAACTCCAGCCGCAGAAAAAGTCAGTAGTTAAGAGCTTTCTGGGCTAACGCCGGTTTATAAAGCTCTTAACTACTGTGCTCTAAAGTACACTAACACCCATAAACTACCTATGTACCCCTAAACCGAGGTCCCCCCACATCGCCGCCACTCGATTAAAATTTTTTAACCCCTAATCTGCCGACCGCCACCTACGTTATACTTATGTACCCCTAATCTGCTGCCCCTAACACCGCCGACCCCTATATTATATTTATTAACCCCTAACCTGCCCCCCACAACGTTGCCGCCAGCTACCTACAATAATTAACCCCTAATCTGCCGACCGCAAAGAGCCGCCACCTACATTATAGCTATGTACCCCTAATCTGCTGCCCCTAACACCGCCGACCCCTATATTATATTTATTAACCCCTAATCTGCCCCCTCAACGTTGCCTCCACCTGCCTACACTTATTAACCCCTAATCTGCCGAGCGGATCTCACCGCTACTATAATAAAGTTATTAACCCCTAATCCGCCTCACTCCCGCCTCAATAACCGTATAATAAATAGTATTAACCCCTAATCTGCCCTCCCTAACATCGCCGACACCTAACTTCAATTATTAACCCCTAATCTGCCGACCGAATCTCGCCGCTATTCTAATAAATGGATTAACCCCTAAAGCTAAGTCTAACCCTAACACTAACACCCCCCTAAGTTAAATATAATTTAAATCTAACAAAATAAATTAACTCTTATTAAATAAATTATTCCTATTTAAAGCTAAATACTTACCTGTAAAATAAACCCTAATATAGCTACAATATAAATTATAATTATATTATAGCTATTTTAGGATTTATATTTATTTTACAGGTAACTTTGTATTTATTTTAACCAGGTACAATAGCTATTAAATAGTTAAGAACTATTTAATAGCTAAAATAGTTAAAATAATTACAAAATTACCTGTAAAATAAATCCTAACCTAAGTTACAATTAAACCTAACACTACACTATCAATAAATTAATTAAATAAAATACCTACAATTACCTACAATTAAACCTAACACTACACTATCAATAAATTAATTAAATACAATATCTACAAATAAATACAATGAAATAAACTAACTAAAGTACAAAAAATAAAAAAGAACTAAGTTACAAAAAATAAAAAAATATTTACAAACATCAGAAAAATACTACAACAATTTTAAACTAATTACACCTACTCTAAGCCCCCTAATAAAATAACAAAGACCCCCAAAATAAAAAAATGCCCTACCCTATTCTAAATTACTAAAGTTCAAAGCTCTTTTACCTTACCAGCCCTGAACAGGGCCCTTTGCGGGGCATGCCCCAAAGAATTCAGCTCTTTTGCCTGTAAAAAAAAACATACAATACCCCCCCCAACATTACAACCCACCAACCACATACCCCTAATCTAACCCAAACCCCCCTTAAATAAACCTAACACTAAGCCCCTGAAGATCTTCCTACCTTGTCTTCACCATGCCAGGTATCACCGATCGTTCCAGGCTCCAAAATCTTCATCTAAGCCCAAGCGGGGGCTAGACATCCATCATCCGACGGCTGAAGAAGTCCAGAAGAGGCTCCAAAGTCTTCATCCTATCCGGGAAGAAGAGTAGATCCGGACCGGCAACCATCTTCTTCCAAGCGGCATCTTCTATCTTCATCCGATGAGGACCGGCTCCATCTTGAAGACCTCCACCGCGGACCCATCTTCTTCTTCCGACGACTTCCCGACGAATGACGGTTCCTTTAAGGGACGTCATCCAAGATGGCGTCCCTCGAATTCCGATTGGCTGATAGGATTCTATCAGCCAATCGGAATTAAGGTAGGAAAATTCTGATTGGCTGATGGAATCAGCCAATCAGAATCAAGTTCAATCCGATTGGCTGATCCGATCAGCCAATCAGATTGAGCTCGCATTCTATTGGCTGATCGGAACAGCCAATAGAATGCGAGCTCAATCTGATTGGCTGATTGAATCAGCCAATCGGATTCAACTTGATTCTGATTTTCCTACCTTAATTCCGATTGGCTGATAGAATCCTATCAGCCAATCGGAATTCGAGGGACGCCATCTTGGATGACGTCCCTTAAAGGAACCGTCATTCGTCGGGAAGTTGTCAGAAGAAGAAGATGGGTCCGCGGTGGAGGTCTTCAAGATGGAGCCGGTCCTCATCGGATGAAGATAGAAGATGCAGCTTGGAAGAAGATGGTTGCCGGTCCGGATCTACTCTTCTTCCCGGATAGGATGAAGACTTTGGAGCCTCTTCTGGACTTCTTCAGCCGTCGGATGATGGATGTCTAGCCCCCGCTTGGGCTTAGATGAAGATTTTGGAGCCTGGAACGATCGGTGATACCTAGCATGGTGAAGACAAGGTAGGAAGATCTTCAGGGGCTTAGTGTTAGGTTTATTTAAGGGGGGTTTGGGTTAGATTAGGGGTATGTGGGTGGTGGGTTGTAATGTTGGGGGGGGTATTGTATGTTTTTTTTTACAGGCAAAAGAGCTGAATTCTTTGGGGCATGCCCCGCAAAGGGCCCTGTTCAGGGCTGGTAAGGTAAAAGAGCTTTGAACTTTAGTAATTTAGAATAGGGTAGGGCATTTTTTTATTTTGGGGGTCTTTATTATTTTATTAGGGGGCTTAGAGTAGGTGTAATTAGTTTAAAATTGTTGTAATATTTTTCTGATGTTTGTAAATATTTTTTTATTTTTTGTAACTTAGTTCTTTTTTATTTTTTGTACTTTAGTTAGTTTATTTCATTGTATTTATTTGTAGATATTGTATTTAATTAATTTATTGATAGTGTAGTGTTAGGTTTAATTGTAGGTAATTGTAGGTATTTTATTTAATTAATTTATTGATAGTGTAGTGTTAGGTTTAATTGTAACTTAGGTTAGGATTTATTTTACAGGTAATTTTGTAATTATTTTAACTATTTTAGCTATTAAATAGTTCTTAACTATTTAATAGCTATTGTACCTGGTTAAAATAAATACAAAGTTACCTGTAAAATAAATATAAATCCTAAAATAGCTATAATATAATTATAATTTATATTGTAGCTATATTAGGATTTATTTTACAGGTAAGTATTTAGCTTTAAATAGGAATAATTTATTTAATAAGAGTTAATTAATTTCGTTAGATTTAAATTATATTTAAGTTAGGGGGGTGTTAGTGTTAGGGTTAGACTTAGCTTTAGGGGTTAATACATTTATTAGAATAGCGGTGAGCTCCAGTCGGCAGATTAGGGGTTAATGTTTGAAGTTAGGTGTCGGCGATGTTAGGGAGGGCAGATTAGGGGTTAATACTATTTATTATAGGGTAAGTGAGGCGGATTAGGGGTTAATAACTTTATTATAATAGCGGTGCGGTCCGCTCGGCAGATTAGGGGTTAATAAGTGTAGGCAGGTGGAGGCGACGTTGTGGGGGCAGATTAGGGGTTAATAAATATAATATAGGGGTCGGCGGTGTTAGGGACAGCAGATTAGGGGTACATAGGGATAATGTAAGTAGCGGCGGTTTACGGAGCGGCAGATTAGGGGTTAATAATAATATGCAGGGGTCAGCGATAGCGGGGGCGGCAGATTAGGGGTTAATAAGTGTAAGGTTAGGGGTCTTTAGACTCGGGGTACATGTTAGAGTGTTAGGTGCAGACGTAGGAAGTGTTTCCCCATAGCAAACAATGGGGCTGCGTTAGGAGCTGAACGCGGCTTTTTTGCAGGTGTTAGGTTTTTTTTCAGCTCAAACAGCCCCATTGTTTTCTATGGGGGAATCGTGCATGAGCACGTTTTTGAAGATGGCTGCGTCCGTAAGCAACTCTGGTATCGAGAGTTGAAGTTGCGTTAAATGTGCTCTACGCTCCTTTTTTGGAGCCTAACGCAGCCATTCTGTGGACTCTCAATACCAGACTAATTTAAAAGGTGCGGCCAGAAAAAAGCCAGCATTAGCTACGCAGGTCGTTACCGACAAAACTCTAAATCTAGCTGAATGCGAGCTCCTGTATTTTAGCAGCAGACTTTAACTGGTGACTCATAATCTTAACATATGTTAGCAGGCTTTATAGATAGAAGCTACACTGTATAGCGATAGTGTTATAGTGAACAAACTCGTCAGTTTACCTTAAACCACTGAACCATCAATTTAATATAGGACAAACAGTGAATTTAACTATTCGAGCGGTTAACTAACTTGATACTCTGAGAGTTTGAATCCTATAATTAAGCATTAAGCACTATTTTCAATACATATGTAGCAGATCAAAAATGCTATTAAGTATCAAGAGGATCAGTTAGTGAAACTTTGATAATGTACAGCTGAATTGATCTACTATTTAGTAGCGAATCAGATACTATCTATATCCAGAGTGGGTGTATTACTTATATTCAATACTATCGTGTGCATCTGATGAATATTTCAGAATTAACCTTACAAAATATAGGGTAACATTACTTGTCGTGCGTGTATGTATGATTAGCAATTTATAACCAATCTGATGTGAATGAATGGGAGACTTTTTATAATCTCATGCCATACCGCATAAGCGCATATTAGATCATACTATTTTAAGTGGATGAGAGGATACACTGTGTGCAAATCTGATGGATACAACTAGCTACATCTTAGTCAATCCAATATAGGATTAAACACTTTATGGTATAAAGTAATGTGGATTGCAACAATGTATGCACATTAAGCAAATATTTATTAACACTCTCAAATAGATCTACTCGCATATGCACTAAGTAAAGGAATTGGGCACAGGGATATAATAAATGACTAACAGAATCTATAGCCTTATGTGAGGAATTCAAAGAAAGAAAACCCGAATGGGAAAATTAACTAAATCCTGTATATTATAAGTTATAACATTCTGTTAATGTTACATCGATTAAATAACATTCTTTTGATATTACATGAATGAAATAAAGGACATCATTCTTTTCACAACCTATCCCATTCAATATTCACACTTAATACAATTCAATAAGTCTATTGTTAGACTTTGCAAATAACTAAACTAATAGTGAAAAACGGCAAAGCTGATAAGAAATTTACTAAATATACAATATCATTTAAAGTCTGAAGTAACTCTCTCTTACATCAAGTTATCAGATGGTAATAATAAAGTTGAAGGATATCAACAAAAAACACAGTATATTTACATCTATATACAAAACAGATAGAATCTGCTGTTTAACAAAGGATACCTACACTATCCAGTACTGTTAACAATACAAACACAATATGTCTACTCTTTACAAATAACTAGAGAAGCCAATTACTAGTGTGTTTACATCTATATACTGAACAGGCAGAATCTGCTGTTTAACAAAGGATACCTATATTATCCAATATTATAAATAGGATATCCAACTGTCAAAATATTTTGTTCAACATTCTATTTTGTTCAACATTCTATTTTTTAATGTGTTCATCATTCAAAGATAACCAGAAAGGGTAACCACAGAACCTATGTAACCTAAATAGATTGCAAATATCTCAAGGACTAACAACTGCCCACTGATAATACATTTGCAATTCAACTTTGAATCAAAAGTCATTTGCACATATCCACTCACAAAACATCCCACTTTTGGTGACAGATATATAGAACTAATCATTTGATCTGTAGACTGATATGCACTCTTAGTATAGACCACAATCCTCATATAGCTGTGGTCTATTCTCTATAACAATTTCACAAGCCTGATACTTGAACAATTAGACATTGAGCCACCTATTATCGTCTGTGTTTTTAATTATATTTCTTTTTCCGCATATTTTAAGCAATGTTAGAATATTAAATGTTAAGTTTTAAAATTAGTAATAATTCAGATACAGTAGAGATCTGTGAACTATTCAGTCAAACACTCAGTCTTATGTACTAACTAGGTACAGTTAATTGCATCTATAAAGCTCTAGAGTGCTATAGGTGTACTCTTTCCAGTGGTTATCTCTTTAACCACTACCAATTTGTTTAAGCCCTTAAAAGGGACTTTTGTAGGGCATTGCCCTAATGAAATCATCTCTTTTTACCTGTAAAAAATACAAAGTCCCCCCAACAGTAAAACCCACTACCCAACAAACCCCCCAAAATAGAAAACCTAACTCTGAAGTCCGGACATCCAGGTGGTGAGGTCTTCATCCAGGCGGCGAGGTCTTCATCCAGGCGGAGAGGTCTTCATCCATCCCGGGAGCGTCTTCTATCTTCATCCCGGCGACGCGAAGCGGAGCCATCCTGGAAGCTGATCCCATCCTGCGCGGAGTGTCCTCTTCATACGGTCACCGCCGTACACTGATGGGGAATGCAAGGTAACCTTTTCAAAATGGCGCCCCTTGCATTCCTATTAGCTAATTTGATTCTTCAAATTCAAATCAGCCAATAGGGTGAGAGCTTCTGAAATCAGATTGGCTGTTCAAATCAGCCAATAGAATTTCAGTAGCTCTCATCCTATTGGCTGATTTGAATTTGAAGACTGAAATCAGCCAATAGGAATGCAAGGGACACCATTTTGAAATGGCTACCTTGCATTCAACTTCAGTGTACGGCAGCGACCGTATGAAGAGGACGCTCCACGCGGGATGGGATCAGCTTCCGGGATGGCTCCGCTCTGCACCGCCAGGATGAAGATTGAAGACACCCCCGGGATGGATGAAGACCTCTCCGCCTGGATGGAGAAACAGTGAGTAGATCTTCTGAGGTTAGTGTTAGGGTTTTGTTTTGTTTTTGGGGTGTTTTATTTTTTTTAGATTAGGGTTTGGGCAATTTGAAAAAGAGCTAAATGGCCTTTTAAGGGAAATGCAAAAGAGCTAAAGAGCTAAGAGAGGTAAAAGAGCTGATTTCTTTAGAACAATGCCCTACAAAGGGCCCTTTTAAAGGCTATTGGTAGTTTACTGTAGGCTAGGGGGTATTTTTATTTTGGGGGGAGGCTTTTTTATTTTTATAGGGCTATTAGATGTAGGTGTAATTGTTTTTATTTTTGATCATTTTGTTTATTTTTTGTAATCTTAGTGTTTTTTATTTTTCGTGATTTAAGTTTTTATTATTTTGGTAAACTTTTTTACTTTTTCTTAATTTTTCGTAGGATTTGTTTTTTTAGTTGTAATTTTGATTTTAATTTTTTTTTCGTAGTGTTAGGTTTTTTTAAATTTGTAATTTAGATATTTTAATTGGTAGTTTTTAATTTATTAGAATAGTAAGGTTAGGTTAATTTATAGTTTAATGTTAGGTTTACTTTTATTTCACAGGTAAGTTTTTATTTATTTAAATAGAGTTATATTGTAATTTTAATTTAAAGTTAGGGGGGTGTTAGGTTTAGGGGTTAATAGTTTAATATAGTGTTTTGCGATGTGGTGGCCGGCGGCTTAAAGGTTAATAGGTTTATTTAGTGGCGGAGATGTGGGAGGATGGAGGTTTAGCGGTTAATAACTTTATTATAGTGGCAGCGATGTCGGGGAGCGGCGGAATAGGGGTTAATATATTTAAATAGTGTTGGTGATGTGGGTGCACAGCAGATTAAAGATAGTTTTATTTAAAACCGCGATGTGGGTGGGCGGCAGATTAGGGGTTAATAAGTTTAATATAGTGTTTGCGATGCGGGCGGGCCTCTGTTTAGGGGTTAATAGGTAGTTTATGGGTGTTTAGTTATGCGTTTTGTGCAACATTTTTGTTACACAAAATCCATAACTACTGCTCTCAGATGGCGGTATGGATCGGTATAGGCTGTAACGCAAGCATTTTAGCCGGACCGCCCAACCTGTAATACCGGCGCTATGGAAATCCCACACAAAACCTTTATTTTTTTGAGTGCAGGATTGATGTTGCGTTACAGGCTACAATGCTACAAAAAGCTATTATTATTATCATTTATTTGTAGAGCGCCAACAGATTACGCAGTGCTAACTGTTTTAACTGTTCTCCAATCAGCACTCTAGCCACTAAAAAAGCCTGAGATTACTGTATGGCTAGAGCACTGATTGGAGAACAGTTAAAATCGTTTGCTCACAAGAAAAGTGGGCGGCCGGAGGGCGGGTATTCAAATTTCACCGCTATATTAAAAAGTAAGTTAGAGTCTCTTCACTAGAATAGATGAATTAAAGTCCATCTTAAATATTGTCTCCATTCCGTATCTGATTATACAAATTAGAAACTTTATCATCACTTTAAGAAAAAGGTGTTTAAATTTAATGTGAAACTAAAAGTAGGTGCATAATTCCAATTATCCTAGTTTGTGAAGGAATAATCTAGATAAAGTTGAGATTCAGAAGCAATTCTTAGCGAAGATGTTTTAGGTTCATATTGTTGAGATATTTGACAACACAGAGAGATGGTCCAGAAGGCAAATATGGATAGAATATAGTGGAAGAAAAGGTTTTATTTCTTCGAGATTAAAGGAAAGTAACACCTTCAGGAGAGAAGGTTTAGATTTAAAGTCTATAGCTTTAACGTCAGAGACCCTACAAAAGGATATGAGACAAAGAAGAGTAGTGAGATTAAAAGTAAGTTGTTTTAAGGACAGCAGTTCATTGGAAAGTCAAAACTTGAAAAGGGAAAAAATACAATCTACATCCAAAAAGGAATTATGTTTTAGTGTAAGGAGGACGTTGGAGTCTGATAGCTTTAAATAGTCTACATATTAGAGGGTGTTTACCCACGGGAGTGTTATCAATCATATTGTGTTTTAAGGAAATCGCTGAACAGGTGACATTAATTGATTTGTATGCAAAACCTGAATCAAAGAGGGAGAATAGGTCATTTAGAATGTGGGTTATATCTGCAAAAATGGGATCCAAATCTCTTTGCATGCACCAGCCAGACCATTTAAGGGTACCCATTATTCTTGCATAAATATTTTAGCTCCTTCGGAAAGGCCAAGCAAAGATGGGGATTACCTGAAATTGACCATGCTATTAGTCTGAGGTATTGATTGACGGCAAGATCCTGAGGATTCCCGTCTGGGTCTGTAAGAAGATGTGTAAGGTAGGGGAGGGGAATGGGGTGTTTAAAGGACATTTCCTGGGAAAGATGATCCCTCCAAACAATCAAAATCATTCAAGAAATCATCAAAAATGGGGGAAAAGCATATGCGTTCTGTGGGGGCCAAGTCTTGAGAAATGCATCTATTGATGCTGCTTCCAGATCTGGGCGCCAACTGAAATAAGGATAAAATTGAAAAAGTTAAACATGATACAAAAACGTCTAAAGAAAAGGGACCGTGAAGGGAAGGCAGGGAAAGAGTTAAATTTCCTGTTGCTGGAATCAATCAAATATCGTGATCCCCAGTGTGCGGCAGAATTGAATAGACCTGGAATATATTCTGCTTTGACAGAAATATTTCTGTCTAAACAAAGATGTTTAAAATCTTTGGTGATATTTGAAAGATTCCTCGACTTTGTGCCTCCTAATCGATTTAAATATCGAACCGCTGAAATGTTGTTCATCTGGAGAATAATGGCCAGCATATTGAAGGATTTTACAAAACTCTTGACTGCAAATGATCCAGCCAAAAGATCCAGGCAATTAATATGGAACTGTTTCTCTTTCTGTGACCATTTTCCTCCGGTATTGGAAGGACCGCATTAGGCTCCCCAACTGGATCGACTGGCGTTAGATTCTATTATTAGGTCTAGAGCTTTGCCAAAAATAGCTCTCCGATTCCAAGCTTCCATGTGCAAAAGCCACCATGAGAGTAATTCCTTGGCTTTTAAAGATAAGGGAATATGGTGAGAACAGGAAAAGACCTTTCTGGAGATGGGAAATTTTTAATCTTTAGAGTTCTCGATAATGAAGGTAGGGCTGGAAAAATAGCCTGAAAAGAGTGTGACGGATCCCCGGCTACGCCGACTAGGTAGCTCCGCCAGAGGGGTCCTTCTGCTGCCTGGAACAAGCTGCTATGTAGCCCAGGAAAGTGATTCTAGTAGGAGCCAACCTAAATGACTAGACAGACTAGCATTTAGGTGAAATAAGAACTGACTTTATTGGGACAAACACGCATCTTTTATACATACAACTCATCTTGATAAGACATGAGACAATGCCACAGTTTTCCCACCCCTCCAGACAGGCCGGCGCCGGCCATAGCAGCCATGGTCCCATGGACTCCCAGTACCCAGGGGTGGCGGTTTTCGGGATGATCCCGGGGGAGCGGCGGCACTTCCAGGATGTCCAAAAAGCAACGTGATCCGTGGTTGGGGACCAGAGTTATGCTGGTTTAAACGTCCACCTGGAAGTCCATGGAGAATAGGGGTTATAGGGGGAACCGGAACCCCCCGGTTCCCAAGGGAGCTTCCTTCAGGCAATCACCCCACCTCTGGCCCATTCTGAGAGGCAGCAAACCCCAGAAGAGCGGAGATCTGGGGCAAAGGGCACCGGTAATCCTGGATGATGCGGCCGACCGGTAGTTCCAGGGGCCCGGCCGGCCAAAGGGGAAAGTGGTGATAAGCGACCAGCTCTTCCAAAATGACATTCAATACACAAAACAATGGGAACAGAAGGTCTGGGGAATCGCGGTTGCTCTGAGGAGCCCAAAACTGCCAAGAGACAGCAGGGGTGAGGCCATAGGGGGGTAAGGGATCAATCCCTTCAGCCCAGTATCCGTGACAATTCCCCCTTCCAGTTCGTCAGATCCGGCTAGATCCACATACGGGTCGGCCTGGGGATGTCCGAGGAATTTATGCCACTTCGGTTCGCTGGGAAAGTTTGTCAGCATTCCTATTGCTTTTCCCGGTCGGTACTGAATGTCAAAATTAAATGGCTGCAGGGCTAGTCTCCACCTCAACAGTCTCTGTTGTCCCCGGAAACTCGGTTGAGCCATACAAGGGGATTATGGTCAGTGAGGACGGTGAAGGGTCTTCCATATAGATAGGGCTGCAACTTCTTCAAGCCCATACCAGCGGCAGACACTCTTTCTCGACCGCTGCGTAGCCTACTTCCCGGTGTAGCAGTTTTCGACTGATGTAGGCAATGGGGTGGTCCTGTCCTTCCTCATCCGCCTGGCTTAGTATGGCTCCCAACCCGAACATAGAGGCATCTGTGTGGACAGAAAAGCGTTTGGCTGGGTTAGGAGCAGCCAGTACTGGAGCAGAGATTAAAGCAGACTTTCACACTAGGGGGACCACAGGACCTGTCGGGGAAGTCGTTTACGGGTCAGGTCAGTCAGGGGTTTGGCGAGGGTGCTGTAATTGGGGACAAACCTCCGGTAGTAGCCTGCAGTACCCAGACAGGCAAGGACTTGGGTTTTGGTCCTGGGGGTGGGCCAGTTAGCCAATGTCTCTACCTTGGCCGGTTTGGGTCGCTGCTTACCGCAGCCAACTCGGTGGCCCAAGTACTGAACCTCTGAGCGCCCAATGGTACACTTATTTGGCTTCAAGGTTAGGCCGGCGGCTTGAAGGTGATCTAAAACGACACCTAGGTGGACCAGATGGTCCTCCCAGGTCTTGCTATAAATGGCGATGTCATCCAGGTATGCACAGGCATAGTCCTGAAGGCCATCTAACAGGCGGTCTACCATTCTTTGCAAAGTGGCTGGGACGTTCTTCATTCCAAACGGCATGACCTTAAATTGGTATAAGCCGAAAGGAGTGATGAAGGCAGACTTGGGGACGGATTCAGGGTCGAGGGGGATTTGCCAATAACCCTTGTTGGACGGTTCAATGACACCGAGGTCCAACATTCCCTGGAGCTCCCGGTGCATACTTTCCCTGACGGCCTCTGGGACCCTGTAGGTGGCCTGTCACAAGGGGATCTGTCCTGGGGTCTCCACCTGGTGGATGGCTGTGGTGGCAAACCCAGGGACAGTAGAGAACATGTCACTTCTCTGTTCCAGGAGTCGACGGACCTGCTTTTTGTGACCGGGCTCTAACCGTTCGTCTAGGGATATGTCATCCACCCCCTGGGAGGCGTCAGTAGGTCCGGAAAGCTCCGGCATAGGAAGACTTTCAGAGTCCTCCACAGATAGCGGCCACATCTCTGGGTCTCTCTATGTATGCCTTCAACATGTTTACATGAAAGGTCTGACGGATCCTTTCATCTGAACACTTCGCTACCAGGTACGTGGTGTTGTTCAGTTGCTCCACAACCCAGTAAGGTCCTTGCCAAGAGGCCTGTAGCTTATCTGTTTTGACAGGCTTCAGGGCGAGGACCTTTTGTCCCACTATCAGGGTTCGGGTGCGGGCATTGCGATCGTACCATCACTTCTGCTTGTGCTGAGAGGGTTGAAGGTTCTCGCGTACCTGAGCAGCCAGGTCCTTCAACCGGTCTCTGAGCTGAAGTACGTACCCCATGAAAGAGTACTCTTCCCCCCGGTGGTTCCCTCCTAGTGGGCTCGTACCAAATTTAGCGGGCCCCTAACCTTTCGACCATACAGTAGTTCAAAGGGGGGAAAAGCCTGTGGATTCCTGAGGCACCTCTCGATATGCAAAGAGGAGGTGTGGCAGGAATCTTTCCCAGTCCTTGTGAGTGGCTGAAAACCTCCTAAGCAGTTGTTTTAGGGTCCCGTTAAACCTCTCACACAGCCCATTTGTCTGGGGATGGTAAAGGGCACTGTGCAGGGGTTTAATCCAGCACAACTTCCAGAGTTGTTGAGTGACTTCCGCAGTGAACTGTGTTCCTTGATTGGAAACTACTTCTCGAGGTAAGCTTACCCTGGTGAATATCCGGAGCATCACATCTGCTATGGTCTCCGTCTGGATATTGGCCAAGGGGATTGCCTCTGGGTATCGGGTTGCATAGTCTATTACTCTAAGGATGTATTTCTTCCCTGAGGGGCTGGGCCGAACTAATGGCCCCACAATGTCTACTGCTACTCGGTTAAAGGGTTCATCAATAATGGGCAGAGGATGGAGGGGGCTTTCGTATGGTCTCCCGTCTTTCCTACCTTCTGGCAAACCTCACAGGATTTACAGAATTCCATCCTGTAATGACTGGCCAGAAGAATATTTGAGTCAAGCGGTGGTGGGTCCTTCGCTTTCCTAAGTGGCCAGCTAAGGGGATGTCATTCCCTATGTTCAGTAGGTTGGACCAAAACTTCTTCGGTACAACCAGCTGGCATTTGGTCACCGGTCCTTTTCTCCTCTTGGAGATCCGGTACAGTAGCTCTCCCTCCCACTGGAACCGTTCATCTCTGGGGCCCTGGGCGTCAGCACCTACTCGGTCTCGGTAAGGGGCTAGGGTCGGGTTGCTCAAGGTCTCTTTGGCGAAGTCAGAGGGGGTCGCCCAGGAGGGGGTGTCAGCAAGTTCAGAGTTAGTGGGGACGGGCAGTTGGGGGGAAGGTAGGAGTTGGGATAGTAGGTCTTACCTGGGTCCCCAGAGTTGGTGAGGTGGCTTGGCATCTGGCCTGCTGGGGGGTAGTCACTGGGCAGGTGTCCGGAGAGGTATCCCCCACAAAGGCAGAGACAAGGTGGCCAAGGTCATTTCCCAACAGGACCTCGGCAGGGATGTAGTGCATAACCCCCACTTCTACATTGCGGGAGTCGGTTTTGCAGTCCAAATGGACCCAGGCTGTAGGGATCCTTAGTACATCACCTCCCGCTACGCCCACAGCAAGGGTTCGCCCAGTGCAGCCAGAGGGGGGAACGAGGTGAGGCTGAATCAAAGAAACGTTGGCCCCAGTATCTCACATTCCTTGAGCTGTCTGCCCGTTGACCCAGACATCTTGCCGGTGTTGTTGTCGGTTGTCTTGGTCCACTAAGCTGACATGGTGCAAGACACCCACTTCTTCTCCTGTCCACTCAGCATAGGGGTTGGAGCTTGCTGTATGTGCACAATGGGCAGTGGCCTGATAGGTGCGGGCTTGAGGTGTCCCCCATGAAGTTGGTGCAGGATTCCTTGGCGGCTGGGCTGGGGGGTTTCTTTGTCTGGTTGGGCAGTTCCGTATAACATGTCCGGGGTGTCCACACCCATAACATCCCCAGGAACTGCTGCCTCCGGCCGGGTAGACAGGGGACGACCGGGTCTGGGGCTGCCGAAAAGCTGTTGGGGGTTGAGCTAGGGCTGGAGCAGAATGGGTTGCTGGCCGGAGGTCGGTATTCGCCTGGCGCTGGGAGTGTGGTTGTAGAACTGCTCCAGGAGGATGAGATGAACAGCTTCATCTAGGGTGATGATGTGGCACCCAGTAACCCAGGAGTTCAAGGATTGACCTAAGAGGTGGGCGAACTCGGTATAAGGCTGCTCCTCTTGTCTTTGTAGCCCCCGGAATCTTAGCCGGTGAGCCTCCGGTGTGAGTCCATACTGGGCAAGGATACACTCCTTCACCTGGTCATAGTTGTCTTGATCCCCGGAAGGGACAGTGTGGAAAACCTCCAGGACCCTACCAGACAGTTTCCCAATGAGGATAGTAACCCTGTCTGCATCAGTAACCCCATGCATCCGGCACTGGGTCTCGAACAACTGTAGGTAGCAGTCGATATCCTCGCTCTCATCATCCTGGAATGTTCGGAAAGCCCCGTGAGGTAGTTTCTTGGGAAGGGGAGTCCAGGGGATCCGGCCTGACCCCCCCCTCCATAGACTTCTGAAGCTCCAACATATGTACCTTGGTGGCTTCAGTCACTATCCTCGGGGGGGTTAGATCCATAGAGAGACAGTTGCCACTGTATCTGCCACTGAAGGTCGGACAAGTGTGTTTGTCCGAAGCTGTCATGCGCAGTAGAGACAGCACAAGGACAAACACACCTGGCCTTTGAGTCCCTAGCTGTCGTCTGATCTGCGGCAGAAGTGGGCATGGCCGGGCATTAAGGGGGCATGGTCGGGCGTAATTGGTTGTGATGGGGGCACGGTCGCGCGATAGAGGGGAGTACTGGGCCGTCCCCCGCTTTGGTCGATGCCCGACCCACCAGCCTGCTCGCTAGCCCGATCGTCCTCCATCAGTTCGGCTATGAGTTGCCAGCAACTTTCTCTTTAGCCTGCAGCAAATTTCTCCTTCTGGAGCCCATGGTGCTGCTCCATCCGGCAAGATCTTCAGTTGGTGGTTTGGACATTCCAGTTAGACGGAAGCATCCCACCGCTGCCAACCAATGTGACTGATCCCCGGCTACCCAAACTGGGTAGCTCCACCAGAGGGGTCCTTCCGCTGCCTGGAACAAGCTGCTATGTAGCCCAGGAAAGTGATTCTAGCAGGAACCCACCTAAATGACTAGACAGACTAGCATTCAGGTGAAATAAGAACTGACTTTATTGGGACAAACACACATCTTTTATACATACAACTCATCTTGATAAGACATGAGACAATGCCACAGTTTTTCCGCCATTCCCGGCCCTCCAGACAGGCCGGCGCCGGCCATAGCAGCCATGTTCCCACAGACTCCCAGTAACCAGGGGTGGCGGTTTTCAGGGTGATCCCAGGAGAGCCGCGGCACTTCCATGGTGTCATTTTAAAGCTCTACAGTCCAAAAAGCGTTGTGATCCATGGCTGAGGACCGGAGTTATGCTGGTTTAAAGGTCCACCTGGAAGTCCAGGGAGAATAGGGGTTATAGGGGGAACCGGAACCCCCTGTTCCCAAGGGAGCTCCCTTCAGGCAATCACCCCATCTCTGGCCCACCCTGAGAGGCAGCAAACCTCAGAAGAGCGGTGCTCTGGGACAAAGGGCCACTGGAGTGACCTGTGTCAAAGGGCACCGGTAATCCTGGATGATGCAGCCGACCGGTAGTTCCAGGGGCCCGGCCGTACAAAAAATAAAAAAGAACTAAGTTACAAAAAATAAAAAAAATATTTACAAACATATTAAAAATATTACAACATTTTTAAGCTAATTACACCTACTCTAAGCCCCCTAATAAAATAACAAAGCCCCCCAAAATAAAAAAAAATGCCCTACCCTATTCTAAAATAAAATTAGAAAAGCTCTTTTACCTTACCAGCCCTTAAAAGGGCCTTTTGCGGGGCATGCCCCAAAGAAAACAGCTCTTTTGCCTGGAAAAAAAAACATACAATACCCCCCCCCCAACATTTACAACCCACCACCCACATACCCCTAATCTAACCCAAACCCCCCTTAAATAAACCTAACACTAAGCCCCTGAAGATCTTCCTACCTTATCTTCACCACACCGGGTATCACCGATTGGTCCAGGCTCCGATGTCTTGATCCAAGCCCAAGCGGGGGGCTGAAGACGTCCATCCTCCGGCTGAAGTCTTGATCCAAGCAGCGGCTGAAGAAGTCCATCTTCGGGCAGAAGTCTTCATCCTATCCGGGCAGAAGAGGACATCCGGACCGGCAAACATCTTCAGCCAAGCGGCATCTTCTATGTTCTTCCATCCGATGACGAGCGGCTCCATCTTCAAGACCTCCAACGTGGATCCATCCTCTTCTTCCGATGACTAGACGACGAATGAAGGTTCCTTTAAGGGACGTCATCCAATCAGTCAATCGGATTGAGCTTGAATCTGATTGGTTGATTCCATCAGCCAATCAGATTTTTTGTACCTTAATTCCGATTGGCTGATAGAATCCTATCAGCCAATCGGAATTCGAGGGACGCCATCTTGGATGACGTCCCTTAAAGGAACCTTCATTCTTCGTCTAGTCGTCGGAAGAAGAGGATGGATCCGCGCCAGAGGTCTTGAAGATGGAGCCGCTCGTCATCGGATGGAAGAACATAGAAGATGCCGCTTGGCTGAAGATGTTTGCCGGTCCGGATGTCCTCTTCTGCCCGGATAGGATGAAGACTTCTGCCCGAAGATGGACTTCTTCAGCCGCCGCTTGGATCAAGACTTCAGCCGGAGGATGGACGTCTTCAGCCCCCCGCTTGGGCTTGGATCAAGACATCGGAGCCTGGACCAATCGGTGATACCCGGTGTGGTGAAGATAAGGTAGGAAGATCTTCAGGGGCTTAGTGTTAGGTTTATTTAGGGGGGGGTTTGGGTTAGATTAGGGGTATGTGGGTGGTGGGTTGTAACAGGATTTATAACATTATATAAGATATATGAGCTTTGGCTACCGTATCTACCAAACTATTAATAGTGTGAGTCAGAGGGATGTTACTATGTCTGGAGGAGCTACTATTATAGAAGAAGGACAAGCCCTCAGGCATGGATTGCCTAGAGATTTCAAAATTAACTATGTAACACTCGAAGGCAAAAATACATCTTATAAATATCTTGCTAGAGCAAAATAACTACATCTATGAACTTGGGGGTATAAATAACGGAAAATATTTATCCTCCTCTTTGTAAATTTTTGAAAAAATAGTAAACCCCCTCACTTAGCGACCTCTCATATGGAAACGAGCAAGCTTGATAATTTGAGGTCTCTAGTACACATTATAAACTTATATATAGCAAGTGAAGAGTACTTGTTGTTATCTGCTCTTAGAAGTAACACAAACCAATTATAACATAAATAGATAGGATTCAACCTGTCTATGCTAGCATCAACACTTAGTTACAATAACCCCACCGACAAAGCTGACAATCAAACTGGGGTATCAGTCCTGTAGTATTTGTATCATAGGTTTTTAGTGAATACAAAACTGAATTAATAACTAACAAACAAACTAGGTCTATAGAGAGTATGTAGAAATACATTATAATATGGGCAGTAGCAAGAGTCATATACCGCTTAGCTCCTTTAACTAATTATGAGCTAACTCAATTATTTGAGCAAAGTCCGAGAGCAAAGTATGTTTATCCGACTCCGAGTCTATAGAGAGCCATGCTTGTGGGTGTTAGGTTTGAGTACCTCTCCTCTGCGAGCACACGGACAAGAGTCTGCACCATATTTATGCCAGCATGCCGCATCGATGGAGAAAAATCAGCTCGCCAGACACAAACTTGTATGCGTGACAGTAGAGTATGCTTCAATTCACCATCGCAGTGCATACCCCCTCACTGCTCAATGCTGACAGAGAGCAAGGTAATCCCATTATTAAAAGGGGCGGCTTGGGGACCGATGGCTGCCGCTGTACTACCTTCTGTGTGATCTGTTTTAATGCTCTGGAGTAACTCACCACAACCGGTGGATAATCAGGAGGTGGCAGGCTGCATTGACCTTGTGGTGGGTGATCCCGGTCTTCCTCTCTGATGCAAACCTGTGGTAGATGGTATTGCGTTACCGAGGTGCTTACTAACAGAGGTCCTGTCCTTGAATCTTCCGACTCCTCATAAGCATGCGTGTACGCGGTCTTTTCACAAAGTGCTGACCTCAGAGTGTCTGTAAAATCAATAAAGTAGCCAGTGATCTTCCGATCTAAATCTTGCAGTAGGGTATAAAGTGACTCCTGAGGCTCCTCCATTTTTAGGACTGATTCAGGCTCCGTCGTGTAGTGACTTAGACTTGTAGCAGAATAGGCAGGCCCAGGAATCACGCCATTTGCAATACCATAGCTCCCTCCTAAAGGAGATATTAAGTCAGAGGTAATAATAAATGTTGACTCAAGCAGGGTATTCTGCCATGGTAGGTCAGTAGAGAGATGTCCATATACATTTAGCTTGTTCTTTTTCTGGAAGTAGATACTTTATTTAAGCATGGCCTAAGAGCTCCGGCAAGACACGTCTGATCACCTCGGCTGTTGGCTCCGGCCCCCCACTAGATATTTTTTATTATTATAGTGAGCACGCTCATTAGCATGGTCAGGGGGCGTATAAAAAAATAAAAATAGACTGTGTCATAGAGGGCGGGGTTTAAAATATGTGACCTAGAATTTTTTATTAAAAAATAAAGACGTGTGTTTACTAACCCTTTAAGGATTTCCCCTAGATTTTCTAAAAAGTGAACTGTGGTATGCAATTGGTTTTGAAGGTTGAGAAGATTCTGGTTCATCAGAAGAGTATCATCTAAATATATATTAGACAAATTCCTTGAGGTCTTAACCAAGTTACAATCAGTTCTAAGATTCATGGGGCTGAAGAAAGACCAAATGGTAGACAAGTAAAATTCCAGTATTGATTCTCCCATAAAAAAGTCAGGAATTTACAATGCTCCCGAGCAATGGGGACTGTAAGGTAAAGCTTCGGAGAGGTGTAATCGAACTAGCCAATTGTTGTCCATTAGACATTCCCTCATTTTGAAGTGGTTGTAAGTTATAAATGAATTTAAGGATTTGAGATTTATAACTGGTCTGAATTGACCATTTTTCTTTTTTTTATATGTGGGAAAAAAAGGAGGGGCTATATGAGTTGGGGGACATACCTGAAGGTTGACGGAATCTAATTCTGGGATGTCCACCTCTTTGCTCGACTGGTCTGGCTCGAGTAGGAAAGAAGGTTGAGATAGAAGGTTCATATTGGAACCTTTGGGATTTTAGAATTGTATTGAGGGTATTGTGGATAGTGTTGATATTGAGACCATGGTATGAGGAATGGCCAAAAAATCGGCATCAGTCTTTCCCAGCCCTGTCAGAAAAATTATTTGGAAATATTTTTTATCATAGAAGTCTTAACTTTGTTCAGTGTGGTATATGTGCTTACATGGTTAAAGAATGTATCGCCAAATAAAAGACCATCATTATCGGAGGATAATTCATCAAAGGCAAAAACACATTTACTTGGATCTATTTTCCTCTGTGTTTTTTATTTGTTCTATAGTCATTGGGGCATATGCATCAAGCTCCATATGGAGTTTGATGCCCCGTGTTTCTTGCGAGCCTGCAGGCTCGCCAGAAACAGCAGTTATGAGGCAGCGGTCACAAAGACCGCTGCTCCATAACCTGTCCGCTTGCTCTGAGCAGGCGGACAGACATCGCCGGAAATCAACCCGATCGAGTACAATCGGGTTGATTGACACCCCCCTGCTGGCGGCCTATTGGCTGCAAGTCTGCAGGGGGCGGCATTGCACCAGCAGCTCTTGTGAACTGCTGGTGCAATGCTGAATACGGCGAGCGTATTGCTCACCGTATTCAGCGAGGTCTGTAGGACCTGATCCGCACTGTCGGATCAGGTCCGACAGACCTTCATAACTAGTGGCCATTGTCTCATTTGTGTTTCCCACGACACAAAGGATGCACTGCATCCATTCCCGACCATATTTGGGTCTAAGGAAACATCAATGATCGCCTGTTCTGACAAATAAAATAACTTAGTTATAGATACAATAGAGTCTAGGAGTTTGTCTTAACAGTTTATCCAGGTTCTGTCAATAAATCTAATCACTTTAGGCTCAATCTGTGGGGTGATAGAACTACCATGAGGTAGAAAGGGTCTGGGACATTCAGCATTCATCATATTGCGAGATTTTTTTCTTTAATGTTTTTTTAAATTGGAAATTAATCAACTTTGCCACATCTAAAAATGGGCACCATTCAGAGGAGTGGGGGGTTATTTAAAATATCAGGTTTAAAGCTACGGTTTCTCTAGAGGATCAAAAAAGGAAATTTCTTCCTCCTCTAAATTTTTTTATTTAATAATTTTTTGTTTTTTTAATTTCTGGTTCATTAAACTCATCAGAGGAATGTCTGTCAAAATCTGACATAATAGAGTAGATTAGAGTTTTTCTTCTCTCCCATTACAGTACCCTTAGGATACGGGGTTCTTTTTCCAGATGTTTCAACTTATTTTCTACTAGGAGCAGCAATAGATGTAACTGCCTTTTTAGAGACCCCAGACTCATTGGCAATTTTTTTTGAAATTTGAGACAATTTCCTAAGGGAATAGTCTATAATATTTTGAACGTTTTCTATTGTTAGTTTATTTTCTGAAGTTTGAGACATGTCTAAAATAAAGGCTGAAAATACTCAAAATTGATCAAATAAATATTATGGCATTGAAACAAAAACAGTTAAGTTCTAGTTTATAGTTATATATAAAATTTATAACGTAGTGTAACTTTTCTGGGAGAAAACTATTTACAAAGTTATATGTAATGTTATATTTAATGTGGATATTGTACCACATAGAGGCTAAATAATGCATTAAAATGAAGAGATCCAGATTACCAAGTGGAGAGCTTAATATCTCTTTCACACAGTTCCCATAGACCACAATGTAAACTTTTCAGTGTTTTTATTTTTTTTTCTAACACCCCACTCCTGCCAAATATACCCCCAAAATGCTGCCTAGTGCAGTTATTTTATTAAAAAATAAAAATGCTACAATTTTTTTTTATATATATATATAATACACTATACTGTATTTTGGGGGCATTTGGGGCACATTAATTAAACTATCCAGAGATCTGCGGTAGCAATAACCAGCCACTTGTAATGGCTGGTTATTTATTGCATGCCTGCAAAAGGGGCAAACGTGCCCGTTTGTGATGCACAATAAATTAGCGCTCCACTTGTAATCTAGCCCTAAGTGTATTAAAATACTAATCCTAATTGAAACTTTGTTATATTTAACAGGAGCCGTTAGTGAAGAGGAGGTTCCTGTGATGTAAGATGGAAGGCAGGAAGACAGCAGTGACGCAGCTGAAAACCGCCCATAAGATGGCTTCGGCTTCACATTACCGCATTGCAGCCGAGAAGATGGAGGAATTATTTATGCTACAAAACAAGTTTGCAGTAAAGGGAGAAGGTAGCGAGTAAGGTGTAAAGGAGAAAGGGGAATTTGAAATATAGAAACTGGAGGAATCGGAAAGGAAAAAAGGGGGTTAAAAGAAAGTTGTTTGTTAAGTTCTGAAAAAGATATAAAAATTTGGTAAATGAAAATGAGTAAAATGAATAATATAGAGAAATAACAATTTGAAAAAAAACAAGCAATACATGTAATAATTAGCAATTTATGTGTGTAAATGTAGAGAGCACTTATCTGTTCACTGAGTAGTAAAAGAAAGAGAAGGTTGGGGTGGCTCAGTGGACAGTATATGGTCATTATGGCTATTCTGATTGGTCATTGTTTTCAGTTTGTTCAAATTTAGCTTTTTCCTTGGCTAAATGTCTGTGATTTCTTTTATCTTATTCTGTAATATTCTCACTAAGATTAATGGCTTCAAAGTAATGCATTGAGTAGTAAAAGAAAGATGAAGGAAAAATATGAAGTCTCTGGTCTTGTAATAAAATTGTGTAGAAATCGGTTACTGACCGATCTCTCACAAAAAAGGTGGTTTTATACAGCACAAAAACATCTATCTTTCACATAATTAAAGCACCAGATTACATTTTGAAACATCCTCTTTTAGATGGAACAAACATTTTTGAGTATCAAGTCCCTTTTAAGGAGGATTTCTGTTGTATACTTTTGAACAATGTATTCTTTGTAAATAAATTAC
Source organism: Bombina bombina (assembly GCF_027579735.1). Classification (NCBI taxonomy): domain Eukaryota; kingdom Metazoa; phylum Chordata; class Amphibia; order Anura; family Bombinatoridae; genus Bombina; species Bombina bombina. The sequence continues at coordinate 360,838,478 of NC_069505.1, read as the reverse complement.
TTATAGTTTAACCCTTTAAATAGGCTTTAAACTGCCTGAAAACACAATTACAGTTATCTACAATCTTGGTCTGTAGATTTTTTTAAAAGTTGGAGGTGCAGTGCCCTCTATTGGTAGATAACATAATGTTTTAGCTTAGATTGCATCATTGGTATTGGTAGCTGTAAGCAAGGCAACTTCCACATTGTTATGCACCTTATACATTCATCATCTGTCAAAATGTATGCATGGAATTTTGAAACAATTCAGCTTTATATCTCTCGTTCTAAACACTGTAAATAAATATTAGATTTTTTTTTTTTAAATCTTTATTTATTTAATTCCGACAGGCAAGAAGAAAAGAAAAGGGAACAAAAGTATATATGCCACACAGGGCTGCATACTGAATAACACATTTATACATATGTAATTGAAAATTCCTTGTCGATAAGCCTAAAATTTCACATTCCTTTAAAAATTAGCCTGTCCAGCAAACAAATAGAAACCAACCAGGAGAAACAAAAAAGAAAAAAATAATGTATACGCCACGCAGGGCTGCATAATAATGACATATTTGTTCATATGGAATAGAAGAAGTCTGGAATTTCACATTTTCTTACAGATTAACATAAAACACAGACACAGAACAGACAAAAAAAAAAAAAAAAAGAAAAAAAAAAAAAGAAAAGAAAAAAGAGAAGAAACCTCCCCAAATCCTTTCCACTTAATTAATAGATCTCTTAATGATCTTATAGCCAATATTTCGGAAAGTGACCAGCGTATATATTTAATTGGAAAAAAGCAGATTTAAGTAGGGGCTTTATAAGGGCTTGATGTCAAACAGGGAACCCAGAGCGGGGTGCGCTTAGTGAACCAAACAATCAAATTAGTGCACAAACCATATGGTTCCCGTGGGATCGGGCAGTGAGTCCAAAACAGTTGGAATAAAAGGTGCAGGTGGCAAAGCTCCTCTGGTCCTCGGAGTGAAGGTTTCTGAAAATTATAAGTGAAAAAGAGGGCGCCACATAGCGTGATACTGTTGTTGTAAAATCAGAAGACAGAATATTCAAAAAGGCTTACCAAATGGCTCTGCACCGTTCTATGACCGGTGCTAACAGGCAGACTAACACTCTCAGTGGTTAGCACACTGGGTGGCCTCAGCTGAACTGCAGACAGGTGGATCTCAGTGTTGCTTGATTGCAGTAAACCAAACGTCTGTATAGACCATGTATTGCAGACTGCAGTGGATTTTAAAATCAAAACCCTTTTCAGGTTAGATCAATAAAAATGTAAGACAACTTCCATATGATAGAATTAAAATCTTTAATCCATATAAGAATTGCTACGCGTTTCTAGACCAATGTCTGGTCTTTTGCTCAGGCATAAAAACAATGGATCTTTGCTTTATAAGGGCTCTTTGAGTTGGCTTTTGTAATGATAGTATAAACACTTCCCATTTTTTAAAATAGGTGTTTACTTGAACATCTGATTGATTTGGTGACACGTACTGTTCTGTTATGCATTGCCCCATCAATGCCTTTTTCAGCAGGGCGAGTTTTGGCGCTGACGGAGATTTCCACATTTTCAGAATAAGGTTCCGCCCTATTAATATTATAGTATTTATCAATTTGTAATTCTTTTTAACACCCGTATAGTTTACCAGGAAGAATATTTCAATCGGTTTCATTTGAAAGTCAAGATGCAGTACAGTATTCATCCAATATAGAGTCTTCTGCCAAAACTGGTGAATTTTCGGGCATCCCCAGAAACAATGAAAGATATCTGCTTGGAGAATACTGCATCTAGAACATCCAACATTAGATTTATACCACTTAGCTAATATTTCAGGTGTAAGGTGCCAGTTTCTTTTTACAGTTTTCAAGACAGCGCACAAAATGTAAGCTATACCATTCATTTGGATTGTTAGTTATCTGTAAACCCAAGTAAGTAATTTGGGATGCTACGGTAAAAGGCAATTCTAATCCATCCTCAGGGTTATTATAAATCCACAATAGCTCTGATTTTAACAGGTTCACCTTATATCCAGATGTTGCACCAAACTCATGATTAATCTTTTGTAATATAGGCAGACAATGCTTTGTATTTGATAGAAATAAAAGGAGGTCGTCTGCATAAAGTAAGAGAACTAGTTTCTGACCACCAAGATGAATGCCTTCAAATTCCTGGCGTAATAATATTGCTAATGGCTCTAAAGAAATGTTAAAAAGCAGTGGAGATAGGGGGCAACCCTACCTAGTGCCTCTTTGTAAGATAAATCGCTGGGAGACTATGTTGTTCACGATAATGGCAGAAGAGGGAGAACTGTAGATCAATTGCACAAATTCTTTAAAGTGACCTGTTAAACCAAATTGCTCTAGCGAGAAGAAAAGATGATCCCAGGCAATTCGATCGAAGGCTTTTTCAGCATCAACCGTTAGAATAGCCCTATCTGGAGATTTCCTATGAGCAGCCATCTTGTATCTATTCCAGAAAAAATCAAGCAACATTAATAATTTCCTCGTATTTCTAGCAGGATTTCTGCCTGGCATAAATCCAGATTGGTTATCATGAATCAGGTCACTAATTAGCTAAGATCGAAGTTAACAATTTATAGTCGGAATTCAAAACCGAAATCGGTCTATGTGACATTGGAGATTCAGGATCTTTATTTTTATTTAATATGAGAGAGATATTCGCAGACGCAAAATAGGGGGAACATTTAGATTTTTCCAAAAAATAAAAATTAAATCGTTTGTTCAGGCTAGGAGTGATCTGGGGTTGCAATATCCTATAGAATTCTGTTGGTAGGGCATCTGGGCCAGGCGCTTTATTTAACTTCGCATTTTTAATTGCCTCTATAATCTCATTCTCAGATATCGGCGCATTGATTGCCATTAGATTTTCTGGTGAAAGTCTAGGCACTTTAATTCTATTCCAAAAATCTTCTTTGATCTTTAGATCTGGCGCCTCGGCTTTATACAAATTGCTAAAATAATCAAAGAATACTCTTTCAATATCTGCTTGATTGACATATCTATCTGCACCATTTTTAATAACTGGAATAGTATTTATTGAGGTTACTTTTGTAATTTTTGCAAGGAATTTGGCAGACCGACCAGTATATCCACCATATAGAGATTTAAGCCTAACTTCCTCCTGAATATTCTGTAATTTGAGAAAAGTATCCCATTCTGCTTTCGCATTAACATATGGAGTCCACTGGGCACTAGTGGGATTGTTTATATAGGCTATGAAAGTATTTTTAACCCGGTTTGCTAACTGGATTTCAGTATATATATATATATATTTTTTTTTCTGTTGAGACATATAGGCTTTAATTTGGCCTCGCAAGACCGCTTTAGCTGCCTCCCAAAATATTTCTATCTTCTCATAATACTCATTATTAAACAAAGAAAATTCTTCCCATTTACTCCTAAGCCAATTCTGAAATTTATTATTGATTTGGTGACACGTACTGTTCTGTTATGCATTGCCCCATCAATGCCTTTTTCAGCAGGGCGAGTTTTGGCGCTGACAGAGATTTCCACATTTTCAGAATAAGGTTCCGCCCTATTAATATTATAGTATTTATCAATTTGTAATTCTTTTTAACACCCGTATAGTTTACCAGGAAGAATATTTCAATCGGTTTCATTTGAAAGTCAAGATGCAGTACAGTATTCATCCAATATAGAGTCTTCTGCCAAAACTGGCGAATTTTCGGGCATCCCCAGAAACAATGAAAGATATCTGCTTGGAGAATACTGCATCTAGAACATCCAACATTAGATTTATACCACTTAGCTAATATTTCAGGTGTAAGGTAAGACCTAAGACTAAGCTTAATATGTAATTCTCTCCATGAAGTTGGAACCCAGTTTTGGTCAATTATCTTAAAACTATTGGTTATCACTTGATGATTAATATCTGGGAACCAGAAAATCCATTTTGTTGCCATATCCTTAACCTGCAAAAAAGAACATTTCTGTACAAATAGGTTGTATAAAGGGGATACTGCATATATCCCTGATTCATATCTCATTATCCTATTAGCAATTTCACCTAAAGACCAATCTCTTCCATACTTTTGGCTTAATTTGTTGAGAAAATGTCTTACCTGAAGATAAGCATAAAAATCTTGAGATGAGAGATTAAATCTGTTAGCCAAAGTATTGAAAGCAACAGGATATCCTTGTGCATCTATTATTTGAACCATCCATTTTAAACCTGTATCTGCCATTCTTTTAAATATATTATTAGAAAGTCTGGGCAGGAAATTGGGATTCCCTCTAATAGGTAGATATTGTGAAATAAAAGGAGATATCTCCAGCTCCGAACAGAATCTTTGCCATGCGACAATAACATTTTTAAATGTGATCAGAAAGAAAATTGTCGAAGGGAGAGCAGTAATTGGACAATGTAAAAGAGCTCTAAGAGAGAAAGGGGCTACCAGTTTGTCTTCACAGCTCAGAACCGATATCTGCTCTTTTTTGGTGATCCAATCAATAGCCGTTTTTGCCAATATAGTTATATTGTATGTTCGAATATTAGGTAGTGCAAGCCCAGCGGCTAATTTAGAGTTCATAAGCCGGTGTATAGCTATTCGCGGTTTTAATCCTTTCCATAAAAATTTATTACAGACTTTATTATATTTAGAGATATCAGACTTATGAAGAAGAAATGGCATATTTTGAAAGACGTATAGTAATTTAGGAAAGATTATTGTCTTAATTAATGCTTCACGGGCTGATAGCGAGATGGGTAGTGAAATCCAATCTGCCAGTTTCTTTTTACAGTTTTCAAGACAGCGCACAAAATGTAAGCTATACCATTCATTTGGATTGTTAGTTATCTGTAAACCCAAGTAAGTAATTTGGGATGCTACAGTAAAAAGGCAATTCTAATCCATCCTCAGGGTTATTATAAATCCACAATAGCTCTGATTTTAACAGGTTCACCTTATATCCAGATGTTGCACCAAACTCATGAATAATCTTTTGTAATATAGGCAGACAATGCTTTGTATTTGATAGAAATAAAAGGAGGTCGTCTGCATAAAGTAAGATAAGTAGTTTCTGACCACCAAGATGAATGCCTTCCAATTCCTGGCGTAATAATATTGCTAATGGTTCTAAAGAAATGTTAAAAAGCAGTGGAGATAGGGGGCAACCCTGCCTAGTGCCTCTTTGTAAGATAAATCGCTGGGAGACTATGTTGTTCACGATAATGGCAGAAGAGGGAGAACTGTAGATCAATTGCACAAATTCTTTAAAGTGGCCTGTTAAACCAAATTGCTCTAGCGAGAAGAAAAGATGATCCCAGGCAATTCGATCGAAGGCTTTTTCAGCATCAACCGTTAGAATAGCCCTATCTGGAGATTTCCTATGAGCAGCCATCTTGTATCTATTCCAGAAAAAATCAAGCAACATTAATAATTTCCTCGTATTTCTAGCAGGATTTCTGCCTGGCATAAATCCAGATTGGTTATCATGAATCAGGTCACTAATTAGCTAAGATCGAAGTTAACAATTTATAGTCGGAATTCAAAACCGAGATCGGTCTATATGACATTGGAGATTCAGGATCTTTATTTTTCTTTAATATGAGAGATATATTCGCGGACGCAAAATAGGGGGAACATTTAGATTTTTCCAAAAAATAAAAATTAAATAGTTTGTTCAGGCTAGGAGTGATCTGGGGTTGCAATATCCTATAGAATTCTGTTGGTAGGGCATCTGGGCCAGGGGCTTTATTTAACTTCGCATTTTTAATTGCCTCTATAATCTCATTCTCAGATATCGGCGCATTGATTGCCATTAGATTTTCTGGTGAAAGTCTAGGCACTTTAATTCTATTCCAAAAATCTTCTTTGATCTTTAGATCTGGCGCCTCGGCTTTATACAAATTGCTAACATAATCAAAGAATACTCTTTCAATATCTGCTTGATTGACATATCTATCTGCACCATTTTTAATAACTGGAATAGTATTTATTGAGGTTACTTTTGTAATTTTTGCAAGGAATTTGGCAGACCGACCAGTATATCCACCATATAGAGATTTAAGCCTAACTTCCTCCTGAATATTCTGTAATTTGAGAAAAGTATCCCGTTCTGCTTTCGCATTAACATATGGAGTCCACTGGGCACTAGTGGGATTGTTTATATAGGCTATGAAAGTATTTTTAACCCGGTTTGCTAACTGGATTTCAGTATATATATATATATTTTTCTGATGAGACATATAGGCTTTAATTTGGCCTCGCAAGACCGCTTTAGCTGCCTCCCAAAATATTTCTATCTTCTCATAATACTCACTATTAAACAAAGAAAATTCTTCCCATTTACTCCTAAGCCAATTCTGAAATTTATTATTATGAATTAAGTATTTAGGAAAATATATATTGTTATTCCCATATATGGATGAATTCATTTTACAGGTCAAGGATATGGCAGCATGGTCCGAAATTACAATGTCATCTATATCAGCTATCCAATTGAATTTAAGTAATGAGTTTGAAATACAGAGATAGTCTATCCTGGATAAAGATTTGTAGGTCTTAGAGAGACAAGTATATGCACGAAAATCAGGGTTTTGTATACGCCAAACGTCAATAAGGCCTAATTGTGAACATAGTTTTTTCAATATACGAGTTTTCCTGTCCCTGGGGATTGTTTTTCCCTTATTCAGCCTATCTAGAGTGGGTTCTGCAATCAAATTAAAATCTCCCCCCACGATTAAATTCTGCCCAATAAATTTATGAAGTTTTAACGTCAGGTTATTCCAAAAAACATAATCAACATTGTTTGGACCGTAGATATTACATAAAATATTGCATATCTTATTAATAGTAATTTCCAAGATTTGGAATCGACCTTCCGGGTCTAATTCAACATTTCCGACCTGATAGTCAAGCTTCTTGTTTAGTAATATTGCAACCCCTCTTTTCCTGGAGCTGTAAGGGGCGGCAATAACCTCTCCAATCCATTTAACTTTGAGTTTTGGTATGTCTACCGATTTCAAATGAAGCTCCTGTAAAAAAACTATGTCAGGTCTAAATTTACCTAGATGTTTAGGAAAGGGGAGAGGGGAGGGGAAAAAAAAAGGAAAAAAAGTGTATAAAATGATAAAAACACTCCAACAACACACTTTACACCACAATAAACTCATACTTCAAATAAAAAATCATCTATACTAAAAAACACAGGCCTATAGCACATTTCACAAATCTTTTTTGTGTATAAGAAAGGAACCAGTAGGGCCAGAATTTTTCCTGCCATTTACTTCACTCGTAGTTGACTTTCCATTTCTGGGCCCTACTTTAACTCATTGATGCCTTATTACAGAACTCTTCTGCTTCTAAAATATTATTTAAAGTGACTGTAATCCCATCTTTTGTTGCAATTAGTTTAGCTGGATAGGTCAGTTTAACATTATAGTTGGCCCTTACAAGCCTGCCATAGAAGGGGGACATCTCCCTTCTCCTGGCCGTAGTTTCAGCAGAAAAATCCTGAAACATTAGAAGCCTGTGAGGGCCAATCATTAGAGAGTTAAGTTGTCTATAGTGTTTTAGGTAAAGTATCTTATCCTGAAAGTTTACAAACTTAAATATAATTGGACGTGGTTTAGAATTCAGACTGTCCTCTCTAGTATATCCTATCCTGTGTACCCTTTCAATCTGGAATGGGGGATCAGCTGGAGGAATCTGTAATACTTGAGGGAGGGTAATGGTAACGAATGTCATAAGGTCCCGAAAATCAGAGGATTCGGGAAGACCAATGACCTTAAGATTGTTCCGTCTGGAACGGTCCTCCAAATCCTCGACTTTAGTTTGAAGTTGGGCAATGGCTTTACTGTGTGCTACTATGGTAGGTTCTAATGTATTACAACGATCCTCTAGATCCGAAACTCTACCTTCCACTTCATCTAATCTGGCAGTGAATTGTCTAACTTCAGTAGTTAAGTTAACTATTTCCTTTTTAAGCTCCTGTTTTATTGCGTCAAGTTGGGGTGTAAGGAATTTTGCAACTTCAGCCGCAAAAGCCGCCATATCTGTACTTAATAAATTACTTGTTTCTTTATCATATGACATTTCAACATTAGTTTCTGAGATTCTACTACTATTACCTTTTCTCTCTCTTGTTTTAGGAGGCATATTGGGGGAGACACTCTTACTGAGTACAAACTTATCCATGTACAGAAATTTACAAGACAAGCGCACTTCTCCTTATGAGACAATATAGATAGAGGAATATTATATAACACACGTGCGATGTGAAATAACCACAATGCTGTCAATAGCAGCTCAAGAAAGAAAAAACAGCAACTCAAGAAAAAAACAAAACAAAAAAAAAAAACAGCAGCTCAAGAAAAAAACAAATATAAAGTGTTAGGTGTACAATCGTATTTAACGACTGTTTTAAAGTGCTTAATTACAGTCAAACAAATATATGTTCGTGAAAGTGAATACAAAAAACCTTCATAGGTATAAAGATACAAAAAACTTAGGCCTAGATTTAGAGTTTGGCGTTAGCCGTCAAAACCAGCGTTAGAGCCTCCTAACGCTGGTTTTAGGCTACCGCCGGTATTTGGAGTCAGTCAGGAAAGGGTCTAACGCTCACTTTGCAGCCGCGACTTTTCCATACCGCAGATCCCCTTACGTCAATTGCGTATCCTATCTTTTCAATGGGATCTTTCTAACTCTGGTATTTAGAGTCATGGCTGAAGTGAGCGTTAGAACTCCAGCCGCAGAAAAAAGTCAGTAGTTAAGAGCTTTCTGGGCTAACGCCGGTTCATAAAGCTCTTAACTACTGTGCTCTAAAGTACACTAACACCCATAAACTACCTATGTACCCCTAAACCGAGGTCCCCCCACATCGCCGCCACTATATTTAAATTTTTTAACCCCTAATCTTCCGCTCCGTACACTGCCGCCAACTACGTTATCCCTATGTACCCCTAATCTGCTGCCCCTAACACCGCCGACCCCTATATTATATTTATTAACCCCTTAACTGCCGCCTCCGCTATCGCTGACCCCTGCATATTATTATTAACCCCTAATCTGCCGCTCCGTATACCGCCGCAGCATACATTATCCCTATGTACCCCTAATCTGCTGCCCCTAACACCGCCGACCCCTATATTATATTTATTAACCCCTAATCTGCCCCCCCACAACGTCGCCGACAGCTACCTACAATAATTAACCCCTAATCTGCCGAGCGGAGCTCACCGCTACTATAATAAATGTATTAACCCCTAAAGCTAATTCTAACCCTAACACCCCCCTAAATTAAATATAATTTTTATCTAACTAAATAAATTAACTCTTATTAAATAAATTATTCCTATTTAAAGCTAAATACTTACCTGTAAAATAAATCCTAATATAGCTACAATATAAATTATAATTATATTATAGCTATTTTAGGATTAATATTTATTTTACAGGCAACTTTGTATTTATTTTAACCAGGTACAATAGCTATTAAATAGTTAAGAACTATTTAATAGTTACCTAGTTAAAATAATTACAAATTACAGTTACAATTAAACCTAACACTACACTATCAATAAATTAATTAAATACAATACCTACAAATAACTACAATTAAATAAACTAACAATTTTAAACTAATTACACCTACTCTAAGCCCCCTAATAAAATAACAAAGACCCCCCAAAATAAAAAAAATGCCCTACCCTATTCTAAATTACAAAAGTTCAAAGCTCTTTTACCTTACCAGCCCTTAAAAGGACCTTTTGTGGGGCATGCCCCAAAGAATTCAGCTCTTTTGCCTGTAAAATAAGACATACAATACCCCCCCAACATTACAACCCACCACCCACATACCCCTAATCTAACCCAAACCCCCCTTAAATAAACCTAACACTAAGCTCCTGAAGATCTTCCTACCTTATCTTTACCTCACCGGGTATCACCGATTGGTCCTGGCTCCAAAATCTTCATCCAACCCAAGCGGGGGCTGGCGATCCATAATCCTGCGGCTGAAGAGTACCAGAAGAGGCTCCAAAGTCTTCATCCTATTCAGGAAGAAGAGGCGATCCAGACCGGCAACCATCTTGATCCAAGCGGCATCTTCTATCTTCATCCGATGAGGAACAGCTCCATCGTGAAGGCCTCCAGCGCGGACCAATCTTCTTCCTCCGACGTCCAACTGAAGAATGACGGTTCCTTTAAGGGACGTCATCCCAGATGGCGTCCCTCGAATTCCGATTGGCTGATAGGATTCTATCAGCCAATCGGAATTAAGGTAGGAATCAGCCAATAGAATGCAAGCTCAATCTGATTGGCTGATCGGATCAGCCAATCGGATTGAACTTGATTCTGATTGGCTGATTCCATCAGCCAATCAGAATTTTCCTACCTTAATTTCGATTGGCTGATAGAATCCTATCAGGCAATCGGAATTTGAGGGACGCCATCTTGGATGACGTCCCTTAAAGGAACCGTCATTCTTCAGTTGGACGTCGGAGGAAGAAGATTGGTCCGCGCTGGAGGTCTTCACGATGGAGCCGTTCCTCATCGGATGAAGATAGAAGATGCCGCTTGGATCAAGATGGTTGCCGGTCTGGATCGCCTCTTCTTCCCGGATAGGATGAAGACTTTGGAGCCTCTTCTGGACCTCTTCAGCCGCAGAATTATGGATCGCCAGCCCCCGCTTGGGTTGGATGTAGATTTTGGAGCCAGGACCGATCGGTGATACCCGGTGAGGTGAAGATAAGGTAGGAAGATCTTCAGGGGCTTAGTGTTAGGTTTATTTAAGGGGGGTTTGGGTTAGATTAGGGGTATGTGGGTGGTGGGTTGTAATGTTGGGGGGGGTATTGTATGTGTTTTTTTACAGGCAAAAGAGCTGAATTCTTTGGGGCCTTCCCCCGCAAAGGGCCCTGTTCAGGGCTGATAAGAGCTTTGAACTTTTGTAATTTAGAATAGGGTAGGGCATTTTTTTATTTTGGGGGTCTTTGTTATTTTATTAGGGGGCTTAGAGTAGGTATAATTAGTTTAAAATTGTTGTAATATTTTTCTAATGTTTGTAAATATTTTTTTATTTTTTGCAACTTAGTTCTTTTTTATTTTTTGTACTTTAGTTAGTTTATTTAATTGTATTTATTTGTAGGAATTGTATTTAATTAATTTATTGATAGTGTAGTGTTAGGTTTAATTGTATATAATTGTAGGTATTTTATTTAATTAATTTATTGCTAGTGTAGTGTTAGGTTTAATTGTAACTTAGGTTAGGATTTATTTTACAGGTAATTTTGTAATTATTTTAACTATTTTAGCTATTAAATAGTTCTTAACTATTTAATAGCTATTGTACCTGGTTAAAATAAATACAAAGTTACCTGTAAAATAAATATAAATCCTAAAATAGCTATAATATAATTATAATTTATATTGTAGCTATATTAGGATTTATTTTACAGGTAAGTATTTAGCTTTAAATAGGAATAATTTATTTAATAAGAGTTAATTTATTTCGTTAGATTTTAAATTATATTTAACTTAGGAGGGGTGTTAGTGTTAGGGTTAGACTTAGCTTTAGGGGGTTAATACATTTATTAGAATAGCGGTGAGCTCCAGTCGGCAGATTAGGGGTTAATGTTTGAAGTTAGGTGTCGGCGATGTTAGGGAGGGCAGATTAGGGGTTAATACTATTTATTATAGGGTTATTGAGGCGGGAGTGAGGCGGATTAGGGGTTAATAACTTTATTATAATAGCGGTGCGGTCCGCTCGGCAGATTAGGGGTTAATAAGTGTAGGCAGGTGGAGGCGACGTTGTGGGGGGCAGATTAGGGGTTAATAAATATAATATAGGGGTCGGCGGTGTTAGGGGCAGCAGATTAGGGGTACATAGGGATAATGTAAGTAGCGGTGGTTTACGGAGCGGCAGATTAGGGGTTAAAAAAAATATGCAGGTGTCAGCGATAGCGGGGGTGGCAGAATAGGGGTTAATAAGTGTAAGGTTAGGGGTGTTTAGACTCGGGGTACATGTTAGAGTGTTAGGTGCAGACGTAGGAAGTGTTTCCCATAGCAAACAATGGGGCTGCGTTAGGAGCTGAACGCGGATTTTTTGCAGGTGTTTTTGCAGGGTTTTTTTTCAGCTCAAACAGCCCCATTGTTTTTTATGGGGGAATCGTGCACGAGCACGTTTTTGAAGCTGGCCGCGTCCGTAAGCACCGCTGGTATCGAGAGTTAAAGCTGCGGTAAATATGCTCTACGCTCCTTTTTTGGAGCCTAACGCAGCCATTCTGTGAACTCTCAATACCAGCGGTATTTAAAAGGTGCGGCCAGAAAAAAGCACGCGTAGCTAACGCACCCCTTTGGCCGCAGAACTCTAAATCTAGGCGTTAATCTCCAGTGAGGACTGAGTAAAGGGCGAGGTGATTTGAAAGGCTATATAGAAGGACAGTCTTTCTTTTTTTTTCCTATTCCTATTCCTTCTTTTTGTGTATAGTGTTTTTTTTTTTTTTTTTTTTTTTTGTTTTTTTTTAGGGGAGTCTACATGATATTTACCTTAAGTCATCCTTGGGATCTCTCCCTCTACCTTTCTAAACCCATTCTGTGGCATATGAAACCCTCCCTGTGAGACGCCTGTTTGATTTTCATAAACACCTCTCACTTTAATTAAAAAAAAAAATATTAGATGTTTTAATGCATCATTGTTATTAGTATTTGTACATAAAATATTGTTTTTTTATGAAAAAATTTTCATTTTGTCAGTTGATTTTCATATTAAAGATCAAAGATATTGTGCAGCACTGCAGGCTTAAAACAGCAAGTCCGTTTACCAAAATGTAATATATTTCTTTTCATTGGAAGCTGCAAAACCAAAAATTCACTAAATTTGTTGTTGTTTTTTTTAATTAATTAATTTCCTCCTTGTTGGGTCGTTTTGATCATTTCCTCTTCCAGTTTTTGTTCATATTGTCTTTCTGATTGCCGCCTTCTGTACACATCATCTGATTTAAAAAAAAAAGTTTTCACAAGTCTAAAATAAAAAATGCCTTACAACTGAGGTCTATAATTTTATATATATAAAAAAGAGAAAAACAAAGTGACATTGTACTGTATCCCCTTTAATGTTCCCATTTTACAAGTTAGAGTGCATTAAATATTTGTAAATATTAAATATAACTATTTTTATAAATAGCTTATTTATCTTAATTTTGCCTGTTGAAACCACCACCTATACATAAGCGAGTCTGCAACCATAAATTTAAGAAGCAGAAACTGCTTCTTTATCTTCACTGGCACCACAGGGGTGGCAAGATAAATCACACCTACACTCGTTTGTTCAGGGTGATTGACATGCCCTGCTCTCATGCAATTGACTACACAAGTGGTAAATTTTACCATACAATACTGTATTGAAAATGCTGATTGCAGACTGACAGGCTGTCTACATGAGAATGTGTCCATCTGCAATCTTGATGCATTTTTCTCACAGTGTATCTTAATAATAACACAACATGCTGAGTCTAGGGGACTTAGATACTAGGCTCTAGTGACAAATTGAATCAATTATCCGATTGATTGTGCATCCAGTGACCTCACAGAGACACGGACCAATCATATCATGCAATAACCGCCGAGGACAGATAAGCTCCAGAGAGTTCTGTTCTAATCACAGCCTTGGGTGCCGCAACCACCTCTGGGAACCTAACCATGGGTCCCACCCCCCACAATGTGCTTTTAAAGGTTCTTGGACAGACCGGTAGTGATGTCGCAAACCTAAAATTTTGAATTCAATAGGCAGGCGAACTTTAAAACCTACAAGGACTCTTTCTGGCCACAATAGTGATGGAAAAGTTGTTTCAAGGGTACTAACACCTGGATTGTTGCATGCTGGAGGGGGATCCCTGGCAAAACTCCCATGGAAAATTACATAGTTTATGCAGAGCCTGCTTTTAAGCCATAATGGGTCTAAATCAACTAACATTCCCAAAGTGGCTGTCTCAAAACATCCCGGACAGAAGATAGATTGATAGATAGGATAGATAGATATACATAGATTGATAGTTAGATAGAATCGATAGAAGAGAAATAGATAGATTTGTTAGATATATAATTACCCTAATAAATTCTAATAATTAAACATGCGTTCTTGGACCCAACTAGCTTGTGTTAATTAGTACTTTTCTTAGCACTTTAATCCCTGTTCCCCCCCCTATCGGGGGTGTTCTATATGGCCTGCCAGATTACCCTGAAAAATTATAATAATAAAACTTGCGGTCTGCTACCTATTTTAACTAGGTTGTGTTTTAAGTACTACCATTCTTAGCACTTTAATCTCTGTAACTCCCCCTATTTGGTGAGGTCTATACGGCCTGGATGATTAGCCATACAAAATATAATAATAAGACATCTGCTCTTGGTATGCAACCCATGGTAACTATGTTGTGTTAATTAGTAATGTCCTTCGCATTTTAATAGCTGTTACTCATACTCACCCTATTGGTGGAGGTCTATATGGCCTGCATGATTACCCTTACAAAATATAACAACCAAACATATGCTCTGGGACCCATGGTAAGTAGGTTGTGTTAAGTAGTACTGTTCTTTGCAGTTTCATACCTGTTACAACACCAAATGGTGGCATGTCTATCTGGCCTTCATGATTAGCTGCACCCAAACCCAAAAAAAAGCTGAGTGGTCTTAGACTAACACCCATGGCTAACTCGGTTGTTTCAATTAGTACTATTCTTAGCACTTTCATCCCTGTTACGGGTGGTCTACATGGCCATCATGATTAGCCGAACAAAATACTACAATCCAACCTTTGCTCAGTCTTCATAGGCCCTTCATTGTCTGTATTTTGATAGTACAGTTCTTATTATTTTTATAGCTGATACAACACCGAATGGTGGCAGCTCTATATGGCCTGCATGATTAGCCGCACCCAATACAAAAATAAATCCAAGCGGTCTTGGATTAACACCCATGGCTAACTCTGTTGTTTCAAGTAGCACTATTCTTAGCACTTTCATCTCATCATCCCTGTTACTTCCAGGACTCTCGGTGGTGGTCTACATGGCCATCATGATTAGCCTAACCAAATACTACAATCCAACCTTGGCTCAGTCTTCCTAAGGCCCTTCATTGGCTGTATTTTGGTATTACTGTTCTTATTAGTTTAATAGCTGATACGACACCGAATGTTGGCAGCTCTATATGGCCTGCATGAATAGCCGCACCCAAAGCCAAAAAAAAGCCAAGCGGTTTTGCACTAACACCCATGGCTAACTCTGTTGTTTCAAGTTCTACTATTCTTAGCTCTTTCATCTCATCCCTGTTACTTCCAGGACTCTTGGTGGTGGTGGTCTACATGGCCATCATGATTAGCCTAACCAAATACTACAATCCAACCTTGGCTCAGTCTTCCTAAGGCCCTTCATTGGCTGTATTTTGGTAGTACTGTTCTTATTAGTTTAATAGCTGATACGACACCGAATGGTGGCAGCTCTATATGGCCTGCATGAATAGCCGCACACAAAGCCAAAAAAAAGCCAAGCGGTTTTGCACTAACACACATGGATAACTCTGTTGTTTCAAGTTCTACTATTCTTAGCTCTTTCATCTAATCCCTGTTACTTCCAGGACTCTCGGTGGTGGTGGTCTACATGGCCATCATGATTAGCCTAACCAAATACTACAATCCAACCTTGGCTCAGTCTTCCTAAGGCCCTTGCTAACTCTGTTGTTTCAAGTTCTACTATTCTTAGCTCTTTCATCTCATCCCTGTTACTTCCAGGACTCTCAGTGGTGGTGGTCTACATGGCCATCATGATTACCCTCACCAAAATATAACAACAATACGTGCGTGCAGGGAACCATGGTAAGCTTACTTCCTTTCGCAAAATCGAGTATAACAGTTGCAGGCAGAGTTTCTGACCCTGCATTATGGCTGCACCTCTCCCTAAAAGAGGCATGCGTTACAGAGTCTGTGGGCATGTATGCAAAGAGCTGGCCTGCCTAAAAAGAGGAGCAAAATTCAAAGTTTTATTTGAGTTATTTTTTGCTGCTACTCCTTTTGGATTTCTTTAAAAAGAGGAGCAAGGCAGTACAGGTTGTTCTCCTTCAGCCATTTTATACGCTGTCCCACGGCCACGACCCTCAACAACCACAACAGAATGAAACACCACATATGCCATCCGAGTACAGGTATGGCATTGATTTTAGTTACACGGCGATATTTATTATGAACCGTGAAATAGAAAACAAAAACATGATTGGACACCCAGTACAGTACAGGTCATTCTCCTTCTGCCTTTTTAGAATAGTGTTCCGGACCCCCAACAAAAACAACAGCAGGAAAGATGACATATGGCATCCTTTTGAACAATAGATGACAGGTAAGGCATAGATTTTACAAAGCCATAGATAATTGTTTTGCAACTGTGAAATAAAAAAAAACATTGATTGGACACCCAGCACACTTCTTTATCCTTAGGCCTTTTTATAAGAGGCTCCCGGAGCCTCAACTGAAACAACAGCATGAAAGAGGACATATGGCATCCTTGTGAACAATTGATTACAGTTAAGGCATTGATTTTAGAATCCCAGAGATCATTTATATGACCCGGGAAATAGAAAAAAACATTGATTAGACACCCGTTACACTTATTTATCCTCAGGCCTGTTAATAAGAGAGTCCCGGAGCCTCAACCGAAACAACAGCATGAAAGAGGAGATATGTCATCCTTTTGAATAATAGATTACAGGAAAGGCATTGATTTTAGAAACCCAAAGATCATTATTTGCAACCGTGAAATATAAAAAAAACATTGATTAGACACCCGTTACACTTATTTATCCTCAGGCATTTTTAATACGAGGGTCCCGGAGCCTCAACCGAAACAACAGCATGAAAGAGGAGATATGTCATCCTTTTGAATAATAGATTACAGGAAAGGCATTGATTTTAGAATCCCAGAGATCATTTATATGACCCTTGAAATAGAAAAAAAACATTCATTAGACACCCGTTACACTTATTTATCCTCAGGCATTTTTAATAAGAGGGCCCGGAGCCTCAACCGAAACAACAGCATGAAAGAGGAGATATGTCATCCTTTTTGAATAATAGATTACAGGAAAGGCATTAATTTTAGAAACCCACAGATCGTTTATATGACCCGTGAAATAGAAAAAA
Source organism: Bombina bombina (assembly GCF_027579735.1). Classification (NCBI taxonomy): domain Eukaryota; kingdom Metazoa; phylum Chordata; class Amphibia; order Anura; family Bombinatoridae; genus Bombina; species Bombina bombina. Next base: position 360,821,319 of record NC_069505.1, on the reverse strand, counting down.
CATTGATTAGACACCCATTACACTTATTTATCCTCAGGCCTTTTTAATAAGAGGGTCCCGGAGCCTCAACCAAAACAACAGCATGAAAGAGGAGATATGTCATCCTTTTGAATAATAGATTACATGAAAGGCATTGATTTTAGAATCCCAGAGATCATTTATATGACCCGGGAAATAGAAAAAAAACATTCATTAGATACCCGTTACACTTATTTATCCTCAGGCCTTTTTAATATGAGGGTCCCGGAGCCCTCAAACGAAACAACAGCATGAAAGAGGAGATATGTCATCCTTTTGAATAATAGATTACAGGAAAGGCATTGATTTTAGAAACCCACAGATCATTATTTGCAACCGTGAAATTAGAAAAAAACATTGATTAGACACCCGTTACAATTATTTATGCTCAGGCCTTTTTAATACGAGGGTCCCGGAGCCTCAACCGAAACAACAGCATGAAAGAGGAGATATGTCATCCTTTTGAATAAAAGATTACAGTAAAGGCATTGATTTTAGAAACCCACAGATCATTATTTGCAACCGTGAAATAGAAAAAAAACATTGATTAGACACCCGTTACACTTATTTATCCTCAGGCCTTTTTAATACGAGGGTCCCGGAGCCTCAACCGAAACAACAGCATGAAAGAGGAGATATGTCATCCTTTTGAATAATAGATTACAGGAAAGGCATTCATTTTAGAAACCCACAGATCATTATTTGCAACCGTGAAATAGAAAAAAACATTGATTAGACACCCGTTACACTTATTTATCCTCAGGCCTTTTTAATAAGAGGGTCCCGTAGCCTCAACCAAAACAACAGCATGAAAGAGGAGATATGTCATCCTTTTGAATAATAGATTACAGGAAATGCATTGATTTTAGAATCCCAGAGATCATTTATATGACCCTTGAAATAGAAAAAAACATTCATTAGGCACCCGTTACACTTATTTATCCTCAGGCATTTTTAATAAGAGGGTCCCGGAGCCTCAACCGAAACAACAGCATGAAAGAGGAGATATGTCATCCTTTTGAATAATAAATTACATGAAAGGCATTGATTTTAGAATCCCAGAGATCATTTATATGACCCTTGAAATAGAAAAAAACATTCTTTAGACACCCGTTACACTTATTTATCCTCAGGCATTTTTAATAAGAGGTTCCCGGAGCCTCAACCGAAACAACAGCATGAAAGAGGAGATATGTCATCCTTTTGAATAATATATTACAGGAAAGGCATTGATTTTAGAAACCCACAGATCATTATTTGCAACCGTGAAATAGAAAAAAACATTGATTAGACACCCGTTACACTTATTTATCCTCAGGCCTTTTTAATAAGAGGGTCCGGAGCCTCAACCAAAACAACAGCATGAAAGAGGAGATATGTCATCCTTTTGAATAATAGATTACAGGAAAGGCATTGATTTTAGAATCCCAGAGATCATTTATATGACCCGGGTAATTGAAAAAAACATTCATTAGACACCCGTTACACTTATTTATCCTCAGGCCTTTTTTTTTTTTTTTTTAACAATTTTTTCTTTATTTAAATCCAGCAAAATTTAACAAAAACCATATCAATAAATGAAAACATTCTTCAAAACTTTTCCAAATCTTATCTTTTTGCACCACGCAGGTTCAAAGCATTGTACACCACATAATCTCATAACAAGGAAAACCAAATTCTATAATAAAATTAGTAATTTTCTCAAAGATAGATTTAACTGCTGGATTTTAAATTCTTCCTTATCCCCTGGGCGGGGAGGACAACACACAGACAGACAGAGAGCGAGACAACACAGCGGAAAAGGGGGAGAGAAAGAAAAAGAAAGAGAGGAAAAAAAAAAAAAAAAAAAAAAGCTCCCCAACTCCCCCACCCCTCTGCAGCCCACCCACCGTTTATTTTCAAAGACCCTCAATCCATGACTGTGGAAAAACATCTAATAATGTCAATTCAGCAAAACTAATTGATTGCAAAAATGGGTAAAGAATCCGTTTTTGAAGTGGTCTTAGGTAAGTTAGAATAGCTGGAGACCATTTCCACAAGAAGTTCTTAATCCTCTTTTCTGACACATTCTTAAGATGGTATGATTCATATACTATTTGTTCCTGGATATATTTAAAGATCAGAGCTAGCCCTGGTACATGCTTAGCCTTCCAATTTTAAGCAAGCAGCTTCTAACCACTAATAAATAGTATTAAGACTATTTCTAGTACTATTACTAATAGCATTCTGTGAAGGAACCAAGAGCAAGACTTCTTCCAAAGACAATCCTATCGACACTTTGTATAGTTTATTAAACCAAAAAATTATCTTTAACCAGAGCTGTCTAACTCTAGGACAAGACCAAAACATGTGCCCTGTATCTGCTTTATTATAATAACAGTGTGGACATCTGCTAACCATTGTTATATAAAACTTAGATAATCTAAGAGGAGATAGATAGAAATTATTAATCAACTTCATATGAGATTCCCTCATACCCATTGGAACTCTGCATTTATAAAGAGAGTCAAAACTCTGTTTAATTTTTTTATGATCCATTGCAGGCATTAATGAAGACCAAGAATTACAGATATTATCCAGATATACCAAGCTTTGTTTATTCAACATGATATCATATAACAATGAGATCGATGAATCTCCTGTCAAGAATTTTTTAATAGAGAGTCTAATATCTGACCAAGCAATTGATAATGGAAACAGCCAATTTTGTTGAGAAGAAACAAATGGCGAATTTGGAAATATGCAAACAAATTCGCCTGGGGTAACTCATATTTATTAAACAAAGATCGACACGTATATATTTGACAATTTCCATCAAATAACTGATTCACAGAAACTAACCCTTTTTGAGCCCATTCCTTAAATACTTCCTGATACATTCCAGGTAAAAAGCTAGGATTACCTATAATAGGTAAAAATTCAGAGAATGAGAAAATCTATATCCAGGCATTTACAAAAACTTTTGCCAGGCAATAATTATATTTTTAATTGTAAAAAGTCCAGATACATTCTGAGGTAGCTTGCGTACCGGCACATGCCAAAATATCCTTTAAAGAAAATGGTGTGATTAAAAAGGTTTCCATATCGTCTGAAGAAACAATATTAGTTCCTGCAAGCCAGTCTACCGCTATTTTAACCATTGCCACTACATTATATAATTTGAGATTAGGAAGAGCCAGGCCAGCCGATTCAGGTTTTTGCATTAATCTAAAAAGCGATATACGAGTTTTTTTATTATTCCAGATAAATCTAGAAAACTGTGTATAAATCTTCTTTAGATCTTTATTTAAGATGAATAATGGAAGATTCTGAAGGGGATAAAGAAGACGAGGAAATATGATAGATTTTATGAGATTAATCTTAGCCATAATTGACAACGGAAATACCGCCCATATCTGAAGATCTCTTTCAATTTTTTGAAACAGAGATTCAAAGTTTGCCTTATACCATTGAGACGGATTTTTGTGAAAACTAAACCCAAATACTTAATAGTGTCAACCACTTTAAACGGTATATTAAATATAGGGGAGATAGTACCTAAACACATTAACTCACTTTTTTCTAAATTAATCCTGTACCCAGAGAAGGAACTAAAATCGTCAAGAGCTTGTAAGATCACCGGTATGGATTGCTGACAATTAGCTAAGAAGATCAGAACGTCATCAGCATAAAGTAACATTTTAAGTTTCTGAGGGCCCATCTGTACTCCTATTAAGATATCCCTAAGGCGAATCGCCAATGGCTCAAGCGCAATGTTAAATAACAATGGCGATAGGGGAGACCCCTGTCTGGTGCCTCTCTGAAGAACTATCGTAGGAGACAAAGATCATTAATAAGCAAGAAAGATATTGGTTTTGAATAGAGTTTAGATATAAATTGTACAAAATTACCTTTAAACCCGAAATTATCTAATGCCCTGAATAGATACTGCCAAACAATTGAGTCAAAAGCTTTGACTGCGTCTAATGACAAAATAGCAACATCTTGCAGCCGGGGTTTCTTACTATTTTGATCTATATTCCAGGCATAATCCAGAAAATTTATAAGCTTGCGGATATTTTTCGTAGAATTTCTGGCAGCCATGAATCCTGTCTGATCAGGATGGATAATTTTATGGAGGCCCATTGAGAGCCTAGAAGAGATAATAGCCATTAAAATCTTGTGTAATCTGAATTAAGCACAGAGATTGGCCTATAAGATGCTGGGATCTTCCGCATTTTATACCTTTCTTTAATATCAAGGATATATTAGCTGCAGAGAAAGAACTCGAGATAGTATCATCAGCCCAAAAAATAGTAATTAAACAATTTTTCCAAAATTGGCAGAAGATCTTTCACCAATACATTTATAAAGCTCTGCTGGCAGCCCATCCGGCCCTGGTGCTTTGTTAAGTTTAAGGTTATTTATAGCATTTTCTTATTTCATCTATAGAGGATGGGTGCCATTAATTGAGGTTAAATCGTCGACCTGTATTTGAGGCATCTTTATCTTTAGTCCAAAATATTTCTTGATTCAACGCATTGATTCTATGCTGGAGTAAAGTTGCTGATAATAAGAAAAAAAAACCTCAGAAATTTCTCTAGATTCGGTAAAGCGATCATTACCGAGTCTGAATAGCAAGAATCGCATTTTTTTTTCTCCTGATTTTAGTTAACCTAGCAAGATGTTTAGCTGAGCAACCGTGGAAGCCTTAAATTGCAAACTAATTTTGACTTCCTCCTCTAGTGATCTTTTCTTTAAAAATATATCTCTTTCTCTCCTATATCTAGATACTTCCTCCAATTAACATCCTGTACGATCTGAACAATAATTTCTGAAAGAATTCCTCACTTATATTAATCTGGACTTCCCATGCTCTATTTTTTTTCTTAACTAAGCTTATATAGGCCTGGATTTCTCCTCTAATCACCGCTTTTAAAGCGCGCTCCCAAAATATTTCAGGTTTTTCAAAATAATTCATATTAGAGAGAACAATATTCCTGCCACACGAACTTTCATTTGTTAATGAATCTAAGATTAGAACATAAATATCTAGGAAAAAAGAATCTAGGGTATATGGGCCCTATTTTCAGTTATTGAGAAAGATAATGAAATGATCGCGTGGTCAGATATTATAATTTCTCCAATCTCCGGCCTCTAATTTGTGTACAGCAAGAATTCAGAAGTTAAAAAGAAATCTATTCGAGAAAATGTTTCTATGACTTTTGACTCACATGAAAAGACCTGTATATCCGGAATTCTTGAGTTCTCCACACATCAACCAATTTTTAACATTTGGCAAAAGTGTTTTCAAACATTTTGCGTTTCTATAATATTGTATTCTATTTTTCTTAGAAAGCCTATCCAACGAAGGACATAGTGTTGCATTAAAATCTCCTCCTAGGAATAACAGCTTCTGAGATAAAGGAGTTAGTCTTACTCTTATTTCCTCCCAAAATGCTCTAGAAAATGTATTAGGTGCGTAAATATTACATAAAACAAAATTTACATTTTTTATTTGAAATTGCAACACAATAAATCTAGCGGCTGGTCTATTTCTACAGTAAGAACCTTATATTCTAGATCTCTATGTATAAGAAATCACTACCCCACCACTTTCTAGTGCTCCCAGATGAGGAAATAACTTCCCCACCCATTTAATTCTCAATTTAGCTGCCTCTTGTTCATTAATATGTGTCTCTTGAAGAAAGACAATATCAGGTTTGTTTCTAGCTATTGTTTTGATGATCAATTTGCGCTTACTAGGGGAGGAAATACCCCCTACATTCCATGACAAGAATCTAATTCCTTCAGTCATTAAAAATCGTCAAGAGATATACTATCTACAGGGTTATTGAAAACGATTATATACTGGGGAGGGTGCACAGGGGGAAGGGGGGGGTGGGGAGAAGGGGAGGAGAGAGAGAGAAAAGAGAAGAAAAAAAAAATATAAGAAAAAAGAGAAGAGAGGGGAGGGGAAAAACAAAAAGACAAAACAAATTCAACCTAACAGAAACATACGTGCTAATACTACTGACCTCTTTACTAAAATAATATAGCTTCACTGAAAACTATTATACACCACTATTCAGCACCTAGGATACTTCCTGATTTCAGTGACATCATTAAAGATAATTAGCGTCCCCCTTCCTCAACTAGAATGAGAGGCCGGGTATGTGCTGTTGATACCTTTTTTGATTAATTGGTGTACAATATGGGGGCCATTAATCTCCTTTTGGAAGAGGTCTCAGATGAGAAGTCTTGGAATAACAAGACTTTGTTATTTCCAAATATAGGGGGATCACTTTTTTTTTTAAAATTTTAACAGTTCAATTTTGTCTTGGAATTTTTAAAAAACTTGACTATACACACCTTATTTTTTACAATACCATCTGAGCCCTAATCTTTTGGGGCCAAGCATATGTGCTCTCTCAATTATAAGTGGTAACATATTAGTTGGCATCCCCACTGCTTGAGGTGAGGGGGTAGAAGAAATAAATTTTATTAGGTCCTTCCAAATTCAGGGCTTGCAGGCAGGCCCCACTAAACCTAATATTATTACGCCTGGAGCGATCTTCCAAATCCTCCAGGCGAAGCTGCATATTTTTAATTTTAGAAGTCTTGTTTATGGATTATAGATTCCTGTACATTCATTTGATCCTCTAAATCAGAGATTCTGCTTTCAGCTTCTAGCAGCCTAGTTGAAAACTGTCTGACTTCAGTAGATAATTGGTATTTCCATTGAGATAGTACCTAATTCCTTATTTAATAGATCTCGAATTGTGGGGAGAAAGGGGTCAGTCCTCTTAACTTAGAAATCATCACTTGATGATCTATTGAGACCCCAACAGCATCAATTAAACTATCAGAACTGGAATCAGTTATTCTACTTTTCTTATCTTTTGCTTTCACTGCATTTTGGGGGTGAATTTAATTTTCACTGGGTGCAAAATTTTTCCATTAACAATCAGAAAAAGAAAGAAAGAAGAAACGTGGAAAAGAAAGAAAATAAACAATAAACAACCAGAAAAAAAAACAAAAATACACACCTGAGAATAGTGGTAAATGAATGATTTTGATATAATACAGAGTAAGGAAGCTATTACTGCTTCAATATTGCTCAACCAGTATCTCAACTTGTGCCCATCTAAGGGGTAATGTTTTTTTTTTTTTTTTTATCGGGTGAAAAAAGAGAAAAAAGAGCCAGTGATGTCTAAATAAGTAAGGTCTGACCAGTTAATTAGTGTAGTGTCCTGAGATATATCTTATGTCTCACTAGTCTAAATAAAAATATCAAGATATTGACTGCAACACATTCTCCTCTTTGCAGAAAATTATCAAGATTCAATTAAACTAATCATTAGTCTCAAAAAATCAATACAAAGAGCTCATGCCTATTATTACGACACAAATATGCAGTTTAAATATATACTCTAAGTAATAATGACCTGCCAATTCAATTCTCAAGGATAGTACAATTTTAAATATACAGGCACAGTATTCCAAAACTTATGTATCACTATATAAAATATTGAACAGATCAGGGTTTGAGAAGCAGAAAAATAAATATGTACAAAAACGGCAAAAAAAAAATATGCAGCTTTAAACAACCTGAGAAGGACCCCCTCCTAAGGCAGATATAATAGCATTTAACACAGTAAATATAGAGGGCCTATAATTGTCCCACTGGAGCTTTTATATAAAGCCTGATAACTCAAAAAAAAAAAAAAAAAAAAAGTCTTGCACAGTGAAATGTTTATATAGCCTAATGTCAATTTTTTTCCCAAGTGATATATTTCAAAGTTAATGCTCAGTCCCCATGCAGGAAATAACAACGATGATAGTCTCAAACTGACCAGCTGGGAAAAGCAGCCATTACCACTTTTTAAATAACTCTCCAGCATCAGAGCGTGCTACTATTATACCCTAGGGGGCATTATCACCCCACAACTGTATTGCAAGAGGGTCCTGCTTACTCAGGAGATGAAATGAACCTCACCAAAGGACAAGATACTCAGCCGCAGCACTGCACCTGCTCCGCACTTCTCTCTCTAACCAGCTCTCCATGTTGTGGTGTCTCGCAACCAGCAGGCCTTTCAGGCAGGTAAGACACTCTACCTATTCTGGCGGGATGGCCAGAGATCCGTTCCCAACCACAGATTTTCTGCGGCTCTTGGGAATTTAAGGCAGCGTCGTAGCCCTTCAGCCCTCTCAACTGCGGCAGATTACCGCACCATGCAGACCACTGATGTATATCAGGCTGGGGGACGGCCTCTGTAAGTTGCGCTATCTCGGGTGCTGGTGATATCTTAGCCGGAGCGGTAACTTGTAGTTTCAGCTTAGCAGTTCTATTAGGTTGCGGCTCTGGCGAACAAGCCGAAGATTCAGCCTCTGTGAACTTCCACCTGCGCTGGCGATAGACTAGCCCAGCTACCTAGGGTGCAACGGCACCGACACCGGTAGTAGCGACAGGAGGTTTAGCAAAGAACAGGTTGCTGCTACTCCATCATGCACGCCAAGCTCAGCGTGCTCTGGTTTCCACAGCTCCTCCCATCCGGAAGTTCCCCTCAGGCCTTTTTAATACGAGGGTCCCGGAGCCTCAACCGAAACAACAGCATGAAAGAGGAGATATGTCATCCTTTTGAATAATAGATTACAGGAAAGGCATTGATTTAAGAAACCCACAGATCATTATTTGCAACCGTGAAATAGAAAAAAACATTGATTAGACACCCGTTACACTTATTTATGCTCAGGCCTTTTTAATACGAGGGTCCCGGAGGCTCAACCAAAACAACAGCATGAAAGAGGAGATATGTCATCCTTTTGAATAATAGATTACAGGAAAGGCATTGATTTTAGAATCCCAGAGATCATTTATATGACCCGGGAAATAGAAAAAAACATTCATTAGACACCCGTTACACTTATTTATCCTCAGGCATTTTTAATAAGAGGGTCCCGAAGCCTCAACCGAAACAACAGCATGAAAGAGGAGATATGTCATCCTTTTGAATAAAAGATTACAGTAAAGGCATTGATTTTAGAAACCCACAGATCATTATTTGCAACCGTGAAATAGAAAAAAACATTGATTACACACCCGTTACACTTATTTATCCTCAGGCCTTTTTAATACGAGGGTCCCGGAGCCTCAACCGAAACAACAGCATGAAAGAGGAGATATGTCATCCTTTTGAATAACAGATTACAGGAAAGGCATTGATTTTAGAATCCCAGAGATCATTTATATGACCCGGGAAATAGAAAAAAACATTCATTAGACACCCGTTACACTTATTTATCCTCAGGCATTTTTAATAAGAGGGTCCCGGAGCCTCAAACGAAACAACAGCATGAAAGAGGAGATATGTCATCCTTTTGAATAATAGATTACAGGAAAGGCATTGATTTTAGAAACCCACAGATCATTTATATGACCCGTGAAATAGAAAAAAACATTGATTAGACACCGGTTACACTTATTTATCCTCAGGCCTTGTTAATACGAGGGTCCCGGAGCCTCAACCGAAACAACAGCATGAAAGAGGACATATGTCATCCTTTTGAATAATAGATTACAGGAAAGGCATTGATTTTAGAAACACTGAGATAATTAGTTGCAACCGGGAAATAAAAAAAAACATTGAACAGACACCCAGTACACTTTATTATCCATAGGCCTTTTCAGCAGAGGCTCCAGGACCCTCAACAAAAACAAGAGCAGGGAGCTGGGCATAGGAGTACAATGTAGTGTGACAATAAAAATCTGAAGGTGAAGATTGCGTAGTTGTGGCATTTTAATTTTGTTATCGTGGGAACTTAGTACTTGCAATAACCTTGCTCTGGTGAATCCATATTGCAAATGTGTTATTTAAGCCACTGTTTGTCTATTTTTTTGAATATCAGCATTTGGTAAATGAAGCTCAACTTAAGGCTGGTGAGAACCGACCTTTCTTCTGGCTGTTTGCAAATGTTGTGGCTCTGGACAAACATGTGAATAAGGGGCCATCAGCCATATTCTGCACGCAACCCCTTTGATGATTGATGATAAACATGTGTCACCTGCAAGCAGAGCTCGTTACTTCTGTCTAAATCATCTTCCTGGTATGGACAGGCCACTGTTTCCCACAGCAAGTACGAATTTTGAAATACAAGATTGTCTTGAGTATGGTAGGAAACCAAAGTTTATTTAATTCTGTACTCTCACCACAAAAACTGAACTTCTTGACGCAACGAAAATGCCAGCAATTTCATGTGCTTATGGATGACAAGGACGTCCTGTCCTGTGGTGCACATAGATGGAGAGGATTTTTGCCCTCCCTGTACACTACCCAGATGTTTCAAACATCACCAGAAACACAATACAGCCACTCTTGTGAAGTTCCTGGAGTGTTCCAGTAGCCATCTCTTTGCACTCCTAAAGGAATACTTTATCAGTGTTTTTGTATACATCCGACAACAGCTTCGGAGACTGTGGTGACGCACATGTTATTTACTGTTGTTCCAGCTGTGGCAATATCAATTGGCATTAAAAAGTTAAGATTTGTGGGTGGCGGAGCCTATAGCTGTTGCGGTAGGACGTGTGTTTGAGGAGCTCCAGGTCTTACAAGTTACTTTGGAGTTAGTTTTCAACCTTAATTTAATTTTCTTTTTGGGATTCATAGTCACACTTTCTGGGGCTATCCAAGAGGAGCCTGGTAAAAGCACTAGTAGTCACCCCTTATATCAACGGGTACGGAGACCTGTTTTTTGCGTTTCCAATATTGCGCCGGAGCCCAAACTAATCCTGAATGAAAAAAAAGGTAAGATTTGGACTAGTGACGCACATTTTATGCACGCTGTGGCAATTGCAATTTGCAATAAAAATAATCTGCTAACAACAACCACTACCTATGACCACACCTGACTCCTGAAGTCATGCTTCAGTTATTAAGTCAAGTTAAATTAATTTTTTTTTTTATTATGCTCAGCAGAGGCTCCAGGACCCTCGACAAAACCAGCAGCAGGAAAGAGGACATATGGCATCCTTTTGAAAAAATGATTATAGGAAAGGCATTGATTTCAGAAACATAGAAACATAGTTGCAACCGGTAAATAGAAAAAAACATTGATTAGACACCCAGTACACTTTTTTTTCCTTAGGCCTTTTTAATAAGAGGCTCCCGGAGCCTCAACAGAAACAACAGCATCAAAAAGTACATATGGCATCCTTGTGAATAATAGATTACAGGAAAGGCATTGATTTTAGAAACCTGTGGATAATTTTTTGCAACCGTGAAATCTAAAAAAACATAGATTAGACACCCAGTACACTTCTTTATCCTTAGGCCTTTTTAGCAGAGGCTCCAGGACCCTCAACAAAACCAGCAGCAGGAAAGAGGACATATGGCATACTTTTGTAAATTAGATTACAGGAAAGGCATTGATTTTAGAAACACAGAGATCATTTATATGACCCGGGAAATAAAAAAAAAAATGATTGGACACCCAGTACACTTCTTTATCCTTAGGCCTTTTTATAAGAGGCTCTCGGAGCCTCAACAGAAACAACAGCATGAAAGATGACATATGTCATCCTTTTGAATAATAGATTACAGGAAAGGCATTGATTTTAGAATCCCAGAGATCATTTATATGACCCGTGAAATAGAAAAAAACATTGATTAGACACCCAGTACACTTATTTATCCATAGGCCTTTTTAGCAGAGGCTCCAGGACCCTCAACAAAAACAAGAGCAGGGAGGTGGGCATAGGAGTACAATGGAGTGTGACAATAATAATGTGAAGGGGAAGATTGCGGAGTTGTGTCATTTTAATTTTGTTATTGTGGGAAATACTTGCAATGACCTTGCTCTGGTGAATCCATATTGCAAATGTGTTTTTTAAGGCACTGTTTGTCTATTTTTTGAATATCAGCATTTGGTAATTGAAGCTCAACTTAAGGCTGGTGAGAACCGACCTTTCTTCTGGCTGTTTGCAAATGTTGTTGCTCTGGACAAACATGTGAATAAGGGGTCATCAGCCATATTCTACACGCAACCCCTTTGATGATTGACGATAAACATGTGTCACCTGCAATCAGAGCCTGTTACTTCTGTCTAAATCATCTTCCTGGTATGGACAGGCCAGTGTTTCCCACAGCAAGTCCGAAGCTTGAACTACAAGATTGTCTTGAGTATGGTAGGAAACCAAAGTTTATTTAATTATGTACTATCACCACAAAAACTGAACTTCTTGAAGCAACGAAAATGCCAGCAATTTCATGTGCTTATGGATGACAAGGACGTCCTGTCCTGTGGTGCACAGAGATGGAGAGGATTTTTGCCCTCCCTGTACACTACCCAGATGTCTCCAACATCACCAGAAACACAAGACAGCCACTCTTAGTCTTGGGAAGTTCCTGGAGTGTTCCGGTAGCCATCTCTTTGCGCCCAGAAAGGAATACTTTATCAGTGTTTTTGTATACATCCGACAACAGCTTCGGAGACTGTGGTGACGCACATGTTATTTACTGTTGTTCCAGCTGTGGCAATATCAATTGGCATTAAAAAGGTAAGATTTGGGTGGGAGGAGCCTATACCTGTTGCGGTAGGACGTGTGTTTGAGGAGCTCCAGGTCTTACAATTTACTTAGGAGTTAGTTTTCAACCTTAATTTAATTTTCTTTTTGGGATTCATAGTCACACTTTATGGGGCTATCCAAGAGGAGCCTGGTAAAAGCACTAGTAGTCACCCCTTATATCAACGGGTACGGAGACCTGTTTTTTGCGTTTCCAATATTGCGCCGGAGTCCAAACTAATCCTGAATGAAAAAAAAGGTAAGATTTGGACTAGTGACGCACATTTTATGCACGCTGTGGCAATTGCAATTTGCAATAAAAATAATCTGCTAACAACAACCACTACCTACAACCACACCTGACTCCTGGAGTCATGCTTCAGTTATTAACTCAAGTTAAATTAATTTTTTTTTTATTATTATGCTCAGCAGATTCAAAACATACCATTCTTCAATCTTCTAGTCATATCATACGACATGTCAAAATGCTGCATGGAAAATGGCAGTGTGCAAAGTCATAATCTTAGTGAACCTATAAGTGCATTACATTTTCTGAAATAAACAGAAATACAGAGAAAAAAAAAAAAAGGAAAGAGGACATATGGCATCCTTTTGAACAATAGATTACATTTAAGGCATTGATTTGAGAAACCCAGAGATAATTTGTTGCAACCGGGAATTCTAAAAAAAAATGGATTAGACACCCAGTACACTTATTTATCCTTAGGCCTTATTAGCAGAGGCTCCAGGACCCTCAACAAAACCAGCAGCAGTAAAGAGGACATATGGCATCCTTTAGAAAAATAGATTTCTGGAAAGGCATTGATTTTACAAACACAGAGATCATTAGTTGCAACCGTGAAATCTCAAAAAACTTAGATTATACACCAAGTACACTTATTTATCCTTAGGCCTTTTTAGCAGAGGCTCCAGGACCCTCCACAAAACCAGCAGCATGAAAGAGGACATATGGCATCCTTTAGAAAATTAGATTACAGGAAAGGCATTGATTTTAGAAACACAGAGATCAGTTATATGACCCGGGAAATAGAAAAAACATTGATTGGACACCCAGTACACTTCTTTATCCTTAGGCCTTTTTATAAGAGGCTCCCTGAGGTTCAACAGAAACAACAGCATGAAAGAGGACATATGGCATCCTTGTGACTAATAGATTACAGGGAAGGCATTGATTTTAGAAACCCTGGGATAATTTGTTGCAACCGTGAAATCTAAAAAAAGATTGATTAGACACCCAGTACACTTCTTTATCCTTAGGCCTTTTTAGAAGAGTCTCCCGGAGCCTCAACAGAAACAACAGCATGAAAGAGGACATATGGCATCCTCGTGACTAATAGATTACAGGAAAGGCATTGATTTTAGAAACCGGGAATAATTTGTTCCAACCGTGAAATCTAAAAAAACATAGATTAGACACCCAGTACACTTCTTTATCCTTAGGCCTTTTTAGCATAGGCTCCAGGACCCTCAACAAAACCAGCAGCAGGAAAGATGACATATGGCATACTTTTGTAAATTAGATTACAGGAAAGGCATTGATTTTAGAAACACAGAGATCAGTATATGACCCGGGAAATAGAAAAAAACATTGATTGGACACCCAGTACACTTCTTTATCCTTAGGCCTTTTTATAAGAGTGTCCCGGAGCCTCAACAGAAACAACAGCATGAAAGAGGACATATGGCATCCTTTTGAAAAATAGATTACAGGAAAGGCATTGATTTTAGAAACACAGAAAAAATTTGTTACAACCGGGAAATCTAAAAAAACATTGAATAGACACCCAGTACACTTGTTTATCCTTAGGCCTTTTTAGCAGAGGCTCCAGGACACTCAACAAAACCAGCAGTAGGAAAGAGGACATATGGCATCCTTTGTGAAAAAAAGATTATAGGAAAGGCATTGATTTTAGAAACCCGGGGATAATTTGTTGCAACCGTGAATTTGAATAAAAAAAATGATTGGATGGACACCCAGTACAATTCTTTCTCCTTAGGCCTTTTTATAAGAGGGTCCAGGACCCTCAAACAAAACACCAGCAGGAAAGAGGACATATGGCATACTTTTGAACAATAGAGTACAGGAAAGGCATTGATTTTAGAAACCCATAGATAATTTTTTGCAAATGGAAATTTGAATCAAAAAAATGATTCGATGGACACCCAGTACACCTCTTTCTCCTTAGGCCTTTTATAAGAGGGTCCTGGACCCTCAAAAAAAACACCAGCAGGAAAGAGGACATATGGCATACTTTTGTAAATTAGATTACAGGAAAGGCATTGATTTTAGAAACACAGAGATCAGTTATATGACCCGGGAAATAGAAAAAAACATTGATTGGACACCCAGTACACTTCTTTATCCTTAGGCCTTTTTATAAGAGTGTCCCGGAGCCTCAACAGAAACAACAGCATGAAAGAGGACATAAGGCATCCTTTTGAAAAATAGATTACAGGAAAGGCATTGATTTTAGAAACACAGAAAAAAATTGTTACAACCGGGAAATCTAAAAAAACATTGAATAGACACCCAGTACACTTCTTTATACTTAGGCCTTTTTAGCAGAGGCTCCAGGACACTCAACAAAACCAGCAGTAGGAAAGGGGACATATGGCATCCTTTGTGAAAAAAAGATTATAGGAAAGGCATTAATTTTAGAAACCCAGAGATAATTTGTTGCAACCGTGAATTTGAATAAAAAAAATGATTGGATGGACACCCAGTACAATTCTTTCTCCTTAGGCCTTTTTATAAGAGGGTCCAGGACCCTCAAACAAAACACCAGCAGGAAAGAGGACATATGGCATACTTTTGAACAATAAAGTACAGGAAAGGCATTGATTTTAGAAACCCATAGATAGTTTTTTGCAAATGGAAATTTGAATCAAAAAAATGATTCGATGGACACCCAGTACACCTCTTTCTCCTTAGGCCTTTTTATAAGAGGGTCCTGGACCCTCAAAAAAACCACCAGCAGGAAAGAGGACATATGGCATACTTTTGTAAATTAGATTACAGGAAAGGCATTGATTTTAGAAACACAGAGATCAGTTATATGACCCGGGAAATAGAAAAAAACATTGATTGGACACCCAGTACACTTCTTTATCCTTAGGCCTTTTTATAAGAGTGTCCAGGAGCCTCAACAGAAACAACAGCATGAAAGAGGACATAAGGCATCCTTTTGAAAAATAGATTACAGGAAAGGCATTGATTTTAGAGACACAGAAAAAATTTGTTACAACCGGGAAATCTAAAAAAACATTGAATAGACACCCAGTACACTTGTTTATCCTTAGGCCTTTTTAGCAGAGGCTCCAGGACACTCAACAAAACCAGCAGTAGGAAAGAGGACATATGGCATCCTTTGTGAAAAAAAGATTATAGGAAAGGCATTGATTTTAGAAACCCGGGGATAATTTGTTGCAACCGTGAATTTGAATAAAAAAAATGATTGGATGGACACCCAGTACAATTCTTTCTCCTTAGGCCTTTTTATAAGAGGGTCCAGGACCCTCAAACAAAACACCAGCAGGAAAGAGGACATATGGCATACTTTTGAACAATAGAGTACAGGAAAGGCATTGATTTTAGAAACCCATAGATAATTTTTTTGCAAATGGAAATTTGAATAAAAAAAATGATTCGATGGACACCCAGTACACCTCTTTCTCCTTAGGCCTTTTTATAAGAGGGTCCTGGACCCTCAAAAAAAACACCAGCAGGAAAGAGGACATATGGCATACTTTTGTAAATTAGATTACAGGAAAGGCATTGATTTTAGAAACACATAGATCAGTTATATGACCCGGGAAATAGAAAAAAACATTGATTGGACACCCAGTACACTTCTTTATCCTTAGGCCTTTTTATAAGAGTGTCCCAGAGCCTCAACAGAAACAACAGCATGAAAGAGGACATATGGCATCCTTTTGAAAAATAGATTACAGGAAAGGCATTGATTTTAGAGACACAGAAAAAAATTGGGACAACCGGGAAATCTAAAAAAACATTGAATAGACACCCAGTACACTTCTTTATCCTTAGGCCTTTTTAGCAGAGGCTCCAGGACACTCAACAAAACCAGCAGTAGGAAAGAGGACATATGGCATCCTTTGTGAAAAAAAGATTATAGGAAAGGCATTGATTTTAGAAACCCGGGGAAAATTTGTTGCAACCGTGAATTTGAATAAAAAAAATGATTGGATGGACACCCAGTACAATTCTTTCTCCTTAGGCCTTTTTATAAGAGGGTCCAGGACCCTCAAACAAAACACCAGCAGGAAAGAGGACATATGGCATACTTTTGAACAATAGAGTACAGGAAAGGCATTGATTTTAGAAACCCATAGATAATTTTTTGCAAATGGAAATTTGAATCAAAAAAATGATTCGATGGACACCCAGTACACCTCTTTCTCCTTAGGCCTTTTTATAAGAGGGTCCTGGACCCTCAAAAAAAAACACCAGCAGGAAAGAGGACATATGGCATACTTTTGTAAATTAGATTACAGGAAAGGCATTGATTTTAGAAACACAGAGATCAGTTATATGACCCGGGAAATAGAAAAAACATTGATTGGACACCCAGTACACTTCTTTATCCTTAGGCCTTTTTATAAGAGTGTCCCGGAGCCTGAACAGAAACAACAGCATGAAAGAGGACATATGGCATCCTTTTGAAAAATAGATTACAGGAAATGCATTGATTTTAGAAACACAGAAAAAATTTGTTACAACCGGGAAATCTAAAAAAACATTGAATAGACACCCAGTACACTTCTTTATCCTTAGGCCTTTTTAGCAGAGGCTCCAGGACACTCAACAAAACCAGCAGTAGGAAAGAGGACATATGGCATCCTTTGTGAAAAAAAGATTATAGGAAAGGCATTGATTTTAGAAACCCGGGGATAATTTGCTGCAACCGTGAATTTGAATCAAAAAAATGATTGGATGGACACCCAGTACAATTCTTTCTCCTTAGGCCTTTTTATAAGAGGGTCCAGGACCCTCAAACAAAACACCAGCAGGAAAGAGGACATATGGCATACTTTTGAACAATAGAGTACAGGAAAGGCATTGATTTTAGAAACCCATAGATAATTTTTTGCAAATGGAAATTTTAATCAAAAAAATGATTCGATGGACACCCAGTACACCTCTTTCTCCTTAGGCCTTTTTATAAGAGGGTCCTGGACCCTCAAAAAAAACACCAGCAGGAAAGAGGGCGTATGGCATCCTTTTGAACAATAGAGTACAGGTACAGCATTGATTTTACAAACCCAGAGATCATTTTGGTCAATTGTTAAATAGAAAAAAAAAAATGAGTGGACACCCAGTACACCTCTTTCTCCTTAGGCCTTTTTATAAGAGGGTCCTGGACCCTCAAAAAAAACACCAGCAGGAAAGAGGACGTATGGCATCCTTTTGAACAATAGAGTACAGGTACAGCATTGATTTTACAAAACCAGAGATCATTTTGGTCAATTGTTAAATAGAAAAAAAAAATGAGTGGACACCCAATACACCTCTTTCTCCTTAGGCCTTTTTATAAGAGGGTCCTGGACCCTCAAAAAAAAACACCAGCAGGAAAGAGGACGTATGGCATCCTTTTGAACAATAGAGTACAGGTACAGCATTGATTTTACAAAACTAGAGATAATTTTGGTCAAATGTGAAATAGAAAAGAAAAATGAGTGGACACCCAGTACACCTCTTTCTCCTTAGGCATTTTTATAAGAGGGTCCAGGACCCTCAAACAAAATGCCAGCAGGAAAGAGAACATATGGTATACTTTGGAACAATAGAGTACTGGTACGGCATTGATTTGTGAAACCCACAGATAATTGTTTGTAAAAGTGAAATAGCCCCAAAAACCATGCTTGGACTCCCACTCCAGGTCGTTCTCCTTCAGCTTTTTTATAAGAGGGTCCAGCACCCTCAACAGAAACAACTGCAGGAAACACCACCACATATGCCATCCTTTTGCACAAGCGAGTACAGGTATGGCATCCATTTTAGAAACCCAGAGATAATTGAGAGGAACCAGGAACATTTTTCTAAAAACATTACTACAGGTCGTTCTCCTTCAGCCTTTTTATATCATGGGCCACGACCCGCAACAGGCACAACAGCATGAAACACCACATATGCCACCCTTTTGCACAATAGAGTACAGGTATGGCATAGATGGAACACAGAGATAATTTAGAGCAACCAACAGACGGATAAAGATGCTTGGTCGGTCCTACTCTTTCAAATTTGTGGCATTTTGCGTTCAATTTAATGGTCCACCGGATATGAGTGGTGTGTTAAGTTGTACAATTCGTAACAGTTTAATCACTAGTGTTATGTGCCTTATTTTTTTTTATTTGAGTTTTGTACCCACAGAGCTGCAGCAGAGGCCAGAAAAATTCGGAATGTACAAATGACTGAAAAATTGGGGTATTGTTGTAGCAACTGCTGTAGCAGCGGCCAGAAAAATCGATGTTTGTAAAACATTTAGAAAGTGCCCTAAAAGCTTGTGGCTTGAACACTAGTTGTTGGCGGATAAGTCAAGCAAGTCCTCCGGCTTTATAACCAAAAAAAAAAAGGCCAGCCTGTGTACCAGTTGTAGCCCAAGCCAGCTCATCTCATCATCAGTAGTTTTTTATTCAAATGTATCGCCCAATGTCAGTCCCTTCAGGATCCAGCCCTCATTCATTTTTATAAAAGTGAGATAGTCAAGGTTTTTTTGACCTAGGCGACTTCTCTTCTCAGTGACAAAACCTCCTGCTGCACTAAAAGTCCTTTCGGACAGGACACTTGAAGCGGGGCAGGCCAGAAGTTCCATTGCAAATTGGGATAGCTCAGGCCAAAAGTCCAGCCTGCACACCCAGTAGTCAAGGGGTCCATCGCTCCTGAGAGTGTCGAGATCCGCAGTTAAAGCTAGGTAGTCTGCTACCTGTCGGTTGAGTCTTTCTCTAAGGCTGGATCCCGAAAGGCTCTGATGGTGCATGGGAGTTAAAAAGGTACGCATGTCCTCCATCAACAAGGCGTCAGGAAAGCGCCTGGTCCTTGCCGCCGTGGTCGTGGGAGGAGGAGGATTAATTTCATCTCTTCCCCTGTTACATTCCCGTGGTGCTGTGACATCACCCTTATACGCTGTGTAAAGCATAGTTTTTAATTTATTATGAAAATGCTCCATCCTTTCCAACTTGCGGGAATTTGGTAACATTTCAGGCACTTTATGCTTATACCGGGGGTCGAGGAGCGTGGACACCCAGTACAGGTCATTCTCCTTCAGCTTTTTTATACGAGGGTCCCTCAACAGGAACGACAGCATGAAAGAACCCATTTGAACAAGGTTGGATGCTGAGCTAATCATGTCGCGTTCCTCCTCCTCACTGATCTCACTGATGGTATCTTCTTCCCCCCAGCCACGTACAACACCATGGGTACCAGAGAGGTGACAACAACGAGCACCCTGGGATGACTGTTGTGCTCGGTCTTCCTCCTCCTCATCCTCCCCAAAGCCACATTCCTCCTCTGACTCCTCTTCCTCACAATCCTCTTCCTGCGTTGCCGCAGGTCCAGCAAGCAATGCTGATTCGGCTGTTTGCGGGGGTGATGGACACCACAACTCTCCCGCTTCCTCTTCACGCTCATCTAATGCCTGATCCAGCACTCTTCGCAGGGCACGCTCCAGGAAGAAAACAAATGGTATGATGTCGCTGATGGTGCCTTCGGTGCGACTGACAAGGTTTGTCACCTCCTCAAAAGGACGCATGAGCCTACAGGCATTGCGCATGAGCGTCCAGTAATTTGGCAATAATATCCCCAGCTCCCCAGAGGCTGTCCTAGCACCCCGGTCATACAAATACTCATTAACAGCTTTTTCTTGTTGGAGCAGGCGGTCAAACATTAGGAGTTTTGAATTCCACCGTGTCGGGCTGTCGCAAATCAAGCGCCTCACTGGCAGGTTGTTTCGACGCTGGATATCAGACAAGTGCGCCATGGCCGTGTAGGAACGCCTGAAATGGCCACACACACTTCCTGTAAGCCTGGGTACTTATGGACAAATCATTGTACCATTAGATTACACACATGTGCCATGCACGGCACATGTGTCAACTTGCCCAATTTCAATGCCGCCACCAAATTACTTCCATTGTCAGAAACAACCTTGCCAATCTCCAGTTGGTGCGGAGTCAGCCACTGATCCACCTGTGCGTTCAGGGCGGTCAGGAGTGCTGGTGCAGTGTGACTCTCCGCTTTCAGGCAAGTCAACCCCAAGATGGCGTGACACTGCCGTACCCGGGATGTAGCATAGTACCTGGGGAGCTGGGAGGGTGCCATAGATGTGGAGCAAGACGCAGAAGTTGAAGAGGACTCAGCCGAGGAAGAGGTTATGGAAGAGGATGGAGTAGGAGGAGTAGAGGAGGTAGCAGCAGGCCTGCCTGCAAGTCGTGGCGGTGTCACCAACTCTTCTGCAGAGCCACGCATTCCATGCTTGTCAGAAGTCAGCAGGTTTACCCAATGTAGGTGATATACCGGCCCTGACCATGCTTTGCAGACCAGCTATCCGTGGTCATATGGACCCTTGCCCCAACGCTGTGTGCCAGACATGCCATAACTTCCTTTCTCACAACAGAGTACAGGTTTGGGATTGCCTTTTGTGAAAATAAATTTCTGCCAGGTACCTTCCACTGCGGTGTCCCAATAGATACAAATTTTTTGAAAGCATCAGACTCCACCAGCTTGTATGGTAAAAGCTGGCGGGCTAAGAGTTCAGACAAGCCAGCTGTCAGACGCCGGGCAAGGGGGTGACTTTGAGAAATTGGCTTCTTACGCTCAAACATGTCCTTGACAGACACCTGACTGTGGGCAGATGACCAGGAACTGCTACGTAAGAGAGACTGAGTGGAGGATGGTTGAGAGGGGGCAAGGAGGACAGCACTGGTTGACGTGGCTGAAGATGCTGGAGCAGGAGGAGGAGGGCGGCTTTCACTTTGTGTGCTGCTTCTACTCATGTGTTCTTCCCATCGGCCTTTGTGATGGGAGACCATGTGCCTTCGCAAAGCAGTTGTACCTAGGTGGCTGTTGGACTTCCCACGACTCAGTTTCTTTTGGCACAGGTTGCAAATGGCATCGCTGTTGTCAGAGGCAGACACACAAAAAAAATGCCACACTGCTGAGCTCTGCGATGACGGCATTCTGGTGGTGGCAACAGCATGCGTTGATGGGCGTCGGCGTGCTGTCTGGCTGACCCCTGGTGACGATGCATGCTGTCTGACTGTGCCACTAGCTCCTTGAGACGACCTCCCCATGCTTCCAAATCGTCTCCTCCTCCTCTCTGTCTCCCCATCTGAACTTTCCCCCTCTTCTTCTTCTCTTCTAGCAGGCACCCACGTGACATCCACCAACACATCATCATCAACCGCTTCACTTGTATCTGAAACATCAAGAAAGGAAGCAGCAGCGGGTACAACATCATCATCATCATCATCATCACACCGTACCTCCATGTCGGTAATGCTGCCTGACTGAGACTGATCACTATTATCTACATCCTCTGTCAATGATGGTTGCGCATCACTCATTTCTTCCAAATGATGTGTCAATAACTCCTGTGACAGATCAAGTGAAGCGGCTGTGGTGCTATTGTTGGTGGTGGCGACAGGCGGCGGAGTGGCACTGGTCACTTGAGACCTGTCCAAAGCACAGCTGGAATTAGATGGTGCGTCAAGGTTAGGAGGACTAGCAGCGGAAGCTGAAGAAGATTGGGTGGCAACAGCATGCGTTGATGGGCGTCGGCGTGCTGTCTGGCTGACCCCTGGTGACGATGCATGCTGTCTGACTGTGCCACTAGCTCCTTGAGACGACCTCCCCGTGCTTCCAAATCGTCTCCTCCTCCTCCTCCTCCTCTCTGTCTCCCCATCTGAACTTTCCCTCTCTTCTTCTTCTCTTCTAGCAGGCACCCACGTGACATCCACCAACACATCATCATCAACCGCTTCACTTGTATCTGAAACATCAAGAAAAGAAGCAGCAGCGGGTACAACATCATCATCATCATCATCACACCGTACCTCAATGTCGGTAATGCTGCTTGACTGAGACTGATCACTATTATCTACATCCTCTGTCAATGATGGTTGCGCATCACTCATTTCTTCCAAATGATGTATCAATAACTCCTGTGACAGATCAAGTGAAGCGGCTGTGGTGCTAGTGTTGGTGGTGGCGACAGGCGGCGGAGTGGCACTGGTCACTTGAGACCTGTCCAAAGCACAGCTGGACTTAGATGGTGCGTCAAGGTTAGGAGGACTAGCAGCGGAAGCTGAAGAAGATTGGGTGTCCTGTGTTAGCCATTCAACTAGGTCCTCCTCAGAAGTTTTTGCGTCCCCCCTGGCACCCGGCGTCTGAACAATGTGCATATTTGTAAGGTCTAAAGGAATCACAGCACCACGACCACGGAACCTGCGGGGTGGCCTGCCTCTGCCTGTCATTTTTTTTAACAATACTATTACACCAATTGAGTGGTGGCACTGTGAAAGTGGGCACAGTATAGGCTGTGAGACTGACAACAACAAAAAAGACAGATGTTTTAAAAATCACAAATTGTTCATTTTTTAAAATATTACAACTTACAAGTACTGTGGCAACAAATATGATTGTTTGGCACTATTTGGCAAATGGGCCTGTCTGGCACACACGCTGGGAGAAAGGAAACTGCAATTCAATGGCACTAGGAGACTGAAGAATCACAGTCAAAACAGTTATGATTAACAAAAATTCCAATCCTGTTACAATAAATATGAGTGGTGGCACTAATTGGCTAGTTTGGGACTGGCACACAGGCAGGCAGGCAGGAGGAAAATGCAATTCAAGGGCACTAGTAGACTGCAGATTGACAGTCAAAACAGTGATGATTGACAAATTTTGCAATACTGTTAAAAGAAATATGATTGCTGGCACTAATTGGATAGTTGGGCCTGGCACACAGTCTGGCAGGCAGTAGAAAAGTGCAATTCAATGGCAAAAGCAAACTGAGGATTAAGATCAACAATCAAAATTTTTTTAATTTTAATTAGTAACTATACTGTGACAACAATTATGATTGGTGTAAATAGTTGGCAAGACGGCCTGGCACAAAAGGCTGGCAGGCAGGAGGTAGATGCAATTCAAGGACACTAGGAGACTGATTACTGACAGTCAAAACAGTGATGATTGACAATTTTTGCAATACTGTTAAAAGAAATATGATTGCTGGCAACAAATGGCTAGGTGGGCCTGGCTCACAGCAGGCTGCAAGGCAGGAGGAAAGTGCTATTCAATGGCACCAGCAAACTGAGGATTCAAATCACAACAACTATTACCAAAAAATTTATTTTTTAATTATTAGAATACTGTCACAACAAATATGATTGGTGTAAATATTTTTTAAGTAGGCCTGGCACACAGGCTTGGAAGGCTGTAGAAAAGTGCAATTCTAGGGCACGAGCAAACTGAGGATTAAGATCATCAACAATCAAGATTTTTTTAATTTTAATTAGTAACTATACTGTGACAAAAAATTAGGATTGGTGTAAATAGTTGGCAAGACGGCCTGGCACAAAAGGATGGCAGGCAGGAGGTAGATGCAATTCAAGGACACTAGGAGACTGATTACTGACAGTCTAAACAGTGATGATTGACAATTTTTGCAATACTGTTAACAGAAATATGATTGCTGACAACAATTGGCTAGGTGGGCCTTGCTCACAGCAGGCTGCAAGGCAGGAGGAAAGTGCTATTCAATGGCACCAGCAAACTGAGGATTCAAATCACAGCAACTATTACCAAAAATTTTAATTTTTAATTATTAGAATACTGTCACAACAAATATGATTGGTGTAAATATTTTTAAAGTAGGCCTGGCACACAGGCTTGGAAGGCTGTAGAAAAGTGCAATTCTAGGGCACGAGCAAACTGAGGATTAAGATAATCAACAATCAAGATTTTTTTAATTTTAATTAGTAACTATACTGTGACAAAAAATTAGGATTGGTGTAAATAGTTGGCAAGACGGCCTGGCACAAAAGGATGGCAGGCAGGAGGTAGATGCAATTCAAGGACACTAGGAGACTGATTACTGACAGTCTAAACAGTGATGATTGACAATTTTTGCAATACTGTTAACAGAAATATGATTGCTGACAACAATTGGCTAGGTGGGCCTGGCTCACAGCAGGCTGCAAGGCAGGAGGAAAGTGCTATTCAATGGCACCAGCAAACTGAGGATTCAAATCACAGCAACTATTACCAAAAATTTTAATTTTTAATTATTAGAATACTGTCACAACAAATATGATTGGTGTAAATATTTTTTAAGTAGGCCTGGCACACAGGCTTGGAAGGCTGTAGAAAAGTGCAATTCTAGGGCACGAGCAAACTGAGGATTAAGATCATCAACAATCAAGATTTTTTAAATTTTAATTAGTAACTATACTGTGACAAAAAAATTAGGATTGGTGTAAATAGTTGGCAAGACGGTCTGGCACAAAAGGATGGCAGGCAGGAGGTAGATGCAATTCAAGGACACTAGGAGACTGATTACTGACAGTCTAAACAGTGATGATTGACAATTTTTTGCAATACTGTTAACAGAAATATGATTGCTGACAACAATTGGCTAGGTGGGCCTGGCTCACAGCAGGCTGCAAGGCAGGAGGAAATGCTATTCAATGGGCACTAGCAAACTGAGGATTTCAAATCACAGCAACTATTACCAAAAATTTTAATTTTTAATTATTAGAATACTGTCATAACAAATATGATTGGTGTAAATATTTTTAAAGTAGGCCTGGCACACAGGCTTGAAGGCTGTAGAAAAGTGCAATTCTAGGGCACAAGCAAAGCTGAGGATTAAGATCATCAACAATCAAGAGTTTTTAATTTTAATTAGTAACTATACTGTGACAAAAATTAGGATTGGTGTAATAATAGTTGGCAAGACGGCCTGGCACAAAATGAGGGCAGGCAGGAGGTAGATGCAATTCAAGGACACTAGGAGACTGATTACTGGACAGTCTAAACAGCGGATGATGACAATTTTTGCAATACTGTTAACAGAAATATGATTGCTGACAACAATTGGCTAGGTGGGCCTGGCTCACAGCAGGGCTGCAAGGCAGGAGGAAAGTGCTATTCAATGGCACCAGCAAACTGAGGATTCAAATCACAGCAACTATTACCAAAAATTTTAATTTTTAATTATTAGAATACTGTCACAACAAATATGATTGGTGTAAATATTTTTTAAGTAGGCCTGGCACACAGGCTTGGAAGGCTGTAGAAAAGTGCAATTCTAGGGCACGAGCAAACTGAGGATTAAGATCATCAACAATCAAGATTTTTTTAATTTTAATTAGTAACTATACTGTGACAAAAAATTAGGATTGGTGTAAATAGTTGGCAAGACGGTCTGGCACAAAAGGATGGCAGGCAGGAGGTAGATGCAATTCAAGGACACTAGGAGACTGATTACTGACAGTCTAAACAGTGATGATTGACAATTTTTGCAATACTGTTAACAGAAATATGATTGCTGACAACAATTGGCTAGGTGGGCCTGGCTCACAGCAGGCTGCAAGGCAGGAGGAAAGTGCTATTCAATGGCACTAGCAAACTGAGGATTCAAATCACAGCAACTATTACCAAAAATTTTAATTTTTAATTATTAGAATACTGTCATAACAAATATGATTGGTGTAAATATTTTTAAAGTAGGCCTGGCACACAGGCTTGGAAGGCTGTAGAAAAGTGCAATTCTAGGGCACAAGCAAACTGAGGATTAAGATCATCAACAATCAAGATTTTTTTAATTTTAATTAGTAACTATACTGTGACAAAAAATTAGGATTGGTGTAAATAGTTGGCAAGACGGCCTGGCACAAAAGGATGGCAGGCAGGAGGTAGATGCAATTCAAGGACACTAGGAGACTGATTACTGACAGTCTAAACAGTGATGATTGACAATTTTTGCAATACTGTTAACAGAAATATGATTGCTGACAACAATTGGCTAGGTGGGCCTGGCTCACAGCAGGCTGCAAGGCAGGAGAAAAGTGCTATTCAATGGCACTAGCAAACTGAGGATTCAAATCACAGCAACTATTACCAAAAATTTTAATTTTTAATTATTAGAATACTGTCATAACAAATATGATTGGTGTAAATATTTTTAAAGTAGGCCTGGCACACAGGCTTGGAAGGCTGTAGAAAAGTGCAATTCTAGGGCACGAGCAAACTGAGGATTAAGATCATCAACAATCAAGATTTTTTTAATTTTAATTAGTAACTATACTGTGACAAAAAATTAGGATTGGTGTAAATAGTTGGCAAGACGGCCTGGCACAAAAGGATGGCAGGCAGGAGGTAGATGCAATTCAAAGACACTAGGAGACTGATTACTGACAGTCTAAACAGTGATGATTGACAATTTTTGCAATACTGTTAACAGAAATATGATTGCTGACAACAATTGGCTAGGTGGGCCTGGCTCACAGCAGGCTGCAAGGCAGGAGGAAAGTGCTATTCAATGGCACCAGCAAACTGAGGATTCAAATCACAGCAACTATTACCAAAAATTTTAATTTTTAATTATTAGAATACTGTCACAACAAATATGATTGGTGTAAATATTTTTAAAGTAGGCCTGGCACACAGGCTTGGAAGGCTGTAGAAAAGTGCAATTCTAGCGCACGAGCAAACTGAGGATTAAGATCATCAACAATCAAGATTTTTTTTTAATTTTAATTAGTAACTATACTGTGACAAAAAATTAGGATTGGTGTAAATAGTTGGCAAGACGGCCTGGCACAAAAGGATGACAGGCAGGAGGTAGATGCAATTCAAGGACACTAGGAGACTGATTACTGACAGTCTAAACAGTGATGATTGACAATTTTTGCAATACTGTTAACAGAAATATGATTGCTGACAACAATTGGCTAGGTGGGCCTGGCTCACAGCAGGCTGCAAGGCAGGAGGAAAGTGCTATTCAATGGCACCAGCAAACTGAGGATTCAAATCACAGCAACTATTACCAAAAATTTTAATTTTTAATTATTAGAATACTGTCACAACAAATATGATTGGTGTAAATATTTTTAAAGTAGGCCTGGCACACAGGCTTGGAAGGCTGTAGAAAAGTGCAATTCTAGGGCACGAGCAAACTGAGGATTAAGATCATCAACAATCAAGATTTTTTTAATTTTAATTAGTAACTATACTGTGACAAATAATTAGGATTGGTGTAAATAGTTGGTAAGACGGTCTGGCACAAAAGGATGGCAGGCAGGAGGTAGATGCAATTCAAGGACACTAGGAGACTGATTACTGACAGTCTAAACAGTGATGATTGACAATTTTTGCAATACTGTTAACAGAAATATGATTGCTGACAACAATTGGCTAGGTGGGCCTGGCTCACAGCAGGCTGCAAGGCAGGAGGAAAGTGCTATTCAATGGCACTAGCAAACTGAGGATTCAAATCACAGCAACTATTACCAAAAATTTTAATTTTTAATTATTAGAATACTGTCATAACAAATATGATTGGTGTAAATATTTTTAAAGTAGGCCTGGCACACAGGCTTGGAAGGCTGTAGAAAAGTGCAATTCTAGGGCACAAGCAAACTGAGGATTAAGATCATCAACAATCAAGATTTTTTTAATTTTAATTAGTAACTATACTGTGACAAAAAATTATGATTGGTGTAAATAGTTGGCAAGACGGCCTGGCACAAAAGGATGGCAGGCAGGAGGTAGATGCAATTCAAAGACACTAGGAGACTGATTACTGACAGTCTAAACAGTGATGATTGACAATTTTTGCAATACTGTTAACAGAAATATAATTGCTGACAACAATTGGCTAGGTGGGCCTGGCTCACAGCAGGCTGCAAGGCAGGAGGAAAGTGCTATTCAATGGCACCAGCAAACTGAGGATTCAAATCACAGCAACTATTACCAAAAATTTTAATTTTTAATTATTAGAATACTGTCACAACAAATATGATTGGTGTAAATATTTTTAAAGTAGGCCTGGCACACAGGCTTGGAAGGCTGTAGAAAAGTGCAATTCTAGGGCACGAGCAAACTGAGGATTAAGATCATCAACAATCAAGATTTTTTTTAATTTTAATTAGTAACTATACTGTGACAAAAAATTAGGATTGGTGTAAATAGTTGGCAAGACGGCCTGGCACAAAAGGATGACAGGCAGGAGGTAGATGCAATTCAAGGACACTAGGAGACTGATTACTGACAGTCTAAACAGTGATGATTGACAATTTTTGCAATACTGTTAACAGAAATATGATTGCTGACAACAATTGGCTAGGTGGGCCTGGCTCACAGCAGGCTGCAAGGCAGGAGGAAAGTGCTATTCAATGGCACCAGCAAACTGAGGATTCAAATCACAGCAACTATTACCAAAAATTTTAATTTTTAATTATTAGAATACTGTCACAACAAATATGATTGGTGTAAATATTTTTAAAGTAGGCCTGGCACACAGGCTTGGAAGGCTGTAGAAAAGTGCAATTCTAGGGCACGAGCAAACTGAGGATTAAGATCATCAACAATCAAGAGTTTTTTAATTTTAATTAGTAACTATACTGTGACAAAAAATTAGGATTGGTGTAAATAGTTGGCAAGACGGCCTGGCACAAAAGGATGGCAGGCAGGAGGTAGATGCAATTCAAGGACACTAGGAGACTGATTACTGACAGTCTAAACAGTGATGATTGACAATTTTTGCAATACTGTTAACAGAAATATGATTGCTGACAACAATTGGCTAGGTGGGCCTGGCTCACAGCAGGCTGCAAGGCAGGAGGAAAGTGCTATTCAATGGCACCAGCAAACTGAGGATTCAAATCACAGCAACTATTACCAAAAATTTTAATTTTTAATTATTAGAATACTGTCATAACAAATATGATTGGTGTAAATATTTTTAAAGTAGGCCAGGCACACAGGCTTGGAAGGCTGTAGAAAAGTGCAATTCTAGGGCACAAGCAAACTGAGGATTAAGATCATCAACAATCAAGATTTTTTTAATTTTAATTAGTAACTATACTGTGACAAAAAATTATGATTGGTGTAAATAGTTGGCAAGACGGCCTGGCACAAAAGGATGGCAGGCAGGAGGTAGATGCAATTCAAAGACACTAGGAGACTGATTACTGACAGTCTAAACAGTGATGATTGACAATTTTTGCAATACTGTTAACAGAAATATAATTGCTGACAACAATTGGCTAGGTGGGCCTGGCTCACAGCAGGCTGCAAGGCAGGAGGAAAGTGCTATTCAATGGCACCAGCAAACTGAGGATTCAAATCACAGCAACTATTACCAAAAATTTTAATTTTTAATTATTAGAATACTGTCACAACAAATATGATTGGTGTAAATATTTTTAAAGTAGGCCTGGCACACAGGCTTGGAAGGCTGTAGAAAAGTGCAATTCTAGGGCACGAGCAAACTGAGGGCTAAGATCATCAACAATCAAGATTTTTTTAATTTTAATTAGTAACTATACTGTGACAAAAAATTAGGATTGGTGTAAATAGTTGGAAAGACGGCCTGGCACAAAAGGATGGCAGGCAGGAGGTAGATGCAATTCAAGGACACTAGGAGACTGATTACTGACAGTCTAAACAGTGATGATTGACAATTTTTGCAATACTGTTAACAGAAATATGATTGCTGACAACAATTGGCTAGGTGGGCCTGGCTCACAGCAGGCTGCAAGGCAGGAGGAAAGTGCAATTCAATGGCACCAGCAAACTGAGGATTCAAATCACAGCAACTATTACCAAAATTTTTAATTTTTAATTATTAGAATACTGTCATAACAAATATGATTGGTGTAAATATTTTTCAAGTAGGCCTGGCACACAGGCTTGGAAGGCTGTAGAAAAGTGCAATTCTAGGGCACGAGCAAACTGAGGATTAAGATCATCAACAATCAAGATTTTTTTAATTTTAATTAGTAACTATACTGTGACAAAAAATTAGGATTGGTGTAAATAGTTGGCAAGACGGCCTGGCACAAAAGGATGGCAGGCAGGAGGTAGATGCAATTCAAGGACACTAGGAGACTGATTACTGACAGTCTAAACAGTGATGATTGACAATTTTTGCAATACTGTTAACAGAAATATGATTGCTGACAACAATTGGCTAGGTGGGCCTGGCTCACAGCAGGCTGCAAGGCAGGAGGAAAGTGCTATTCAATGGCACCAGCAAACTGAGGATTCAAATCACAGCAACTATTACCAAAAATTTTAATTTTTAATTATTAGAATACTGTCATAACAAATATGATTGGTGTAAATATTTTTCAAGTAGGCCTGGCACACAGGCTTGGAAGGCTGTAGAAAAGTGCAATTCTAGGGCACGAGCAAACTGAGGATTAAGATCATCAACAATCAAGATTTTTTTAATTTTAATTAGTAACTATACTGTGACAAAAAATTAGGATTGGTGTAAATAGTTGGCAAGACGGCCTGGCACAAAAGTATGGCAGGCAGGAGGTAGATGCAATTCAAGGACACTAGGAGACTGATTACTGACAGTCTAAACAGTAATGATTGACAATTTTTGCAATACTGTTAACAGAAATATGATTGCTGACAACAATTGGCTAGGTGGGCCTGGCTCACAGCAGGCTGCAAGGCAGGAGGAAAGTGCTATTCAATGGCACCAGCAAACTGAGGATTCAAATCACAGCAACTATTACCAAAAATTTTAATTTTTAATTATTATTTTTAATTTTTATTACTGTCACAACAAATATGATTGGTGTAAATATTTTTAAAGTAGGCCTGGCACACAGGCTTGGAAGGCTGTAGAAAAGTGCAATTCTAGGGCACGAGCAAACTGAGGATTAAGATCATCAACAATCAAGATTTTTTTTAATTTTAATTAGTATTTATACTGTGACAAAAAATTAAGATTGGTGTAAATAGTTGGCAAGACGGCCTGGCACAAAAGGATGGCAGGCAGGAGGTAGATGGACACTATTAGAATACTGTCACAACAAATATGATTGGTGTAAATATTTTTTAAGTAGGCCTGGCACACAGGCTTGGAAGGCTGTAGAAAAGTGCAATTCTAGGGCACGAGCAAACTGAGGATTAAGATCATCAACAATCAAGATTTTTTTAATTTTAATTAGTAACTATACAGTGACAAAAAATTAGGATTGGTGTAAATAGTTGGCAAGACGGCCTGGCACAAAAGGATGACAGGCAGGAGGTAGATGCAATTCAAGGACACTAGGAGACTGATTACTGACAGTCTAAACAGTGATGATTGACAATTTTTGCAATACTGTTAACAGAAATATGATTGCTGACAACAATTGGCTAGGTGGGCCTGGCTCACAGCAGGCTGCAAGGCAGGAGGAAAGTGCTATTCAATGGCACCAGCAAACTGAGGATTCAAATCACAGCAACTATTACCAAAAATTTTAATTTTTAATTATTAGAATACTGTCACAACAAATATGATTGGTGTAAATATTTTTAAAGTAGGCCTGGCACACAGGCTTGGAAGGCTGTAGAAAAGTGCAATTCTAGGGCACGAGCAAACTGAGGATTAAGATCATCAACAATCAAGAGTTTTTTAATTTTAATTAGTAACTATACTGTGACAAAAAATTAGGATTGGTGTAAATAGTTGGCAAGACGGCCTGGCACAAAAGGATGGCAGGCAGGAGGTAGATGCAATTCAAGGACACTAGGAGACTGATTACTGACAGTCTAAACAGTGATGATTGACAATTTTTGCAATACTGTTAACAGAAATATGATTGCTGACAACAATTGGCTAGGTGGGCCTGGTCACAGCAGGCTGCAAGGCAGGAGGAAAGTGCTATTCAATGGCACCAGCAAACTGAGGATTCAAATCACAGCAACTATTACCAAAAATTTTAATTTTTAATTATTAGAATACTGTCATAACAAATATGATTGGTGTAAATATTTTTAAAGTAGGCCAGGCACACAGGCTTGGAAGGCTGTAGAAAAGTGCAATTCTAGGGCACAAGCAAACTGAGGATTAAGATCATCAACAATCCAAGATTTTTTTAATTTTAATTAGTAACTATACTGTGACAAAAAAATTATGATTGGTGTAAATAGTTGGCAAGACGGCCTGGCACAAAAGGTTGGCAGGCAGGAGGTAGATGCAATTCAAAGACACTAGGAGACTGATTACTGACAGTCTAAACAGTGATGATTGACAATTTTTGCAATACTGTTAACAGAAATATAATTGCTGACAACAATTGGCTAGGTGGGCCTGGCTCACAGCAGGCTGCAAGGCAGGAGGAAAGTGCTATTCAATGGCACCAGCAAACTGAGGATTCAAATCACAGCAACTATTACCAAAAATTTTAATTTTTAATTATTAGAATACTGTCACAACAAATATGATTGGTGTAAATATTTTTAAAGTAGGCCTGGCACACAGGCTTGGAAGGCTGTAGAAAAGTGCAATTCTAGGGCACGAGCAAACTGAGGATTAAGATCATCAACAATCAAGATTTTTTTTAATTTTAATTAGTAACTATACTGTGACAAAAAATTAGGATTGGTGTAAATAGTTGGCAAGACGGCCTGGCTCAAAAGGATGACAGGATGGAGGTAGATGCAATTCAAGGACACTAGGAGACTGATTACTGACAGTCTAAACAGTGATGATTGACAATTTTTGCAATACTGTTAACAGAAATATGATTGCTGACAACAATTGGCTAGGTGGGCCTGGCTCACAGCAGGCTGCAAGGGCAGGAGGAAAGTGCTATTCAATGGCACCAGCAAACTGAGGATTCAAATCACAGCAACTATTACCAAAAATTTTAATTTTTAATTATTAGAATACTGTCACAACAAATATGATTGGTGTAAATATTTTTAAAAGTAGCCTGGCACACAGGCTTGGAAGGCTGTAGAAAAGTGCAATTCTAGGGCACGAGCAAACTGAGGATTAAGATCATCAACAATCAAGATTTTTTTAATTTTAATTAGTAACTATACTGTGACAAAAAATTAGGATTGGTGTAAATAGTTGGCAAGACGGCCTGGCACAAAAGGATGGCAGGCAGGAGGTAGATGCAATTCAAGGACACTAGGAGACTGAATTACTGACAGTCTAAACAGTGATGATTGACAATTTTTGCAATACTGTTAAAAGAAATATGATTGCTGACAACAATTGGCTAGGTGGGCCTGGCTCACAGCAGGCTGCAAGGCAGGAGGAAAGTGCTATTCAATGGCACCAGCAAACTGAGGATTCAAATCACAGCAACGTATTACCAAAAATTTTAATTTTTAATTATTAGAATACTGTCATAACAAATATGATTGGTGTAAATATTTTTCAAGTAGGCCTGGCACACAGGCTTGGAAGGCTGTAGAAAAGTGCAATTCTAGGGCACGAGCAAACTGAGGATTAAGATCATCAACAATCAAGATTTTTTTAATTTTAATTAGTAACTATACTGTGACAAAAAATTAGGATTGGTGTAAATAGTTGGCAAGACGGCCTGGCACAAAAGGATGGCAGGCAGGAGGTAGATGCAATTCAAGGACACTAGGAGACTGATTACTGACAGTCTAAACAGTGATGATTGACAATTTTTGCAATACTGTTAACAGAAATATGATTGCTGACAACAATTGGCTAGGTGGGCCTGGCTCACAGCAGGCTGCAAGGCAGGAGGAAAGTGCTATTCAATGGCACCAGCAAACTGAGGATTCAAATCACAGCAACTATTACCAAAAATTTTAATTTTTAATTATTAGAATACTGTCATAACAAATATGATTGGTGTAAATATTTTCAAGTAGGCCTGGCACACAGGCTTGGAAGGCTGTAGAAAAGTGCAATTCTAGGGCACGAGCAAACTGAGGATTAAGATCATCAACAATCAAGATTTTTTTAATTTTAATTAGTAACTATACTGTGACAAAAAATTAGGGCCTAGATTTAGAGTTCGGCGGTAAAAGGGCTGTTAACGCTCCGCGGGTTTTTTTCTGGCCGCACCATAAATTTAACTCTGGTATCGAGAGTTCAAACAAATGCTGCGTTAGGCTCCAAAAAAGGAGCGTAGAGCATTTTTACCGCAAATGCAACTCTCGATACCAGAGTTGCTTACGGACGCGGCCGGCCTCAAAAACGTGCTCGTGCACGATTCTCCCATAGGAAACAATGGGGCTGTTGAGCTGAAAAAAAACCTAACACCTGCAAAAAGCAGCGTTCAGCTCCTAACGCAGCCCCATTGTTTCCTATGGGGAAACACTTCCTACGTCTGCACCTAACACCCTAACATGTACCCCGAGTCTAAACACCCCTAACCTTTACACTTATTAACTCCTAATCTGCCGCCCCCGCTATCCGCTGACCCCTGCATTACACTTTTAACCCCTAATCTGCCGCTCCGTAAACCGCCGCCACCTACGTTATCCCTATGTACCCCTAATCTGCTGCCCTAACATCGCCGACCCCTATGTTATATTTATTAACCCCTAATCTGCCCCCCACAACGTCGCCGACACCTGCCTACACTTATTAACCCCTAATCTGCCGAGCGGACCTGAGCGCTACTATAATAAATGTATTAACCCCTAATCCGCCTCACTAACCCTATAATAAATAGTATTAACCCCTAATCTGCCCTCCCTCAACGTCGCCGACACCTGCCTACACTTATTAACCCCTAATCTGCCGACCGGAGCTCACCGCTATTCTAATAAATGTATTAACCCCTAAAGCTAAGTCTAACCCTAACACTAACACCCCCCTAACTTAAATATAATTTACATCTAACGAAATAAATTAACTCTTATTAAATAACTTATTCCTATTTAAAGCTAAATACTTACCTGTAAAATAAATCCTAATATAGCTACAATATAAATTACATTTATATTATAGCTATTTTAGGATTAATATTTATTTTACAGGCAACTTTATAATTATTTTAACCAGGTACAATAGCTATTAAATAGTTAAGAACTATTTAATAGTTACCTAGTTAAAATAATTACAAATTTACCTGTAAAATAAATCCTAACCTAAGTTATAATTAAACCTAACACTACCCTATCAATAAAATAATTAAATAAACTACCTACAATTACCTACAATTAACCTAACACTACACTATCAATAAATTAAATAAACACAATTGCTACAAATAAATACAATTAAATAAACTATCTAAAGT
Source organism: Bombina bombina (assembly GCF_027579735.1). Lineage (NCBI taxonomy): Eukaryota > Metazoa > Chordata > Amphibia > Anura > Bombinatoridae > Bombina > Bombina bombina. The sequence goes on along the minus strand of NC_069505.1, from coordinate 360,785,468 downwards.
ACAAAAAATAAAAAAGAACTAAGTTACAGAAAATAAAAAAATATTTACAAACATAAGAAAAATATTACAACAATTTTAAACTAATTACACCTACTCTAAGCCCCTAATAAAATAACAAAGACCCCCAAAATAAAAAATTCCCTACCCTATTCTAAAATACAAAAATTACAAGCTCTTTTACCTTACCAGCCCTGAACAGGGCCCTTTGCGGGGCATGCCCCAAGAAGTTCAGCTCTTTTGCCTGTAAAAGAAAACATACAATACCCCCCCCCCAACATTACAACCCACCACCCACATACCCCTAATCTAACCCAAACCCCCCTTAAATAAACCTAACACTAAGCCCCTGAAGATCTTCCTACCTTGTCTTCACCATACCAGGTTCACCGATCCGTCCCTGGCTCCAAGATCTTCATCCAACCCCAAGCGGGGGTTGGCGATCCATAATCCGGTGCTGAAGAGGTCCAGAAGAGGCTCCAAAGTCTTCATCCTATCCGGCAAGAAGAGGACATCCGGACCGGCAAACATCTTCTCCAAGCCGCATCTTCTATCTTCTTCCATCCGGTGCGGAGCGGGTCCATCTTGAAGCAGGCGACGCGGATCCATCCTCTTCTTCCGATGTCTCCCGACGAATGACGGTTCCTTTAAGGGACGTCATCCAAGATGGCGTCCCTCGGAATTCCGATTGGCTGATAGGATTCTATCAGCCAATCGGAATTAAGGTAGGAATTTTCTGATTGGCTGATGAATCAGCCAATCAGAATCTAGTTCAATCCGATTGGCCGATCCAATCAGCCAATCAGATTGAGCTCCGCATTCTATTGGCTGATCGGAACAGCCAATAGAATGCGAGCTCAATCTGATTGGCTGATTGGATCAGCCAATCGGATTGAACTTGATTCTGATTGGCTGATTCCATCAGCCAATCAGAAAATTCCTACCTTAATTCCAATTGGCTGATAGAATCCTATCAGCCAATCGGAATTCGAGGGACGCCATCTTGGATGACGTCCCTTAAAGGAACCGTCATTCGTCGGGAGACATCGGAAGAAGAGGATGGATCCGCGTCGCCTGCTTCAAGATGGACCCGCTCCGCACCGGATGGAAGAAGATAGAAGATGCGGCTTGGAGAAGATGTTTGCCGGTCCGGATGTCCTCTTCTTGCCGGATAGGATGAAGACTTTGGAGCCTCTTCTGGACCTCTTCAGCACCGGATTATGGATCGCCAACCCCCGCTTGGGTTGGATGAAGATCTTGGAGCCAGGACGGATCGGTGAACCTGGTATGGTGAAGACAAGGTAGGAAGATCTTCAGGGGATTAGTGTTAGGTTTATTTAAGGGGGGTTTGGGTTAGATTAGGGGTATGTGGGTGGTGGGTTGTAATGTTGGGGGGGGGGTATTGTATGTTTTCTTTTACAGGCAAAAGAGCTGAACTTCTTGGGGCATGCCCCGCAAAGGGCCCTGTTCAGGGCTGGTAAGGTAAAAGAGCTTGTAATTTTTTGTATTTTAGAATAGGGTAGGGAATTTTTTATTTTGGGGGTCTTTGTTATTTTATTAGGGGGGCTTAGAGTAGGTGTAATTAGTTTAAAATTGTTGTAATATTTTTCTTATGTTTGTAAATATTTTTTTATTTTCTGTAACTTAGTTCTTTTTTATTTTTTGTACTTTAGATAGTTTATTTAATTGTATTTATTTGTAGCAATTGTGTTTAATTAATTTATTGATAGTGTAGTGTTAGGTTAATTGTAGGTAATTGTAGGTAGTTTATTTAATTATTTTATTGATAGGGTAGTGTTAGGTTTAATTATAACTTAGGTTAGGATTTATTTTACAGGTAAATTTGTAATTATTTTAACTAGGTAACTATTAAATAGTTCTTAACTATTTAATAGCTATTGTACCTGGTTAAAATAATTACAAAGTTGCCTGTAAAATAAATATTAATCCTAAAATAGCTATAATATAAATGTAATTTATATTGTAGCTATATTAGGATTTATTTTACAGGTAAGTATTTAGCTTTAAATAGGAATAAGTTATTTAATAAGAGTTAATTTATTTCGTTAGATGTAAATTATATTTAAGTTAGGGGGGTGTTAGTGTTAGGGTTAGACTTAGCTTTAGGGGTTAATACATTTATTAGAATAGCGGTGAGCTCCGGTCGGCAGATTAGGGGTTAATAATTGAAGGTAGGTGTCGGCGATGTTAGGGAGGGCAGATTAGGGGTTAATACTATTTATGATAGGGTTAGTGAGGCGGATTAGGGGTTAATACATTTATTATAGTAGCGCTCAGGTCCGCTCGGCAGATTAGGGGTTAATAAGTGTAGGCAGGTGTCGGCGACGTTGTGGGGGGCAGATTAGGGGTTAATAAATATAACATAGGGGTCGGCGATGTTAGGGGCAGCAGATTAGGGGTACATAGGGATAACGTAGGTGGCGGCGATTTGCGGTCGGAAGATTAGGGGTTAATTATTTAAAGTAGCTTGCGGCGACGTTGTGGGGGGCAAGTTAGGGGTTAATAAATATAATATAGGGGTCGGCGGGGTTAGGGGCAGCAGATTAGGGGTACATAAGTATAACGTAGGTGGCGGTCGGCAGATTAGGGGTTAAAAATTTTAATCGAGTGGCGGCGATGTGGGGGGACCTCGGTTTAGGGGGTACATAGGTAGTTTATGGGTGTTAGTGTACTTTAGGGTACAGTAGTTAAGAGCTTTATAAACCGGCGTTAGCCAGAAAGCTCTTAACTCCTGCTATTTTCAGGCGGCTGGAATCTTGTCGTTAGAGCTCTAACGCTCACTGCAGAAACGACTCTAAATACCGGCGTTAGAAAGATCCATTGAAAAGATAGGCTACGCAAATGGCGTAGGGGGATCTGCGGTATGGAAAAGTCGCGGCTGAAAAGTGAGCGTTAGACCCTTTAATCACTGACTCCAAATACCAGCGGGCGCCCAAAACCAGCGTTAGGAGCCTCTAACGCTGGTTTTGACGGCTACCGCCGAACTCTAAATCTAGGCCTAGGATTGGTGTAAATAGTTGGCAAGACGGCCTGGCACAAAAGTATGGCAGGCAGGAGGTAGATGCAATTCAAGGACACTAGGAGACTGATTACTGACAGTCTAAACAGTAATGATTGACAATTTTTGCAATACTGTTAACAGAAATATGATTGCTGACAACAATTGGCTAGGTGGGCCTGGCTCACAGCAGGCTGCAAGGCAGGAGGAAAGTGCTATTCAATGGCACCAGCAAACTGAGGATTCAAATCACAGCAACTATTACCAAAAATTTTAATTTTTAATTATTATTTTTAATTTTTATTACTGTCACAACAAATATGATTGGTGTAAATATTTTTAAAGTAGGCCTGGCACACAGGCTTGGAAGGCTGTAGAAAAGTGCAATTCTAGGGCACGAGCAAACTGAGGATTAAGATAATCAACAATCAAGATTTTTTTAATTTTAATTAGTAACTATACTGTGACAAAAAATTAAGATTGGTGTAAATAGTTGGCAAGACGGCCTGGCACAAAAGGATGGCAGGCAGGAGGTAGATGGACACTATTAGAATACTGTCACAACAAATATGATTGGTGTAAATATTTTTTAAGTAGGCCTGGCACACAGGCTTGGAAGGCTGTAGAAAAGTGCAATTCTAGGGCACAAGCAAACTGAGGATTAAGATCATCAACAATCAAGATTTTTTTAATTTTAATTAGTAACTATACTGTGACAAAAAATTAGGATTGGTGTAAATAGTTGGCAAGACAGTCTGGCACAAAAGGATGGCATGCAGGAGGTAGATGCAATTCAAGGACACTAGGAGACTGATTACTGACAGTCTAAACAGTGATGATTGACAATTTTTGCAATACTGTTAACAGAAATATGATTGCTGACAACAATTGGCTAGGTGGGCCTGGCTCACAGCAGGCTGCAAGGCAGGAGGAAAGTGCTATTCAATGGCACCAGCAAACTGAGGATTCAAATCACAGCAACTATTACCAAAAATTTTAATTTTTAATTATTAGAATACTGTCATAACAAATATGATTGGTGTAAATATTTTTCAAGTAGGCCTGGCACACAGGCTTGGAAGGCTGTAGAAAAATGCAATTCTAGGGCACGAGCAAACTGAGTATTAAGATCATCATCAATCAAGATTTTTTTAATTTTAATTAGTAACTATACTGTGACAAAAAATTAGGATTGGTGTAAATAGTTGGCAAGATGGCCTGGCACAAAAGGATGGCAGGCAGGAGGTAGATGCAATTCAAGGACACTAGGAGACTGATTACTGGCAGTCTAAACAGTGATGATTGACAATTTTTGCAATACTGTTAACAGAAATATGATTGCTAACAACAATTGGCTAGGTGGGCCGGGCTCACAGCAGGCTGCAAGGAGGAAAGTGCTATTCAATGGCACCAGCAAACTGAGGATTCAAATCACAACAACTATTACCAAAAATTTTAATTTTTAATTATTAGAATACTGTCACAACAAATATGATTGGTGTAAATATTTTTTAAGTAGGCCTGGCACACAGGCTTGGAAGGCTGTAGAAAAGTGCAATTCTAGGGCACGAGCAAACTGAGGATTAAGATCAACACTAAAAATTTTTTTTATTTAAATTAATAACTATACTGTCTGTGACAACAATTATGATTGGTGTAAATAGTTGGCTAGACGGCCTGGCACAAAAGGGTGGCAGTGGCAGGCAGGAGGTAAATGAAATTCAATGGCACTAGGAGACTGAATATTTGCAGTCCAAAAAATTATGATTTTTTTTTTAATTACTGTTACAAGAATTGTGATTGGTGCCACTAATTGTCTACTTGGGCCTGGCAGACAGGCTGGCAGATATGAGTCGTGGATGGTAGGTAGGGCAGCAATTTAACACAGTATGCTGTGTAAGTGACAAAAACACAGGACTGATAGAAAATTAAGTTAGATTACACTAGCAAAATATTTCAAAATTTTAGATTTTAATATTAAAATTATGTTAAGAAGTGCAATGCACATATGACTCTATGAGTGGTCGCACTGGCTGGCTGCTATGTAGGGCAGCAATTATAACAACAGTATGCTGTGTAAGTCAGATAGACAGTTAGACACATGCCTGATAGAAAATACAATTAGATTACACTAGCATAATGATTTAAAGACTTTTTTTTTGGAAATTTTAAGAAAAAGGTTAAGCACATACATATGAGTCGTGGCTGATAGCCTTTGAAGGGCAGCTATTAAAAACAGTAGGCTCTGTAAGTCGGATACACACACGCCTGATAGAAAATACTATTAGATTACACTAGAAAAATGATTGAAATTATTTTTTGGGGGGGGGGAATTAAAAAAAGGTTAAACACATATGAGTCGTGGCTCATAGACTAGGGAGGGCAGCAAGTAAACACAGTAGGCTCTCTATGTTATCAAAACACACAGGTCGGATAGAAAATTATATTAGATTACACTAGCAAACAAATTTAAACTTTTGTTTTTATATATTAAAATTAAGGTGAAGAAGAATAGATATGAGTGCTGGGTGGCTGCCTGGCACAGAACAATTAACCAAAAGACTGAAAAAAAAAGAGGTATATTAATGCTGAGTGAGCCTGACAGACACAGGCATGATAGTAAATGTAATTAGATTACACTAGCAAAATATTTTTTTTTTAAATTTAAAATAATGTGATAAACGGATATTAACACTGGTGGCTGCTGGCTGGCACAGAGCAATGAACCAGAGTATATGCTGTGTGACACTGGCCTGATAGAAAATGAAAAAAAATTACACTAGAAAAATAATTAAATTTTTGGGTTAGTTAAATTTAAACTAATGTTGTTAGGGAGATATCAGTGGTGGCAGTAGTCACAGCATATGCTGTGAGCCTTAAACACACAGCTGAAAGCCAGGCAAATGCTAATAAAAAAAAAACGGAAAAAAAAAAAACAGCACGAAATATAGCCCTAAAAGGGCTTTTTGGGGTGCTGTGCTTGCAGCAGAGATGAGTGGAGTCCTTCTGGACTGTAAATACACTAGCCTAGCTATGTTTTTCCTATTAATGTCAGGAGCAAAAACACAACACGTCCTCTCATTAAAAAAGCAAGGTCGTTAAGAGTCTAAAATGGCGGATTCCGAGTAGCTGGGAGTGTCTGCGAGGGAGTGTCTGATGTTGATTCGCTCTAATGTGTCAGGCAGCTGTGACATAAAGGGTCAAAGTTTCCACAATGATGACAAATAGGGGCGGATCGAACATCGCCATGTGTTCGCCCACAAACACGAACGCGAACAAGCTATGTTCGCTGTAAACCGTTCGCGGGCGAACAGTTTGGGACATCACTACAGACCGGACTGTTATCTGACGGATATTTGTCTGTCAGATTATTATCCGTCGCACATGCATTCCGTCCGAGAACCTTTAAAAGCACATTGTGAGTGGTGTGAACCATGGTTAGGTTACCAGAGACGGTTGCGGCATTTGAGGCTGTGATTAGAACAGAACTCTCTGGAGTGTATCTGCCCTCGGCCTTTATTGCATAATCTGGTTGGTCCGTGTCTCTGTGAGGTCACAGGATGTACAACCAATCGGATAATGGATTCAATTTGTCGCTAGCGCCTTAGGACTTAGATGGTGTAATCCATCAAGCTGCCATTTCCTTGTCAGGATCTGCAATGAGTTGTGAGGTGCAGGACTTCATCTATGTGTAACACACATAATAACCAAGGGACACTAATGCAGAAAGCTACATGGACTGATTAATTACAGCAGGTAGACAGTGATTTCTGAACTTTAGCCACTATTGTCAATGTGTTTTCCCAGTTATCAAAAAACTTAAAAAAATACTTCTTACGTTAATACCTCTGAAGCACAATATCATTAACTCCTTAAAATAACTGCTTAAAACAATATCTCAATCTTGTAATCCAAAAACTAAATGTGCAGGATTGGTGACACACAAAATGCTGATTGTGGATTAAACAATTACATTACAGGTCTGGGTCAGTCCATCTCAACTGTTGAAATAATGGTAAAGTTTCAGAAATATATTGTGTCATCTATGGTTGCATTCTACTGTAAAAAAATTGAGTTTGAGATTCAACTGGTTATAGAGGTAGGGATAGTATAAATCTGTGAAACAGCCTACTTTATTCATGCATTTTGATAAATGAACAGATGTAATATAAGCATAACAATTAACAGTATTTGACAGTAATTATGTTTATGATTGACACAAGCTACATGTTTAATTAGAAGTCTCTTGGAAATGTTGTGGGATCGTATGTTGGCAGTAGTCAACTCAGCAGGTGTCAGTTTTCTGAGAACATTGTCCATGGGAACCCACGCTTTTTGTCCAGGTAGGTGGAAGAATTCCATTCGGCTTTTATAGTAAAGTGCTTCTCATGGTTGCACAAATTGGCAAAATTGTTTTTATATTGGCTTGCAAAGATAATCTTTTCTTTTTCAGTGATGTAATTCCAAGAGCTTCTTTTGGAATGTGTGAACTGCAACCATTTTGTGTTCTAGATGAGCACTTATGATTCAAAAACTGTGTCTCTTAATTCCTTCCCCTTTGTTACGAATACGGAAGGCAGTGGCCCTTTGTTCTATTCGGTTAAACCAAATAAAATAAAAATAAAAATGGTGGGTTTGCAATACTAACACATAGAGGTAAGCAACTAAAAAAAATGTTTTTTGTAAAATTAAAAATGGTCAAGCAAGGGGGGCGGAGTTAACCAGGGAAGCAGCAAGACGTGTTTTGAAAGAGCTCCTGAATATATTTACCATTTTACTGCTAATTCCTCGATTTAACTCCAGTTTTGTGCTGCTTTAACTACTGAAGGATTCAGGGAGTTTCTTCTCTCAAACTCTGACCTGATCAAAGTCCTCTAAAGGACTTTTTAAGTCCCCAAGAGAATTGTCTAAAAGTGCGGCCTGGGAGGTTTGACACGAGGAGACTGAGTACGGTTTGTTACACACCAACCTTTTCCGTGTAGTATACCCCTATTACACTTAAGGATACCTTACCATATCTATTTGATTACTCACAATGGAGGAAGTCTTGCAAACTCTACAAACTCTATTCCGGGACTTTGAGAAGGTAATGCTCAGAAGTATTGACAGCCTAATATTGCTACCACAAGGTGAAAAGCCGCAGAAGATTACCTCGCTGACACTCTCTCCAGAAGGGCTGTTATATACTGATCGGCAGACGCAAGGCATCGAACATATTACTGTCGCATGGAGTGGTCTGACCTCGTGGGATGTGGCCGATCCCTGGGACCAGACTCCCATACTTACCACATGCAAGGCTGAAGACTCGACTGATAACCACGGCAAGTTTTTTTTACATGCCATTTGTGCAAAGCTTGTCAACGTGGCAAAAAAGCTGACACATTTGTGTCAAAAACCACAATTGAGAAATTCACGATGACAGATATGATCAGATGTTCAGATAGCAATGCGGATATGGGCTCCAATATGTTGATCAAACGTCACGCAAGCTTAGAGACAGAATAAGGGAGCATCTCCTTCAGATCAAATGGAAAAAGGAAGACCTCCCAATATATGAACATTTTAAGAAAAAACACAATGGTAGTGACCTCACTTTTAAATATATGGGAATTTATAAAGTGCCAATAGATTGGAGGGGATGTAGAGGAAAGACTCCTTCGGGTTGAATCTAAATGGATATTTCAATTGGATTGCATTCACCCCAAGGTTCTTAATGTCAATTTTGAAGTAATACACCTGCTCCATTAACCCCCCCATATATTGTTTTCTATTTTTCCATTTCCCCATCCCTCGGCTTTTTATAGCAGTCCTCCATTTGTCTATGTCAGTCTAGATTGACCATATAGGTTGTATGTATAATTCGTACTAACTCCTAAGATAGGTTATACTAGATAGGCAATAGACAGCTTGTTTCAGTTAATAAAATAACTCTTTTTGACATATAGACAGTCTATATTAGTGACACCCACAGCAGGGGAGGGCTGGCAGCCTTAGGCCTGGGGGGCAAATCCAGTCAAGTGGCCCATTACACCAACAAATCAGCTCACAGCCTAAAGGACCCATCACAGGCCACAGCATGACCCACTGCAGGACCTATAGCCAATCAGAACCCACCACAGGCCACAGCAGGACCCATACCCAGCAGGACCCACAGCCAGTAGGAATAACCTTTACTGAAGCCAAGTGCATATTCACTTCCAATTCTTGAAATTAGAAAAAAACTTTGTTTTCAAAGTCTAATTGCAGACAATGGAGCAAAATAATGAAAGTTTATTGCAAAGGTGTTTTACTAGACTGTATTTAAAATGTTGTATTGTAATTTCAAAGTGTTTACATTCCTTAAAAAATGTGGGCTGGTGGAATGTGCCAGCCAGGGGAATTTTTCCAGGGGTAAAAGAAAAGCTTTTGAGCAGTTTTTTCTGCAATGATTTTAAACCACTGATTTCTATTAAAATGTTTTTTTAGCACACTCATTGCCTCTTTATAAATACGGTGACCATGTAGGCTGGTAGAATTGAAGGTCTGTACACACCGGATTCACAACTAAATAAAAAAACATCTAAAATGTCTTGTAAACTAAATAAGCTACAGTTAGAGCGATCACACGTTACCTATTATTTTCATGCTGCATGGAGTGTGTGCAGCCCTCATGTACACCTCAAGCCATGTTCCTTTCATATTTAAATTACTGATCTCTCGTATTAACGCCTTGACTGCTACAATCACCGGATGCTAATGAGACACAAAGAGGAGCCCCACATGTAGTCTAACCTAATAAACAGTAAATAATATATGAATGTAAATACAAAGTACTCACTGCATCCCACACCAGCGCTACCACCCCGAGGTTGGCTCCATAGTGCTGGGTAATACGCAGGGCCGCCACTAGAAATTTTGGGGCCCCTTACTAAAGCAGTGTCCAGGGCCCCTCCACCATATTCATACTTTGGCCAAAAAAATATCAAGCCTGCCACCATGTCAAGGTAGGCTCTATCAAAGGGAAAATAAAGACTTTCTAATATTTTTTTTAATTTACATATAGTAAACAAGAGTCCTTTAGTTTTATCTTAATACATGAAAGGGACATGAAACCCAATTTTTTTCTTTCACAATTCAGATAGAGTTTACAATTTAAACAACTTTACAATTTACTTATATTGTCAAATTTGCTTTGTTCTCTTGGTATCTATTATTATTATTAGTTATTTGTAGAGCGTCAACATATTCTGCAGCCCTATAAACCTAGGTATAATATTCATTTGTAAGAGACAAATGGGTAGGGGGCCCTACCAAGATTTGCACTGTTGTAATTCAGCTCTCATGAAGGTGATTATATAAAACAGCTGGGTTTTGTATGCTTACGTGCTTGTTCAGGAGCAGCAATGCACTACTGGGAGATAGCGGATGCATATATGCTTCTTGTCATTGTCTCACCTGATGTGTTTATCTAGCTCCCAGTAGAGCAATGGTGCCCCTTCAAGAAAAGATACCAAGAAAATGAAGCAAATGTAATAAAATACTGGAAGTCAACTGGAATGGTTTTTTTTAACTGTCTGCTCTATCTGAATCATGAAAAACAACAACATTGGGTTTCATGTCCCTTAAAGTTACAGATTAATAATAGTGCAAGAATGCAAATGCAATCAACAGCTGCACAATGTCTGCACATGTTTAATAACTTAAAGGGACATGAAACCCAATTTTTTCTTTTAAGATTCAGATACAGCAGACATTTTTAACAACTTTCCAATGTACTTTTATTATCAATGTTGGTTCATTTTCTTGGTATCCTTTATTGAAGGAGCAACAATGTACTAGCAGGAGCTAGCTGAACACATTGTTAAGCCAATTAAAATAGATACTATCTATTGTCATATATATTAGATATATATGTGCAGCCACCAATAAGCAGCTAGCTCCCAGATCCTAAGCTTCCCTATGTATATTTTTCAGCAAAGGATACCAAGAGAGTTAAGCAAATTAGATAATAAAAGTAAATTGGGAAGTTGTTTAAAATTGTTTGCTCTATCTGAACCATGAAAGTAAAATTATGGGTTTCATGTCCCTTTAATACAAATGCTTCAGGAAGCCTGTTTTTTTTTTGCTATTTCCTCCTAGAAACCAAGAAATAAATAACGTAGAAAATAAAACAGCACAGGCACTGCTTATCTGAATTAACACTAACACAAAATGCTTTTAAAAGATAATATGCTTCCATATTTCCATGCAGCCCTGCTCACTAGCCCTGGGGTGCACATAACTCCCATTGCAGAACTGTATATAAATGTGAAGCCTAGCAAGGGACTGTTAACTACAGTTAAACAAACATCACACAGTAAAGCACATACCTCCCAACATTTCAAAATTCATAAGAGGGACACCCTCCCCCCCCCCCCGGCAAAAATTTGAAATGCAGTGGGCAGGAGCAGGGGCAGGGCTTAAAAAACATAAGACCAAAGTAATATAAATACAATTCTAAATAAAGTCATATCTTTTAATACTCTTAGGCTGCAAATCAAACACAAGCTCAAACCACTGGTATAGCTATGTGAGCTCTGTATTTAATTAACCTTTGCAGAGACAGTGCTAAATATTTTTATCTTAATTGGAAATTTAATAATAGATTCTTTAAAACTGCTTTCTGCATTCCCCACTAATGTGCTAGATTTTGGCCTTTAAAGTTAGCAAAAATGCACAGTAACACACTACATAGCATACACTTACACATGCACATACACACACACTACATATTATACACTTACACAGGCAGATACACACACACTACATAGCATACACTTATACATACAGATACACATACACACACACTATATAGCATAGACTTATACATGCAGATACGCACACACACACTACATACAGAAACACACATACTACAATAGCCTACACTTATACATGCAGATACACACACACACACTACATAGCATACACTTACACATACAGAAACACACATACTACATAGCATACACTTATACATGCAGATACGCACACACACACTACATAGCATACACTTACACATACAGAAACACACATACTACATAGCATACACTTATACATGCAGATATACACACACACTAAATAGCTTACACGTATACATGCATATACACACACACTACATAGTATACACTTACACATGCAGATACACACACACTACATAGTATACACTTATATATGCAGATACACCCACGTCATAGCTTACATTTATACATGCAGACACACACACTACATAGCATACTTTTATACATGCAGATACACACATACTTATACATACAGATACACACACACTACACAGCTTACACTTATACATGAAGATACACACACATACACACTTATAGATACAGATAGACACACACTATCTCATATATGGGTATCTGTAACTCATTGTATGGGGTCCTGGGGTTGACAAGCACATTAGCTGGCAGTCTGAGGCTGCCACTGTTTGTTACCCTGGTGTTAGCACTGCTCATCGTATAAAACTGAAGGCATGCTAGTATTATCCCCAGGGGTTAGACGTCATCACTACCAGAGGTAGGTTAGAGAGGTCACCATTACCTCTGGTCAGAGGGTATACAGTCTTCCTACTCCTGCTTAACCCACACACCATTAATTTTCCACGAAGAATCTAACAGGTATATAACCCTGGGAGAGAAAATCCAGCTGCTTCTGAGTATGTGCCCAATAAAATTAAAAAACATTTTTAATGCATGGGGCAATGCGGGAAAGATGGCTAGCAACCCGGGACAGACCCCTAAAATTGGAACTGTACCCCCAAAAATCGGGACAGTTGGGGGTATGTTCTACATGAGGATCTCACTGCAGCCCTGAAGAAACCCCATACACTTGCTGAGAGCACATTTATGTACTTACTGTTTAGTTATTGGCTGGAAGCTGCCCAGGTGAATCTCAGCTATATCAGTTAATAGAGGTGGTCACACATGCTTCTAGCAGCTCACACTGATGCAAGCAGCTTTTCCCTCTCCATTCATTGAGACTGCGCTCTGTTTGGCTAAGGAAAGCCTGCCCTAAGCCCTTCCCCCTCAGCACATAGCCTTTCAGTGCCATAGAGAGAAAGACTGCTCCACTGTTGGCCGCTATTAAAATTACAATAAAAAAAAATAAGCAGCAGCAATTTTTAACATGATTTAGGGCAGCCTGGGGGGCAATTGCCATATCCAGTCCGCCCTGCCATATCTATATAATTTCATGTATACCCCCAGTTATTAGATTATTATACTTATATTAACATACATTTATATCACACATACTCAATCCATTCCTATTTTTATTTTCATAATTTTACCTATATACATTTCTATATATATTTTAGCATTTCATACCCTGTGACCTTGTATCCATATGTCAAATTTAATTCATATAATTTTATGGGGAGAAAGCCCAGGCGCATACCAAAAGGAGGCGGGTAAAGGATCGATGTGAATCAACTTATCTGATAAAAATGATTTAATTACAAAATTAACATAAAATACAAACTAGCATGGATCCATGGAAGCTGACAATGATCAATGTAATATAAGACAATATAAAAACAACATATGAAAAATTCGATACACAATAAAAACAATAAAAAAACACCAGTATATTATAACAAGTGGATAATAGTAATATACTCCCAGAAAAAAAGTTAATATCAATAAAATGGAGTTAGTATATAAAATTCATAGAAATGATATTAGAGAAGATAATAAAAAAGGTGATTCCAATGTATATAAAAAAATGAAATATACAAAAGCTAATATATGTTATGTATCAAAAAGGTAACACAGAACCAAAAGACAAAAAACATTAAACTCCTCTTTAATGGGCTCAGGTTTCCTAATTCAGACAGTACAATAATCCAATTTGAATATGAATTAAATTTAGAGTGACGAACGGAGAAAGCGCCTACTAAGTACCTCAGCCCGGGGTAAGGTGCACCTAGCTGCCACCGAGAGATAAACTTAATGGGGAGAAAGCCCAGGCGCCTACCAAAAGGAGGCGGGTAAAGGATCGATGTGAATCAACTTATCTGATAAAAATGATTTAATTACAAAATTAACATAAAATACAAACTAGCATGGATCCATGGAAGCTGACAATGATCAATGTAATATAAGACAATATAAAAACAACATATGAAAAATTCGATACACAATAAAAACAATAAAAAAACACCAGTATATTATAGCTGAGAATCAGAGTATGTAAGCTGAACTGTGTGGAGTTCTGTTGTGGTGCACGTTGTGAAGAGATGGGAAGGGGGATCTTTCCGCCCTTTATGATGAGATCGTGTAGGGGAAATAAATGTGATTCCTATGTGATTCCTATGAGTGAGGTGTGATGTTCTGATTTACTTAAAAACAGACATTGTGTGACAACAAATAATGAAATAAAACAAGAATAAGAAAAAATGTGCGTATCAAAATGTCAATAATTCAAATTCAATGTTGAAAGCGTGTTGGCTCCAAATAAAAAAGTTGGTTAGTGTCCGATTGAACCAAATATAAAATGGTGTCCTTCAAAATATAAAAGTTAAAAATTAAAAATTAAAAATTAAAACGTGAAAAATGTGGAAAAAGTGATGGTATCCAAAGAAACAAACCGAAAAACAGAAGCTCAAAAAATCAATAATCAATCCAAAGTCATAGTCTCAAAATGGGTAAAACGAAAAAAAGATAGAGTATGTGCAATGTCCACCACAGACAGTGTCTGCTGGTGACTTGATAGTAGTGGTCACCGCTACGGTGTATGTTGCTAATAGGACTTGGGGTGTGACGGTCTCCTCCTAAAAAAGAAAATACAAATAGTGTAGGTTGTATAACAGTGTGGAAAAAATAGAAATAAGGCTTACCAGTGTCTACGCGTTTCGGCCCGCATCAGGCCTTTCTCAAGACTGGTTTTTTCATTCTGCAGTGGTGCCTTATAAAGGATATTTTGACCCCGGATGTGATTATTAATCACTTCCGGTTAGGAAACTAACAGCGTCCGTTGTTTTTTCGGACCCATATAGTTTAATACTACATGAACACAGCTCTATATAGACATTTCACGACCACTCATAAGGGAAATGTGAAAGGCCTGAGCTACATGGGGATTCAGAAGATAAAGAAAGACTGGAGAGGTGGCAACTAAGAGAAGAAGCTTTTGACCGCTGAGTCTAGGTGGATTTTTAACCTAGACTGCCTCTTCCCCAAAGGCCTTAATAATAAAGAAGACCTTTCTCATTTATTCAATATGATTTAGACTAAGCTAGTCCAAAAGAAGACAGATATCCCTATATCATACAAATCCACCAAGGAATACCAAGAACAAAACGTCTCATTTGTATAAATATCCTCCGACATTAGGAAAATTCTCAAAAAAACAGTATCTAGGACATTATGTTGTCCAGTTATAAATTTAAGCAACGATCGCTATATAGATGGAATTATATTTCATATTATAGCAGTCCCTATAACCCTTCCAAATAGATTGCCATGTGTACAAATATCTTCCGACATCAGAAAAATTCCCAACATGACATCATGGTGTACATTTATAAATTTAAGCTAACGATCGCTATATAGATGAAACTATATTCCATATTCTATATCCTTTCCTATTAGAGTGTCATTAAAGATTTACTTCATGCTTGGGATACTATTCCAAGCAAACAACACACATATATATAGGATCATTCTTTTTACTCCAATCTATTATAGAGCGTGATACACAATTAAGCTAATAACCAATTGCAGATCTTTTGCTTCCCCTAAGGGAATCATGATTGATATCCCCTTAGAGAAAAGACAGTTTTTTCGTTAATTAGAACTCATCCAACATTTGATGTTTTAACCCCTTAATGACCACAATGTACCCTGTATGTCACTGGTCGTTAAGGTTTTTTTCAGGACATAATAGCACAAGTCTAGCAAGAACACACTATTAATGCCCTCCCTCCAGCAGGCTTTGTGGAATAGAGCAGTCTCAACGCTGGTGGCAAGACCGCGCTATAAAACAATCAAGTCCCAAAAAAAGGCCAATGACATACAGGGTACGTCGCTGGTCCTTAAGGGGTTAATGGTTCAATGTTTTCATATTATAATCTAGACTTGTATACATGTACACAATTATGCCCTTCCTAGGCTACAGAGGCTCCGTAAATCAAATATATAACACCTCTCTAATATATACACTAGTATCATTGTGAAATAATACTATTTATTCATACTAGACAAGAATGCCACGCAAATACTTATGAGGGTATATGACCGGATTGACACTATCAGGTTCATTATGAACTCCCCTCAAAAGTCTTTCTTCGTTTTTTCTTCTTTTATGATTTTGGTCCAATTAATATTTAAAACTAGTAACTAACATTTGAAATTTGAAGTTCAAGTTTGGAGTTTGAAATTGAAAGTTTAAAATATACGTGTCAAAGTTATAAAATACTCCCCCTCGATCCTCTGACATTCACTTGGACAAAATGATTTACGTCCAAATACACAAGGGAACAAAGAATAGAAATGAAATCTCCAAAGCAAGCCATTAAGGTCTGTTTAAGGCATTTTTTACGTCTAACATTTCTTTACACATAAGAAATCCCTCGTCCAATCAAAGGTGCACCTACCCGTGACGTTATGACCAATCTGAGCTGGCCATTTACGGAGCAAGAGGAAATAAGCTTTATTCCTAAATAAGGTTTGTTCTTAAGCAAAAAGCTCCTTTCCAATCATTGCACAAAGGACTAATATAGCAATTTACGCTACTAAACAAAAGTAAAGATTAATCTAAGGAGATAATTATAGTTCATAAACCCCAGCACGTCCCTAACCGGAAGTGACGTCACGGCCCAGCCGTATACGAGAGACAAACTATCCCATAGGTGCAAGACAATCTGTATACAAAATATTTGAAACACTTGGGATAAAACACATAATATTTGCAAGGAATATAGACATATATTAAACTATATGGGTCCGAAAAAACAACGGACGCTGTTAGTTTCCTAACCGGAAGTGATTAATAATCACATCCGGGGTCAAAATATCCTTTATAAGGCACCACTGCAGAATGAAAAAAACAGTCTTGAGAAAGGCCTGATACGGGCCGAAACGCGTAGACACTGGTAAGCCTTATTTCTATTTTTTCCACACTGTTATACAACCTACACTATTTGTATTTTCTTTTTTAGGAGGAGACCGTCACACCCCAAGTCCTATTAGCAACATACACCGTAGCGGTGACCACTACTATCAAGTCACCAGCAGACACTGTCTGTGGTGGACATTGCACATACTCTATCTTTTTTTCGTTTTACCCATTTTGAGACTATGACTTTGGATTGATTATTGATTTTTTGAGCTTCTGTTTTTCGGTTTGTTTCTTTGGATACCATCACTTTTTCCACATTTTTCACGTTTTAATTTTTAATTTTTAATTTTTAACTTTTATATTTTGAAGGACACCATTTTATATTTGGTTCAATCGGACACTAACCAACTTTTTTATTTGGAGCCAACACGCTTTCAACATTGAATTTGAATTATTGACATTTTGATACGCACATTTTTTCTTATTCTTGTTTTATTTCATTATTTGTTGTCACACAATGTCTGTTTTTAAGTAAATCAGAACATCACACCTCACTCATAGGAATCACATAGGAATCACATTTATTTCCCCTACACGATCTCATCATAAAGGGCGGAAAGATCCCCCTTCCCATCTCTTCACAACGTGCACCACAACAGAACTCCACACAGTTCAGCTTACATACTCTGATTCTCAGCTATAATATACTGGTGTTTTTTTATTGTTTTTATTGTGTATCGAATTTTTCATATGTTGTTTTTATATTGTCTTATATTACATTGATCATTGTCAGCTTCCATGGATCCATGCTAGTTTGTATTTTATGTTAATTTTGTAATTAAATCATTTTTATCAGATAAGTTGATTCACATCGATCCTTTACCCGCCTCCTTTTGGTAGGCGCCTGGGCTTTCTCCCCATTAAGTTTATCTCTCGGTGGCAGCTAGGTGCACCTTACCCCGGGCTGAGGTACTTAGTAGGCGCTTTCTCCGTTCGTCACTCTAAATTTAATTCATATTCAAATTGGATTATTGTACTGTCTGAATTAGGAAACCTGAGCCCATTAAAGAGGAGTTTAATGTTTTTTGTCTTTTGGTTCTGTGTTACCTTTTTGATACATAACATATATTAGCTTTTGTATATTTCATTTTTTTATATACATTGGAATCACCTTTTTTATTATCTTCTCTAATATCATTTCTATGAATTTTATATACTAACTCCATTTTATTGATATTAACTTTTTTTCTGGGAGTATATTACTATTATCCACTTGTTGAATAAGTTAATTATCTTTATAATTCTAATTTATAATAATTGATCAATAATACTTCTAGATGATTATCGCTTATCTTTATTTCCATTAATTTTGGGAAATGAAATACATTAAATAACCCCTTTTCTCTTATATAACCTATGTACTTTTTATTTTATTATAAACTATTTTGTGTATTTTATCTATTATATACACCTCTTAAGATTCACTAGGTTAGCTAAAATAAATAAATATTTTACATATTCACTCTAGTACTGTGTGTGATAGATGGGGGATAGCATAGCCACATCTTTAATAGAGTAAATATTAATGCTATAAGTAAGATAAAATAAAATGTTCATCATTGCCCTTATCTAATATATTATTGCCAATAACAAAGATGGTGAATAGAGCACCACAATAAATTGCCCTTATCTGATATATTATTGCCCATAACAAAAATGGTGAATAGAGCACCACAATAAATTACCCTTATCTAATATATTATTGCCCATAACAAAGATGGGCACCACAATACCGATGGGCACCACAACACCACAATACCGGTCGCATAGTAATGATGTCACTTCCGGTTCAAACAAACAAACATTTTGGCGCAATTTATAAATTAGTCACTTAGTTCCTATTGGACCATATACATTTATAAGCCACACTTCCCTACAGCCTCACTTTGTCTTGATAAAGGCCCCAAGTTGGGCTGAAATGCGTTGACAGAGATTTGAGGCTCGAGTTTCCATTTTGGTAAGCATATCTCTTTTTGGTCACCACCTTTTAGGAGATTTTGCAAATGTTTGTATATTTTCTTCTCTTTTACGTTTTCCACAGCGGATTCACACCCCCTTATCATACGGAGCTGACACATTAGGATTTCTATTTATATATACAGATCCCATGACCCTGCAACATGCTCAGCCCTGGGTGCTCAGTGGCACTCACAAGAAGCTCTGCTGTCCCCAAAGTCACAGGCAGTTAACCCCAGACAAGTCTGGGTGCAAGAACCCTGAGAGCTTGCATTGTGTGGCTGTTTTAGGGTCCCAGGTATTGGAAAGGACCTTGACGTGGTACCTGGGCTTGTCCCATTTGGCCAGATGTGGTAACTAACCTTTCCATTTTTGCTTTTAAATCTAAGCTGTGAGCTTGCTAGTGAGTGCAGGGTTTTCTCTGTGTGTTATGTTATTATTTTTGGGACTTTTTTCACTTTTTATTTTTAACTTTTTATGTTTTTTGGAGACATATTTGTTTTTTACTGTTTTCAGGATATTCCAGAATTAACTTTAGGATTTCACAGTCAAGGATTCACAGTTCTTTTTAGAAATTTGGACTTTTGCACTACTGGATATTAGGACTATTAGTTAATTTATTGATTGTACTTCACATAACCTAGATTACGAGTTTTGCGTTATGGTGCATTACGGCTTTTAACGCTGAAAAGTTGGCCATTACGCTGGAATGTCCAGCAACGCATATTACGAGTCATGTCGGTATAGCTATACCGCAAGCATTTTAGACTATAACGCAACGTCCATTCCGCACTCAAAAAATGTTTTTGTGTGAGATTTTCATAGTGCCGGTATTACAGGTTGTGTGTTCCGGCTAAAATGCTTGCATTTACAGCCTATACCGACATGATCCATACCGCCATCTGAAACCAGTAGTTATGGATTTTGTGAAACCAAAATGTTTCACAAAACTCATAACTAAACTGATACAAAGTACACTAACATAAACTACCTATTAAACCTTAAACCGCCACCCTCCCGCATCGCAAACACTATGTTAAACCTATTAACCCTTAGTCTGCTGCCCACCCACATTGTAACTATTAAATAGTTATTAACCCCTATTCTGCCGCCCACCAACATCGCCGACACTATTTAAATATATTAACCCCTAAACCGCTGCTCCCCAACAACGCTGACACTAATAAAATTTATTAACCTGTAATCCGCTGCTCCCCAACATGACAACACCTAAATAAACCTATTAACCCCTAAACTGCCGCCCCCTACATCGACAACACTATAATAAAGTATTAACCCCTAAACCTCCAGCCACCCACATCGTAACTACTAAACTAAACCTATTAATCCCTAGACCGCCGTCCCCCCACAACACTAAATTAAACTATTAACCTCTAAACCTAACACCCCCCTAATTTTAAAATAAATAAAAACTTACCTGTGAAATAAAAAAAACTAAGTTTAAACTATAATTAACAATCTAATAGCTCTATAAAAATAAAAAAGCCCCCAAAAATAAAAACACCCCCTAACCTACAATAAACTACCAATAGCCCTTAAAAGGGCCTTTTGTAGGGCATTGCCCTAAGTTAAACAGCTCTTTTACCTGTAAAAATATACAAAGTCCCCCCCAACAGTAAAACCCACCACCCAACCAACACCCCAAAATAAAAAAACTAACTCTAAAATATCTTAAACTATCCATTGCCCCTAAAGGGGCACATGTATGGGCATTGCCCTTAAAAGGGCATTCAGTTCTTTTACACTGCCCTTAAAAGGACATTCAGCTCTTTTACAAGTGCCCATCCCTAATCTAAACCCCCCCCAAAACCCCCCTCATAAAATCTACTCATGGTTCCTGAAGTCCGGACATCCATCTTCATCCAGACAGCGAGAAGCCTTCATCCAGGCAGCGACACCCATCTCAGGGATGTCTTCTATCTTCATCTCGGTGGCGCAGAGCGGAGCTATCCTGGAAGCCATCCTGTGCGGAGCGTCCTCTTCATACAGTCACCACCGTACACTGAAGTTGAATGCAAGGTAGCCGTTTAAAAATGGCGTACCTTGCATTCCTATTGTCTGATTTGATTCTTCAAATTCAAATCAGCCAATAGGATGAGAGCTTTTGAAATCCTATTGACTATTCAAAACAGGCAATAGGATGAGAGCTACTGAAATCCTTTTGGCAGATTTGAACAGCCAATATGATTTCAGTAGCTGAATGCCCTTTTAAGGGCAGTGTAAAAGAGCTGAATGCCCTTTGAAGGGCAATGCCCATACAAATGCGCCTTTAGGGGCAATGGGTAGTTTAGGAGGATTTTTTAGAGTTAGGTTTTTTTATTTGGGGGGTTGGTTGGGTGGTGGGTTTATGTTAGGTTGTTAGGTTTAAACGTAACTTTTTTTCCCCCCATAGACATCAATGGGGTTGCGTTACGGAGATTTTTCATTCCGCACTGTTAGTTTTTTTCTAACACTCTCTCTCCATTAATGTCTATGGGCACGAGCACGTCAAATCAGCAAGTGGATTTTGTGAGATATGGAGCTTAACGCACCATACCGCACAGCACAAGGATGCAATAACTCGTAATGGCAGCGCTATGGAGAGTGAAATAACGCAACTTTTTTGGCGTTAGTTTCATACCCTGTTAAGCGCAAAACTCGTAATCTAGGCGATAGTAATTTATTGTACCTCACATACGGCTAGATTGCGAGTTTTACGGTAAGAGCGGCTCGGTGCTAACTTGCAAGTTATTTCCACCGATCACCTCCCTATAGCGCTGCTATTACAGGTTTTCATACTGCGGCTGTGTTGCATACTTGGTGCACGAATTTACTTACTTGAATGTAAGTTGTTATGTTGAATATTTTTACTTGTTGTGAAAAATAAATAATTCAAGGCTTCTTGCGCTTCTTGTACTCCTTTGCCCTAGTTCTTCTCTCAACCCTGGTGATATCAAGAAAGATCACCAAAAAGGAGCGGCATCAACTTGAATTTGCCTACAGACCCAATTCCTTGGAAGTTCCTTTACTCCTGTGAAAATTGAAATACATTTGGGACTTTAGGTTTGAACTCTATGTGTCAATTGTGATTTGTTTTCTATTGTAAAGTTTGCTTATTTGCCTGGTTTGTTTTCTAAACTAGTTTAATTTGTATAATTTTTATAGGTTTTTATATTTCAGTTAACTTTTTCATGATTAATTAATTCCATTATTTAATTTTATTCATTGGTAGAAGTAGTCTAGGTGATTGATAGTCTTAAGGGTATTAGCGCTGTAACAACAACTGTGTGTCTGTACTTTTTTACTTGTTTTTCTTTAGTTTCAGCAGCTCTACTCTTTTAATCCATTTCAATATTTTTTACACTGTTTGCGGTTTTTATTATCTCACAATTCTATCACTATAACTATATCTAGAAACATTTATTGAAGAATGAGTGTGGTAGAAAATTCTGAGGATATTGCTAATAACCATAACCTTTTTGGTGATTGTTTAACTAGATCTAGTAGACAACGATCACTTAACCTTTTAAACTTAAATCCAGAAATAGAAAATAGTACAAATAATGATCCTAATGAACTATTTAGAAAGTTAGAAAAACTATTACAACAGGATGTAAAAGACTGGCAAGATTTGATATTGCTTGATTATTATATTTTACATGATGTGGTCCCAAGGGGCCTGAGACTATTTAAATATCCATCTTTTGATCTTGAGGAGGTTGAATATACCTCTGAATGGGAGACTGCTCTTCATGAGTGTTCTATTAAATTAATAAAAATTCTCATTAAATATCGTGAGTACAAATTAGAAAAGGTTAAGACTGAGATTGCAGAAATTATCCCCAAAATTCAAACATTTAAAACAGATGAAAAATGGATAACAAGGAATAATAACATCCAATTTAGGATTAATAATTTGGAAAAAGAATTACAGATTAAGAAAATATCTAAACTCAACAGAGATTTAAATGATTTTAAAGAGGACAAGGTCTATACATTTAAGGAGAAAATCAATAAATTCAATAAACTTCCCTCCAGAGATATTATAAGAACCCAATCCAATACTAATTATTCTTCTGACACCAAACCTAATGAGAATAGACCAAATGATATTAGAAATGTATCTATCAATGGATCTACCAATAACCAGAGGAGTAATTTTAATTCTGATTCTTTTCCAGATAGATCTACTGATACCAATTGGAGATCCAATGATAAAACATTTCAGGGAAACAGTAATTACAGACCTAATTATCACAGTAATTATAATCACAATTTTAGAAATTCTAATAATAGAAATCAGAGTTTTCAGGGTAATCATACTAATAGACCCCAATATGACCATGATAGGAATTGGAGAAGAGATAGATCTGAATATCCTAAGGATAAGAGATTTTGGAACAACCCAGAGAAAGACCATAGACAAGTTAGGTTCAATCAAGATAATGAGAAAGATTTATATAGTCCTTTTGTACATAGTAATAGGTATCAAGTACTGGACCCTAATGTTGGTCCAACACATGAAAATATGAATCAACCTTGGGATAACCAAGGAGCACGCCCCAAAAATCCTTGTAATAATCAGTTCTCAAATCATAATCAAGATCCATCAAGGTTTTTTTTAGAAGTGAACAGGCAAAGAGGGCCTGTAATAACGAACAGAATGAACCAAGAAATACTAGTGGGAGAGGGATTGAATCCAGGGACAAGGAACACACAATCGAGAAAAAGATCGTTAGAACAAGAAGGGGAACTAGAGCAGGACAGAGATTGCATACAAGCAGACAGAAGACCAAGATACTAGAGGAAGGGAAATCAACTATTTACAATCTTTCTAGCATTGTACTAGATAAGTCGGATTATCAACTATTAAGTAAAGGGTTGAATTTTGCACCCAAGGCACCCCCAAATAAATTTGAAATATTTATTGACATTCAGAAATATATTCGCAAACTAACATTAAAACGTTATTTTACTAAAAATCCATGTAATAGAGGTGATCATAATCCAGAATATCTAGAGTTTAAAGATCTAGATACCTTAAAAATCCTACGTGATCTTGAGAGACAAAATATTAGTGTCTCGGACTCTAATAGTGAAGGGTCTGTAACAATACCAGATCTTATGAATCTTACTATTCATGAGGAAGAACAACACATCATTCACTCTAATTTCAAGAACAAATCTAATTTTTACCCTATAGGGACTCAAGGTGATCAAATTCCAGTATTTGGAAAACTAGTAATGGAGGATTTAGAAAAAGCTTTTATAAAATCAAACAAATTTGTTAATAAATTTTCTGACAATCTCACCACCCTTGAACGAAAATCACTTAATAATCTTAAAGATAATAACAATATCGTCATCCGGAGTGCGGACAAGGGTGGTGGAATTGTCATACAAGATAGAGAGATATATTTATTAGAAGCCTATCGCCTATTAGAAGATAATACCACTTATTCTGTTCTGGAGAGAGACCCTACGGTGGGATATATTAGAGATCTCAAAACTCTTTTATGTAGAGCCAAAGACAAAAGGATTATAACTAATGAAGATTTCGCTTTTCTATTTGTGGCTTCTCCAAAAATTGCAGGTTTTTATCACTTGCCAAAAGTCCACAAGGACTCAAGTAATCCCCCAGGTAGGCCCATAGTCTCTGGTATAGATTCACTTTGTAATCATTTATCCCAATATGTGGATCATTATCTACAACCGATGGTTCAGAAGACTAGGGCCTACCTGAGGGATAGCACCCAAGTAATCACAAATTTTGAGGGTATACCTTGGAAGGATGATTATTATTTTATCACATGTGATGTGACTTCCTTATATACCTGCATCCCTCACACACTAGGTAGTAAGGCTGTCTTGAATGAACTAATGAGATGGAACATTCCCAAAGATCATATAGACTTTATCATTGACTCTATTATGTTCATCCTTGAACACAATTATTTTCTCTTTGAGAAAAAATACTATAGACAAATAAGGGGGACTGCAATGGGCACGACCTTTGCGCCCTCTTATGCGAATCTATATGTCAATGATTTTGAGAATAATTATATATGGTATAATAATCCATTTTATAAAAACATTATCAAATTCCATCGGTATATCAATGATGTGCTGATTTTATGGCAAGGGGATGAAGCAGATATTAGTAATTTTATCAATTTTATGAATGGAAATAGTTACAATCTTGTTTTTACAGCTAACATGTCTAAAACAAAAATAGAATTTTTAGACTTACTCCTGTATGTAGATATAAATAATCAGATAGGAACTACCAATTTTAGAAAACCAACCGAGAAGAATAGTTATATAAATGCTACAAGTGGTCATAAAAGAAGTTGGGTGTCAAATGTCCCATATGGACAATATTTGCGAATGCGCAAAAATTGTACTCATACGTCACACTTTTTGTCTGAGGCAGCTATTTTGGACAAAAAGTTTTCGGATAAAGGTTACAAAAAAGAACTTCTAGAAACAGCTAAAGATAGGGCTATGAGTGTTTCCAGACATGATCTGTTAAATAAAAGTAAACCTTCTAATACAAAGAATCAAATAACATCTGATACTCCAAGGTTCATTACCAGATATAATGAGGGCCATAGCACCATACAAAAAGTCCTCAATAAACATTGGTCAATTCTAAAAACTGACCCTATACTAGGTAATATTCTAGCAGATAAACCACAAGTCATTTTTAAAAAAGGCAAAAATCTCAAAAATATATTGGCCCCGAGTAAACTTAGGGACACCAATCCAGTAGTAGATAATGCACGGAATTGGTTGAGTGCCAAAAAAGGAACCTTTAGATGTATGAGAAAAGTGTGTAACATGTGTAGTCACGTAGATAATGCATCTAATTTTTCAAACTGGGATGGTACCCAGACATTTAATATAAACTGCAGAGCAACATGTGATTCCACCTTTGTGGTATATCTTCTCAGGTGTGGCTGTGGTCTTTTTTATGTAGGGCGTACAAAAAGGAAAATAAGAACCAGAACCAACGAGCATCTGTATAACATCAAAATAGCTAAAAATGAAGAAAAATCTATAAAACATAGTGTTCCCCTTCACTTTCTTGAAATGCATAATTGTAACCCGTCTTCACTTAGGGTTAAAGTCATAGATTGGATTCCTCCAAATATTCACAATAGGCTCCTAGCTTTGAGACAGCAGGAGACCTATTGGATATATAAGATTGGTAGTCTGGCCCCAAAGGGTTTAAATATTGATCTGGACCTTGCAGCTTATATGTAATTTATTATATTAAATTAATTCATTAATTTACATTAGTATGATTTTAACTTCTTATAGTCTACACACATATATATATATATATATATATATTTATATACACTTGTTAGGGTAATAATATAAAATAATTTTTTATCATTAGGGGTTCATACCACAATCTCCTCTATCTCTTTATTCTATATATTTTTTAGTTCCCCTTTTCCATAGTATTTATATAGGTTATTTAACCTGAAACATTGAGTTTAGGTAGATAGATTAATTTAAAGGGCATGAATTTTATTTATCATATATTTTAAAATTTTAAAATTATTGTGTTTGATTTTTATGAAAGGATTTAGAGATTTTGAATTGCATGTAATGGTTTGTATTATATTGTATTTATATTTATATTATATTCTATATTATGGTAGTTTTATCAATTTTGTATTTACATGTAGTTCAAATGTATTTTGTCAGTGTATGTATTTTATTCTGTATTCAATTTTATACTAATGCTGGCCATCATCATGTTATTTGTTTAATATACCGATAGAGGGCGCTCCTCTCCTTTGGTATAAATAGATGGCCCATAACAGTGTCTGAACATTGCATTAATTTCACTATCCAACAACCCTTGAAAAAGTCCGGCCGGGATCCGGACGAAACGCGTAGGGATACAGTGCTCCTGTGCTCCGGTTTCAACATCAGCAATAGCGGTCTAGGAGGCTTAGGCCTGCAGGGGGACGCTCCGGTGCCGGAACCTTTAGTGACGTCAGACGCCGACTCTGTTCGGCGGTCCTGTTTTGGACATATCTGCCTGAGGATCCGGTCCTGTACTGCGGCTGTGTTGCATACTTGGTGCACGAATTTACTTACTTGAATGTAAGTTGTTATGTTGAATATTTTTACTTGTTGTGACAAATAAATAATTCAAGGCTTCTTGCGCTTCTTGTACTCCTTTTTCCCCTGATAGTAATTTATTGTACCTCACATACGGCTAGATTGCGAGTTTTACGGTAAGAGCGGCTCGGTGCTAACTTGCAAGTTATTTCCACCGCTCACCTCCCTATAGCGCTGCTATTACAGGTTTTCATAAACCCGGCGTTAGCAGGCAATATGTCAGCGTTCAGCAAAATTGAGCTCCATACCGCACTCAAATACCAGCGATGCTTTGAGCTGGTTTTACGTGCTCGTGCACGATTTCCCATATACATCAATGGGGAGAGCCGGCTAAAAAAAAGCCTAACACCTGAAATAAAGGAGCGTAAAGCTCCATAACGCAGCCCCATTGATTCCTATGGGGAAACAAAGTTATGTTTACACCTAACACCCTAACATAAACCCAGAGTATAAACACCCCTAATCTGCCACCCCCAACATCGCCGACACCTACATTATACTTCTTAACCCCTAATCTGCCACCCCCACAGCCACCTACATACATTTATTAACCCCTAATCTGACGCCCCCAACGTCGCCAACACTATACTAAAGTTATTAACCCCCAAACCTAATGCTAAGTCTAACCCTAACACCCACTAACTTTAATATAATTAAAATAAATCTAAATAAAAATTGCTATAACTAAATAATTCCTATTTAAAACTAAATACTTACCTGTAAAATAAAACCTAAGCTAGCTACAATATAACTAATAGTTACATTGCATCTAGCTTAAGTTTTATTTTTATTTCACAGGCAAGTTTATATTTATTTTAACTAGGTAGACTAGTTAGTAAATAGTTAACTATTTACTAGCTACTTAGTTAAAATAAATACAAATTTACCTGTAAACTAAAACCTAACATGAGTTACACTAACACCTAACCTTACACTACAAATAAATTACATTAATTAAATACAATTAACTAAATTACAAAAAAAAAACAAAAACACTAAATTACACAAAATAAAAAAGAAATTATCAAATATTTAAACTAATTACACCTAATCTAATAGCCCTATCAAAATAAAAAATCCCCCCCAAAATAAAAAACCCTAGCCTACAATAAACTACCAATGGCCCTTAAAAGGGCCTTTTGCGGGGCATTGCCCCAAAGAAATCAGCTCTTTTACCTGTAAAAAAATAATACAAACAACAATCCTATCTAAAAAACCTAAGCTCCCCATTGCCCTGAAAAGGGCATTTGTATGGGTATTGCCCTTAAAGGGCATTTAGCTCTTTTTCTGCCCAAACCCTAAGCTAAAAATAAAACCCACCCAATAATCCCTTAAAAAAACCTAACATTAATCACTGAAGATCCACTTACAGTTTTTGAAGACCGGACATCCATCCTCAATGAAGCCGGGAGAAGTCTTCATCCAAGCGGCAAGAAGTCCTCATGAAGCCGGGAGAAGTCTTCATCCAAGCGGCAAGAAGTGGTCCTCCAGACGAGCAGAAGTCTTCATCCAGACGGCATATTCTATCTTCATCCTTCCGACATGGAGCGGCTCCATCTTCAAGACATCCGGCGCGGAGCATCCTCTTCTTTCCATGGCTCTTCCAGAATGAAGTCTCCTTTAAATGACGTCATCCAAGATGGCGTCCCTTGAATTCCGATTGGCTGATAGAATTCTATCAGCCAATCGGAATTAAAGGTAAAAAAATCCTATTGGCTGATGTTCCAATCAGCCAATAGAATGCAAGCTCAATCCTATTGGCTGATTGCATCAGCCAATAGGATTTTTTCACCTTTAATTCCGATTGGCTGATAGAATTCTATCAGCCAATTGGAATTAAAGGGACGCCATCTTGGATGACGTCATTTAAAGGAACCTTCATTCTACAAGAGGATTTGAAAGAAGACGATGCTCCGCGCCGGATGTCTTGAAGATGGGGAGCCACTCCGCGTCGGAAGGATGAAGATAGAAGATGCCGTCTGGAAGAAGACTTCTGCCCATCTGGAGGACCACTTTTTGCCACTTGGATGAAGACTTCTTCCGGATTCGTTGAGGACTTCTTGCCGCTTGGATGAAAACTTCTGCCGCTTCGTGGAGGATGGATCTTCCGGGGTTAGTGTTAGTTTTTTTAAGGGTTTATTGGGTGTGTTTTATTTTTAGATTAGGGTTTGGGCTGAAAAATAAATAAATGCCCTTTTAAGGGCAATGCCCATCCAAATGCCCTTTTCAGGGCAATGGGGAGTTTAGGTTTTTTAGATAGGTTTTTATTTGGGAGGTTTGGTTGTGTGGGTGGTGGGTTTTACTGTTGGGGGGTTGTTTGTATTTTTTTTTACAGCTAAAAGAGCTGATTTCTTTGGGGCAATGTCCCGCAAAAGGCCCTTTTAAGGGCTATTGGCAGTTTAGTTTAGGCTAGGGTTTTTTTTTTATTTTGGGGGGGCTTTTTTATTTTGATAGGGCTATTAGATTAGGTGTAATTAGTTTAAATATTTGATAATTTCTTTTTTATTTTGTGTAATTTAGTGTTTGTTATTTTGTAATTTAGTTAATTGTATTTAATTAATGTAATTTATTTAATTGTAGTGTAAGGTTAGATGTTAGTGTAACTCAGCTTAGGTTTTATTTTACAGGTAAATTTGTATTTATTTTAAGTAGGTAGCTAGTAAATAGTTAATAACTATTTACTACCTATTCTACCTAGTTAAATAAATACAAACTTGCCTGTGAAATAAAAATAAAACCTAAGATAGCTACAATGTAACTATTAGTTATATTGTAGCTAGCGTAGGGTTTATTTTATAGATGAGTATTTAGTTTTAAATATGAATTATTTAGTTAATGATAGTAATTTTATTTAGATTTATTTTAATTACATTAAAGTAAGGGAGTGTAACAGTGACGTGCGGTGCGGTCAGAGGCTAGTGAGGCACTAGCTATGATATGACCGAGAAACACATATATGAACCCGATATAGGTAGCTTAAATTGAAATGGTCTCTTATAGGAATCAGATAGACCATACAATTTTAAACAACTTTCTTATCTACTTCTATTATCTATTTTGCTTTGTTCTATTGGTATCCTTTATTGAAAAGCATTCATTGGTAGGCTTAAGCGCTGTGAGCTAGACGCTGATTGGTGGCTGCACATATACACCTCTGGCCTTTGGCTTATCATTGTGTTTAGCTAGACCATAGCAATGCATTGCTGCTCCTTCAATAAAGGATATCAAAATAATGAAGCACAATGCTAAAAGTAGTAAATTGAAATGTTTAAAATTGTATGCGCTGAATCACAAAAGAAACAATATGGGTTTCATGTTCTTTTATACAAAGATGCCAAACTAAACAAATGTACATGCTAAAAAAATAATTAGAGAAGTGGCAAACTACTAAAACAGAAATAGAGGAGCATAGACCGGGTGGTATGCAATAAAAATCTATTTATTTCAAAATCTATTTATTTCCTCCTCCTGCTGCAAAAACCTGAGCTGTGTGTGCAATGAAGCATACACTAAAACAGAAATAGAGGAGCATAGACCGGGTGGTATGCAAGTAAAAATCTATTTATTTCAAAATAGCGCCGTAGCGCAACATAAGTGAAGCATATATATACAAGTGAACACAAAAAATGTGGAGGGGATAAACACCCCAGGTTAAACACGGAAAAAATGTGAAAGGACTGCAAAATATCAGGTAAACGCGTTTCAGCGTATAGCCTTACTCATTAGCTGCTTTAAAATAGTACACTGTGAACTATAAAACCACCAGCCCTAGTTCTCATTGGTCAGAGGGTACACACCCTTTTCCTGACCACCTACACACCACACTGGGAAATCAAAGGATTACCGGGGGTATAGCATATACAGCTTTAAAGGTTCACCAAAAGTTGATGAGGTCAAACTCCGAGTTGAGGCCATCTGGAACCCTAGTTTTGATCTTGAAGATCCAGAAGACCTACCTCTCACCCAACTTACGGTTTCTATCCTATCCCCCCTTTAATGGTGGTATTCGTTCAATGATAGTCCAAGTGAAGGTTGAAATCTCCTTTGAATGTACCCCTGAAAAATGATTTACAAGTGGGGTGGTAAGTACACCTGCTCTGATGTCCGCTAGGTGCTCCTTTATGCGTGTTCTGGCCTTCCTAGTGGTGAGCCCTACGTATTGGACAGAGCAGGCCTCACAGCTGATCACATAAATAACAAATGTAGACCTACAGTTGAGGCAACAATTTATCTTAAACTCTTGTCCTGAGGTTAGGGAATAAAATGTATCCGCCGTCACTAGTCTCGTAGGCCACACAAGTGCGGTGATGACAACTGAAGGTGCCTTTAACACTCAACCAAGAGGATGTCGATACCCCCGTCTTTTTAAGTCTGGTAGGTGCGACTATGTTACCGATAGATCTATTCTTTCTATATGAGCACCTGATCCTCCTTTCAACCACTCCTTGTAAGTTATCTGCTGCCAGTAATCCAAAATGCCTGCCTACTATCTTGCAAATATCCTTATATTGCCTAGAGTATTCAGTCAAAAAAGTCACTCTATCTTTTTGAGCTTCTCCTGACCTTCCCTTCCTGGTTCTATCCTTCGGGGGTCCCAAAAGGTTGCTCCTAGGTATGCTATTTACAGTATTTCTGGCACAGGTTATCACAGAAGTTCTATAACCCCTATCCTGGAGTCTCTTGGTAAGATCATCCGCTTGTTTCTCATAAACCCTGGGCTCGCTACAATTCCTCTTTAATCGAATAAATTGGCCTTTGGCCACCCCCTTGAATACTCCCTGTGGGTGGCAACTGTCAGCGTGCAACAATGAATTTCCTGAAATGGGCTTCCGATACGTTTCAGAACTTATGCCACAGCCAGTGGTGCCCTTTAGAGTTACATCCAGGAAATTGATGGTATCAGACTGTATTTTATTAGTAAACTGAATCCCCATAACGTCATCGTCCAGACTTCCAATGAAGTCTTGGAGTGCAGATGTGGTACCCCCCCAAATAAATAGGAGGTCATCAATGAACCGACCGTACCAAATAATGTCCTTTCTGAAGGGATTTCCCTCTCCATAAACGTGGGACAGCTCCCACCAACCCATAAACAGGTTGGCGTATGAGGGGGCAAACTTGGCCCCCATTGCTGTTCCACGCTTCTGGAGAAAGAAATCCCCCCCGAACTCAAAATAATTATGGCTAAGAAGAAAATGGGTCACTTCCAGCACATAATTCACAAAATCTGATGTAGTGCCATACTGTCTTTCTAGAAAAAAAACGGATTGCCTGTATCAATCTCTTGTGTGGTATGGAGGTATTGAGCGATTTTACGTCAGCCGTGAGCCACAAATAGTGTGACCTCCACTCCACACGAGAGAGGAGGTTTAATTCATGCTTTGTGTCTGACAGATAGCTCCACAGAGACCCCACCAGAGGCTGCAAAATGTGATCTAGCCACTCAGAAAGGTGCTCCAGAAGGGAGCCAATTCCACTCACAATTGGCCTCCCCCGCACATCCTCAATGGACTTGTGGACCTTGGGTAAATGATTAAATGTTGCTATGGCCGGATTCGGCACCAAAAGATACTCCTGTGTTTGAATATATACCCAAGTTCCACACCATCATCTACGAGGGAGGCCAGCTGCTTCTGGAAACTTCTCGTCAGATCCCCTGGCAAGCTAATGTAGTCATTAATGTTTCTCAACTGTCTATATGCCTCATTCCTGAAATCACTGGTATTGAGGACCACTATAGTGCCCCCTTATCTGCGGCCCTTATCACTATATCGTTATTTTTAGCCAAGGTCTCAAGTGCCCTTTTTTGGTTAGCAGATATATTACAATCCTGGCCCCTTCTAGAGGAGTAGTACAGTTTTGTGAGGTCCTGCTCAACCCTTTTCTGGAATGTTTCTAGAATTCGCCCCCTGCTCTGAATGGGGTAAAACAATGAATTAGGTTTCAAGGAAGGTGGAACTACTGTATTCACACTCTGGGAACCCCCTCCTCCTCAAGTAGCTCAAGGGCCCTGATGTCACATAATTCCTGAAAATCACAGGAGCTAACCCCTCCTGTCAACCTCCCTTCCCCTAGACCTAAACTAGGAATGGATGTGTGACTCTCATTACTCACTCTTTCGTTAGTCTGAAAGAATTTTTTCAACGTTAGATTTTGAATCAATTTGTTTACATCTAGTAAAGTCCTAAATAAGTTGAAGTCCGCCGTAGGTACAAAGGAAAGTCCCAAGCTTAGTACCTCCAGTTGATGCTTACTCAACGCTGTGTCAGATAGATTTAATACGTTCTGTAGTTTCCCCGTCTCCGGCCTCTCCTTTGGGGGTACCTTCTCTGTTCCTTGTACTGATGTTGCTCCCCTTGACCTCCGCCCCCCCTCCTTCTGTGGTTATTGGGGGGATGGAAAAAACCTGTTCCAGTTGTACTCTGTCCAGGTCCCTGTTCTCTCTTGGGCCAGTATCTACACATCGCTGCTCCTCCCTGTAGTGTGAATGGGGTAGAGTAGCTTGGGTCTTCAGTATTGGTACCAATGGTGGGGTTGAGCCTTCCTTAGGTCTCACTGTCTGTTCTCTTGGGGGCAATTCCTCTCCTCCAGGGCCTGACCCATCATCCCACGTCTCCGCCTCACTCTCATAAAAGTTCACTCTTCTCCCCCTGTTTCGCCTCTGCTTATTGTTGTTTTGCTGTTGGTTGGGGAGAAAAGTGTTTTTATTTTGTTCTTTCCTTAGAGTGTATCTGTCTATTCTATTCCATACATAAACACGATTTAAGTCGTAATCTGATTGATCTCTCAGATACTTGATGTGCTTTATCTCCAATAGCAGAGCTTTAGCTTCTGCTACAACTCGCTGTAATGTGTTATAAAACTTCTAATAATGGGGTTCCTTGCTCCTGTTGTTTAGTTCCCTTTGCACCTCTTTGATCTTTGTTGCTAGGTCCTCCAGAGATCTCTGTTTAAACTCCCAGATGAGCTGCATAAGTTTTAATGAACAAGTAAGGGATGACTATTCCACAATTCAATAAAAACGTTATCCTCTGTTAGGAATGTGGGAAACTTGTTCAACCTAAGTCCCCTGGGTATTATGCCAAGTTCATGGTACCTTTTGAGGGTTTTATTGTCCCAACTCAGTTTATCCTCTTTCAGAAACAGAAATTTTAATTCCTCAAATAGTGCAATTAAGCTGTAATTAGATTTATCAGTAGAAAAAATCTTATGATATTCTAAAGGAGCTGTGTCCCTTTCTTGAGCAGTCCGTAATGAAAACAAGGATATAGGAGCTTCGTCCGTGTTAACCCCTTCACTCATGCCTAACCGTATTGTTGCGCACACAAAAAGCAATTAGCAATTAAAATAGCAAAGGTTTAAATTACACTTCCAGGAGCCTGGCCCCAACTCCGCAATAAATGAATACAAATGATGCGAAGCGTGGGATGAAATGTAGAAGTGTAATTGCAGATACTCCCCACATACACAGTGTGAACAGTCTTCACTAGTCAGGTAAAGGTAAATACACAAGGGAGAGTCATATATCAGGAGAGCAACCCTCCAAACGTTCCCCACAAAAACTTTGGCGGTATAAGACAGGAGATGAGCTATGCTCCCAAGCCGAGACTCTGACAAAATGTTCTGTAGCGGCTTTCTCATGCACAGTATAACTCAGGACTCATACCTGTCATCCTCCGGATTGTGTGAGGCAGATGTATGGGCTGGCTGCAAATCAGTCGTTTCACCTCCGTACGTTGTGCCTTTCCGTCCTGCAGGATATTCCAGCTGAGTCCTGAGCCTGCCTTCACTGGTGGTTGCATCGATCTCCTTTCCTCCTCCTGCTGCAAAAACCTGAGCTGTGTGTGCAATACGGTAACCACCCCGGGTCAGTGCTCACTCAAAAGGCCTTGTTGCCATTATCTAGTATGCAAAGTAAGAACAATATATTAAATGCATGAAGAGAAAATTATTTTATATACACTTAAGTCATTTACCATAAAGTCTATAGACGTCCCAGTGGATTAGATCCCTGACTGCCTCACATGCCCCAATTGGAGCCTGCTCGATAAAGGAATTATATGTTAACAGGGCTAGTGCACTGAATTACATTTAGGTACTTGAACCACTGGTTTAAGTTGAACACCACATAGCTGTATCACTGTATCAGGGGACTCAAGAGGCGATACTCATGTATCTAATGCTAATCTCCAGATAATAAATGTTAACCCTTGTTAATCTAGTGACACATGGATTACATAGAGTGTACTTTGAAGTTACCATAGTATCCCAGAACCACACAAGGGAGATCGGGACTCAGAGTCAGGGTAATGGAGTATGCTGAAACAATCACTGACCACCTACACACCACACAGGAAAGTCAAAGGATTACCGGGGGTATAGCATATACAGCTTTAAAAGTTCACCAAAAGTTAATGAGGTCAAACTCAGAGTTGAGGCCTTCTGGAACCCTAGTTTTGAGCTTGAAGATCCAGAAGACCTCCCTCTCACCCAACTTACGGTTTCTATCCTGTCCCCCCTTTAATGGTGGTATTCGTTCAATGATAGTCCAAGTGAAGGTTGAAATCTCCTTTGAATGTACCCCTGAAAAATGATTCACAAGTGGGGTGGTAAGTACACCTGCTCTGATGTCCGCTAGGTGCTCCTTTATGCGTGTTCTGGCCTCCCTAGTGGTGAGCCCTACATATTGGACAGAACAGGCCTCACAGCTGATCACATAAATAACAAATGTAGACCTACAGTTGAGGCAACAATTTATCTTAAACTCTTGTCCTGAGGTTAGGGAATAAAATGTATCCCCCGTCACTAGTCTGTTGCAGGCCACACAAGTGCGGTGATGACAACGGAAGGTGCCTTTAACACTCAACCAAGAGGATGTCGATACCCCCGTCTTTTTAAGTCTGGTAGGTGCGACTATGTTACCGATAGATCTATTCTTTCTATATGAGCACCTGATCCCCCTTTCAACCACTCCTTGTAAGTTATCATCTGCTGCCAGTAATCCAAAATGCCTGCCTACTATCTTGCAAATATCCTTATATTGCCTAGAGTATTCAGTCAAAAAAGTTACTCTATCTTTTTGAGCTTCTCCTGACCTTCCCTTCCTAGTTCTATCCTTCGGGGGTCCCAAAACTTTGCTCCTAGGTATGCTACTTACAGTATTCCTGGTGCAGGTTATCACAGAAGTTCTATAACCCCTATCCTGGAGTCTCTTGGTGAGATCATCCGCTTGTTTCTCATAAACCCTGGGCTCGCTACAATTCCTCTTTAATCGAATAAATTGGCCTTTGGCCACCCCCTTGAATACTCCCTGTGGGTGGCAACTGTCAGCGTGCAACAATGAATTTCCTGAAATGGGCTTCCGATACGTTTCAGAACTTATGCCACAGCCAGTGGTGCCCTTTAGAGTTACATCCAGGAAATTGATGGTATCAGGCTGTATTTCATTAGTAAACTGAATCCCCATAACGTCATCGTCCAGACTTCCAATGAAGTCTTGGAGTGCAGATGTGGTACGCTCCCAAATAAATAGGAGGTCGTCAATGAACCGACCGTACCAAATAATGTCCTTTCTGAAGGGATTTCCCTCTCCATAAACGTGGGACAGCTCCCACCAACCCTTAAACAGGTTGGAGTACGAGGGGGCAGACTTGGCCCCCATTGCTGTCCCACGCTTCTGGAGAAAAAAATCCCCCCCGAACTCAAAATAATTATTGCTAAGAAGAAAATGGGTCACTTCCAGCACATAATTTACAAAATCTGATGTAGTGCCATACTGTCTTTTTAGAAAAAAACGGATTGCCTGTATCCCTCTCTCGTGTGGTATGGAGGTATTGAGCGATTTTACGTCAGCCGGGAGCCACAAATAGTGTGACCTCCACTCCACACGAGAGAGGAGGTTTAATACATGCTTTGTGTCTGACAGATAGCTCCACAGAGACCCCACCAGAGGCTGCAAAATGTGATCTAGCCACTCAGAAAGGTGCTCCAGAAGGGAGCCAATTCCACTCACAATTGGCCTCCCCCTCACATCCTCAATGGACTTGTGGACCTTGGGTAAATGATTAAATGTTGCTATGGCCGGATTCGGCACCAAAAGATACTCCTGTGTTTGAATATATACCCAAGTTCCACACCATCATCTACGAGGGAGGCCAACTGCTTCTGGAAACTTCTCGTCGGATCCCCTGGCAAGCTAATGTAGTCATCAATGTTTCTCAACTGTTTATATGCCTCATTCCTGAAATCAATGGTATTGAGGACCACTATAGTGCCCCCCTTATCTGCGGCCCTTATCACTATATCGTTATTTTTAGCCAAGGTCTCAAGTGCCCTTTTTTGGTTAGCAGATATATTACAATCCTGGCCCCTTCTAGAGGAGTAGTACAGTTTTGTGAGGTCCTGCTCAACCCTTTTCTGGAATGTTTCTAGAATTCGCCCCCTGCTCGGAATGGGGTAAAACAATGACTTAGGTTTCAAGGAAGGTGCAACTACTGTATTCACACTCTGGGAACCCCCCTCCTCCTCAAGTAGCTCGAGGGCCCTGATGTCACATAATTCCTGAAAATCACAGGAGCTAACCCCTCCTGTCAACCTCCCTTCCCATAGACCTAAACTAGGAATGGATGTGTGACTCTCATTACTCACTCTTTCGTTAGTCTGAAAGAATTTTTTCAACGTTAGATTTTGAATCAATTTGTTTACATCTAGTAAAGTCCTAAATAAGTTGAAGTCCGCCGTAGGTACAAAGGAAAGTCCCAAGCTTAGTACCTCCAGTTGATGCTTACTCAGCACTGTGTCAGGTGTCAGATAGATTTAATACGTTCTGTAGTTTCCCCGTCTCCGGCCTCTCCTTTTGGGCGTACCTTCTCTGTTCCTTGTACTGATGTTGTTCCCCTTGACCTCCGCCCCCCCTCCTTCTGTGGTTATTGGGGGGATGGAAAAAACTTGTTCCAGTTGTACTCTGTCCAGGTCCCTGTTCTCTCTTGGGCCAGTATCTACACATTGCTGCTCCTCCCTGTAGTGTGAATGGGGTAGAGTAGCTTGGGTCTTCAGTATTGGTACCAATGGTGGGGTTGAGCCTTCCTTAGGTCTCACTGTCTGTTCTCTTGGGGGCAATTCCTCTCCTCCAGAGCCTGACCCCTCGTCCCACGACTCCGCCTCACTCTCATAAAAGTTCACTCTTCTCCCCCTGTTTCGCCTCTGCTTATTGTTGTTTCGCTGTTGGTTGGGGAGAAAAGTGTTTTTATTTTGTTCTTTCCTTAGAGTGTATTTGTCTTTTCTATTCCATACATAAACACGATTTAAGTCGTAATCTGATTGATCTCTCAGATACTTGCTGTGCTTTATCTTCAATAGCAGAGCTTTAGCTTCTGCTAAAACTCGCTGTAATGTGTTATCAAACTTTAAATAATGGGGTTCCTTGCTCCTGTTGTTTAGTTCCCTTTGCACCTCTTTGATCTTTGTTGCTAGGTCCTCCAGAGATCTCTGTTTAAACTCCCAGATGAGCTGTATAAGTTTTAATGAACAAGTAGTGAGATGACTATTCCACAATTCAATAAAATCTTTATCCTCTCTTAGGAACATGGGAAACTTGTTCAACCTAAGTCCCCTGGGTATTATGCCAAGTTCATGGTACCTTTTGAGGGTTTTAATGTCCCAACTCAGTTTATCCTCTTTCAGCAACCGAAATTCTAATTCCTCAAATAGTGCAATTAAGCTGTAATTAGAATTATCAGTAGAAAAAATCTTATGATATTCTAAAGGAGCTGTGTCCCTTTCTTGAGCAGTCCGTAATGAAAACAAGGATATAGGAGCTTCGTCCGTGTCCAATACGTAGGGCTCACCACTAGGGAGGCCAGAACACGCATAAAGGAGCCCCTAGCGGACATCAGAGCAGGTGTACTTACCACCCCACTTGTAAATCATTTTTCAGGGGTACATTCAAAGGAGATTTCAACCTTCACTTGGACTATCATTGAATGGGTGAGAGGGAGGTCTTCTGGATCTTCAAGCTCAAAACTAGGGTTCCAGAAGGCCTCAACTCGGAGTTTGACCTCATTAACTTTTGGTGAACCTTTAAAGCTGTATATGCTATACCCCCGGTAATCCTTTGACTTCCCTGTGTGGTGTGTAGGTGGTCAGTGATTGTTTCAGCATACTTCATTACCCTGACACTGAGTCCCGGTCTCCCTTGTGTGGTTCTGGGATACTATGGTAACTTCAAAGTACACTCTATGTAATCCATGTGTCACTAGATTAACAAGGGTTAACATTTATTATCTGGAGATTAGCATTAGATACATGAGTATCGCCTCTTGAGTCCCCTGTGATACAGCTATGTGGTGTTCAACTTAAACCAGTGGTTCAAGTACCTAAATGTAATTCAGTGCGCTAGCCCTATTAACATATAATTCCTTTATCAAGCAGGCTCCAATATTGCATGTGAGGCAGTCAGGGATCTAATCCACTGGGATGTCTATAGACTTTATGGTAAATGGCTTAAGTGTATATAAAATAATTTTCTCTTCATGCATTTAATATATTGTTCTTACTTTGCATACTAGATAATGGCAACAAGTTATTTTCTAACGTCTAATTTTTTGCACTTAATCTATGCAGGTGTTCCTGATTTGTCCTCTCAGGCTTGCAAACCGGGGGAAATTTAACGGCCAATGTATTCTATTTGATCTGCATTTGTCTATACTAGTGTTCACTATAGCCACTGAGAGTACGGTAGCAACCACTCTGACGTTATGAAAATGGATCACCTGGTGCTTGTCTACGTTCGTTCACACAGACTTTTCCTTTTAAATCTTTGTATACAATGTTAACATTCTGTTTGATTTCATGTTGTTATTCTTGCTGTGAATGCTCTCGTAATATTGCATTGTTGCAGACTGTTTTGCTTTGATTGGTTATTAGGAGCTGACGTAGTCTAGAGCGGTTCCATTGGTCATGATAAGGAAAAGGGTGTGTACCCTCTGATCAATGGGAACTAGGGCTGGTGGTTTTATAGTGCACAGTGTACTATTTTAAAGCAGGTAATGAGTAAGGCTATACGCTGAAACGCGTTTACCTGATATTTTGCAGTCCTTTCACATTTTTTCCGTGTTTAACCTGGGGTGTTTATCCCCTCCACATTTTTTTGTGTTCACTTGTATATATGGCTTCACTCATGTTGCGCTACGGCGCTATTTTGAAATAAATAGATTTTTACTTGCATACCACCCGGTCTATGCTCCTCTATTTCTGTTTTAGTGTATGCTTCAAAGGCCTTTTGAGTGAGCACTGACCCGGGGTGGTTACCGTATTGCACACACAGCTCAGGTTTTTGCAGCAGGAGGAGGAAAGGAGATCGATGCAACCGCCAGTGAAGGCGAGCTCAGGACTCAGCTGGAATATCCTGTAGGACGGAAAGGCACAACGTACGGAGGTGAAACGACTGATTTGCAGCCAGCCCATACATCTGCCTCACACAATCAGGAGGATGACAGGTATGAGTCCTGAGATATACTGTGCATGAGAGAGCCGCTACAGAACATTTTGTCAGAGTCTCGGCTTGGGAGCATAGCTCATCTCCTGTCTTATACCGCCAAAGTTTTTATGGGGAACGCTTGGAGGGTTGCTCTCCTGATATATGACTGTCCCTTGTGTATTTACCTTTACCTGACTAGTGAAGACTGTTCACACTGTGTATGTGGGGAGTATCTGCAATTACACTTCTACATTTCATCCCACGCTTCGCATCAAGTGGCAAACTATCTTCTGTGGCAAAAAGTAGAGATTTAAAGTTCCATGTGCAAGAGTCTAAATTTGTTTACGAAAAAAGAAAAAACCTCGCCCCAAATCCCTAACACCCACCTCTCTATAAAGGCATTTGTTAAACTGACATGACAAGATTTCTTGATTACTTCTGCAAAGCAAATCTGAATGGCACCATACAATCATTTAAGGCTCTCCCAACTGCACTTATTTAAATCCAATACATTTATGCCACGCAATTCTATATTGGTGACATCAAGCAGAAAGGCTCTTTTTAATATCTTTCCTTTTTTACACCTCCATCCTTCTCTATGTTTATACCCTTTATTATCACCCCAGTTTTTTCTTCCTTTCAGGGGCTGTGGCTAACTGGAAGACTGTTTAACTTAAGGGTTTCTATAGAAGGCTGTTGTAATGTAACTTCTGCCTACCAGTTGCTGGGCTGAACAAAGTAAGAGCTCTATACACTAGTCCAGGGTTCTTCAAACTTTTTTTTTTTTTACCAAACCCCAGTGCAATGATACCACATATCTTTGTGACCCTAATGCAATGCTTGGTCTGAAAATGTCTGAAGTAATATACAACAAGATAGCTGCATTTTTTGGCAAAGTGACTAAAATGTGTTTGTACTTTATTCCTGATTTTAGTCAAATTTGAAAGTATTGTATAAAAGAAATAACACACACACACGCCACACTCTCATACAACACACCACACACAGTCTCATACAACATACACTATGCACACAAATAGCCAAATACATGTTATATGCATTTGAATTGCCAATAATTTCTGTTAAAAGAAAACTAATTTTTGCAATAAGAACAATGATTCCATAAAAGCCTTTTTGACTGGGAATCAAACAATTGTTTTAAAGGGACAGTATACACCAGAATTTTCATTGTTTAAAAGATAGATAATCCCTTTGTTACCCATTCCCTAGTTTTGCACAACCAACACAGTTATATAAATACAATTTTTACCTCTGTGATTACCTTGTATCTGCCCCCTTATTTCAGTTCTTTTGACAGACATCCATTTTAGCCAGTCAGAGCTGGCTCACCTGAACTCCACGTGCGTGAGCACAGTGTTATCTATATGACACATGTGAACATGTGAAAAACTGTCAAAATGCCATGAGAGAAGAGGCGGCCTTCAAGGGCTTAGAAATTAGCATATGAACCTCCTAGGTTTAGCTTTCAACTAAGAATACCAAGATAAACAAACAAAATTGGTGATAAAACAAATTGGAAAATTGTTTAAAATTACATTCTCTGGAGTTTCCGGTGAAGGAGGAGCAAGGTTCTGTGCTGTGCTCTCCACTCCAGCCCCACAGCTGCTGGAGGTGGGTTTTTTTTCGCGCCTCCCCAATCCCTGGGGCTGCTACCTGGACAGGTTGAACCACCAACTCCGGAACCCAAGCACTGGACATTCAAGCCAGTGAGATGACAAGCGAAGTCAACTAAAAGGAGCTCTAAACCTTGCCTGGCCGATAGAGCAACCAGCCTTTTCCTCACTAAACCTTTGTACACAGCAACTACCCCTTTCTCCTTGTGAAGAGCGTATGAGAGAACAAGCACGGTACATAACTCTCCTGTAGACTCCCGGTTTTCATTGTGTCTACACAAGACAAGCTTCAATTGTAGCCTCAAGTCTCCCTACCCTCCGCTACTGCTTCACATACTGCCTGGATCCGGTGTGGGTAACCCAAAAACAAAGAAAACAAACTACCGGTGCCTACGCTTAAGGTCTACCTGGGCTTCCTTGTGTCCTCTGCTGACTGTGTTGCCTCCTCCCCCACCGGTGCTGCACGGGAGGAGGTGCCAGACCCGGCGGAAGACTGGACGACCGGGCTTGCGCCATCCACGAAGAGGTCTGCTGACGCTGCTCCATCTCCCTCCTCTCCCACCGGTGCTGGGTGAGAGGAGGTGAGAGAGGCTGGGACTACATACGGCAGTGATCAATGGGAGACTTTCCTGGCCCCTGGTGCAGCTAACTTTCGGCTCGGCTACTGGATATCTACCCACGGGGGCTGGTTAGCGGAGGAGTAGGTGAGTCTTTCTGATATTTTTGGGATTCACCACACAGGCTGAAATGGACTGGGCCCAAAAGGGAGTAGGTGCCCTACGCTCCTCTAGAATTGCTAAATTAAAAATATAACAGAAGGAGAGGGGTGAGCCTAAGGAGAAAGGAAAAGGCACAAGGTAAAGGGAAGGAAAAGAGGAAAAGAAAGCGGAACAAGAATTGTGACTATCTCTGGGCTGGCTGGAAAAACTCGGGCCCAGGACAAATGGATTTACCCCACGACTAGGGGGAAGCACAGAGGAATCAGGGAAGATATATAAAAGAAAAAATTAATCACACTGCTAGCA
This sequence comes from Bombina bombina, assembly GCF_027579735.1. Classification (NCBI taxonomy): domain Eukaryota; kingdom Metazoa; phylum Chordata; class Amphibia; order Anura; family Bombinatoridae; genus Bombina; species Bombina bombina. The sequence goes on along the minus strand of NC_069505.1, from coordinate 360,742,073 downwards.
AAGAATTAAGAGATACATTGTTAAGAGCTGATGTTTTATTTTCTTTTTTTGGTATAAAAAGCTACAGTCCAGCGTCCCAGAACATAACTCTGGCAATAATCCAGAAAATGTTGCCATACAGTTGAACTATGCTGTACTGCCTAAACAGCCTCTCTGTTTAATAGCATAAGGCGCTAAAATGTGAACACTACTGGTTCTAAGTATAAAGCTGGAGCTGTTAAACATTATTCTAATCTGTGAGAGGGAAGAAGGAGGAAAAAAAAAGAGAAAAAAAAACATTGATACTTTGATTCCCAACTATTTTTTATGTAAAAATTATGTTTAAAGTGTAAGAATTAATGATTGTAAAGGAATTAGTGTTTACAATTTAAACAGCTACACTGTATTTTAAGGGGATTAAGAAATATCGAATTTTGCTCATCATTTTTAATTACTTACTCCAAAACATACATCAAGCTAAGTTAAAGCAGATTAATTTTCTTTGTATAAAAAGTATTGATAGACCAAATATAGGAAGATCACTGTTAGAATACAAAGGTTTAGATTTTCATTATTTATGGGGAAAGTGTGCAAAGTATTCTCATATACTGTATAATTACAAATGCCAGTAATTTACTAATTACACTGTTAATTGCTCCTGCGCTGGGTAGCTGATATCTATCTACTACTTCCCTCTGAGGGAAAGAGGAGGAGTGGGGGAAGCTGTTTCTGACATATATAAGTCACACAAGATTATTCTTATTATTCGAATAGGTTAAAAACTTTTTTTTTTCTTTCACTTATTTAACAAAATTAGACCCAAGTATTAAACTTTAGGAGGACAGTGAAACACTGTCCTAGTGTAAGCATAAATAGTCAATAACTTCTGTTTTGATATTTACATAAAGCTGGGTATAGGTCAGACCTAAATCATATTGAATATAAAAGTGGAGCATATTTGTGACCCTTTCTGTATCACATATTATACCCAACTCAGAGAAAAAGAAAGACATCATATAAAAATTGCTAAACTTATCAGAAACAAAAGTCTGGACTCAGTCTAACCCTCTATGCCTCTCTAAATAAGACTGATATCTCCCTACTCAGTCCAATGGAAGAAACAAAAAACTAGGGTGTAAAGAGAGGCGCTGTGAAACAGCTGAGGGAAAAAAAGGCTCAAATTTATGAATAAGAGTACATCAATATGTATAATAAATTCCAATTAGCAAGGGCTTGTTAAAACAAGTATTTAATAGATTACAATGGATAAATGACAATAGTAAATAAATTTTAAAATTTAACTTTAAAAGACAAGTTGTGGCCACAACTGATTAAAATAAAGGAAATCGTACAATCAACAGTTAAACGCTATATAATAACTTAGACGATTCAACGTTATATAATCACTTTGATAAGGTGCAATATGTTAAGCCTCTGATAAACATGAAACTACTTTAGCCATAGACAATAAATATTGGCTAATAGTTACTCCAACAATGTCCGTAGGTGAATAAAAACTTGTGAATAGGGATATCCTTTGTTAGTGAAAAGAGTCCTGTTGTAAGTGTGTAGAGTAGTACCTAATTGGGTGTGCTGAGTTGAACTCCGTGAATTAAGGTGAATTAAGGTGAATGAGAAACAGGACAATTTACTGTTCTGCCGTTCTGAGTTAACCACAGGTGTTAGATAATTCTTAGTTGTGTGCACTGGGATGTGAGTAAATTTCGTTGAATTTTCTTGTTTGAGAACGTGACCAGTTTACTTAGTCAAGGACAGTTTATCGATGTAACTATAATAAAAAGTTCAGTGTAAATCTTCAGCTGTATGACAGGCTTACCTAGCTGTGCTCCCCGGCCAGCGTGTGTGTTGATGCGTGGCGGAAGTACTCACAGCTGCTTCACTGTCTGCAACAGCACTCAATCCTTGCAAGTTGCCGTTAGGCTATTCCGTTGAGAAAAAGGGACAGCGGTCTCCTTAGTCTTCCTGGATCCTTCTGGATCTCCCTGGGATCTATCGATAGATGACGGGTGACAAGTGGAAAATATGAACAGACTCCACAGCTTCCTTTCTACGCGTTTCAGCACTGTGAGTGCCTTTATCAAGAATGTTTTCGTGGAGTCAGAATGTTCCTTTTAAATGGTTCTCATAACCCGTATGTAAGACCCGTATGTTTGTAGTGGGTCCTAGAGGTTCTCGGCTCAGACATATTGTCTCATATTGTTACACAAAGTATCCAATGCTTCTCTCACTACTTGGTGTATTTCCGGTTGTCCTTGATTCTTCAAGTAGTGAGAGAAGCATTGGATACTTTGTGTAACAATATGAGACAATATGTCTAAGCCGAGAACCTCTAGGACCCACTACAAACATACGGGTCTTACATACGGGTTATGAGAACCATTTAAAAGGAACATTCTGACTCCACGAAAACATTCTTGATAAAGGCACTCACAGTGCTGAAACGCGTAGAAAGAAAGCTGTGGAGTCTGTTCATATTTTCCACTTGTCACCCGTCATCTATCGATAGATCCCAGGGAGATCCAGGAGGATCCAGGAAGACTAAGGAGACCGCTGTCCCTTTTTTCTCAACGGAATAGCCTAACGGCAACTTGCAAGGATTGAGTGCTGTTGCAGACAGTGAAGCAGCTGTGAGTACTTCCGCCACGCATCAACACACACGCTGGCCGGGGAGCACAGCTAGGTAAGCCTGTCATACAGCTGAAGATTTACACTGAACTTTTTATTATAGTTACATCGATAAACTGTCCTTGACTAAGTAAACTGGTCACGTTCTCAAACAAGAAAATTCAACGAAATTTACTCACATCCCAGTGAACACAACTAAGAATTATCTAACACCTGTGGTTAACTCAGAACGGCAGAACAGTAAATTGTCTTGTTTCTCATTCACCTTAATTCACCTTAATTCACGGAGTTCAACTCAGCACACCCAATTAGGTACTACTCTACACACTTACAACAGGACTCTTTTCACTAACAAAGGATATCCCTATTCACAAGTTTTTATTCACCTACGGACATTGTTGGAGTAACTATTAGCCAATATTTATTGTCTATGGCTAAAGTAGTTTCATGTTTATCGGAGGCTTAACATATTGCACCTTATCAAAGTGATTATATAACGTTGAACCGTCTAAGTTATTATATAGCGTTTAACTGTTGATTGTACGATTTCCTTTATTTTAATCAGTTGTGGCCACAACTTGTCTTTTAAAGTTAAATTTTAAAATCATTTACTATTGTCATTTATCCATTGTAATCTATTAAATACTTGTTTTAACAAGCCCTTGCTAATTGGAATTTATTATACATATTGATGTACTCTTATTCATAAATTTGAGCCTTTTTTTCCCTCAGCTGTTTCACAGCGCCTCTCTTTACACCCTAGTTTTTTATATAAAAATTGCTAATTACAGGTGAATTTTAGGTCCTGTGATGATTATTGGAATAAAAACATTTACTATATAAATATCAGATTGTTAAAAGAGACATATATAGTTATTAAAGGGGGCAAACTAATGTATTAGCTCCCCTGATTATATATACTGGCAAGTTAAATTTGGTTACATATAAAACTTGGGTACAAAATATAAGTAAATTGGATACCGGTAAAGTATAGTCTAATTCTCCAGGAATCAGGAGCGATTGTAGTAACTAGAAATAGGAGAGAAGAATAATCTGACATATAGGCTAAACTTGCTGGGCTTAGCTTTTGCTCCCTCTGATTTTCCTAAGACTGAGAGTTCTGCAGTGAGTGAATAAAGCCAACGCAAAATAATTAGACAAGTCCTTAAAATTGATTAATTTCTCTCCAAGGACACAAAGCAAGATACCGCCATAATTTAAAGCACTACAAGTCACTCTTGTTTTTTTTTTTCCCCTTTCCACACCCTCACTGAATACCTTCACAATCCACTCCTTCACTTCTTCCCTTCCTCCCCCTTTTTTTTTTTCTCTCTCCTCCCTTAATATATAACACCTTATTTCACCACTTGCACCTTCAGGTGGGGGAATTTTTACCCCCCACCCTTTTTTTAGCACATAATCAATACATGGATACATTTTTGCACACGCACACTAAGACCCCCTCACCAGCCATGGTGGCCAGGCATAGAGACAAGAAAAATAAAAACACGATAGAAACACAGGTGGATATTCACTCACTTTCTTCTAATCTCCCCTATAATAAAGAAAGTGCAGATACTCAAACATTGGTATCCAGTATAACTGAAGCACTTGCTCCAAGATCTGATTCTCTCAAACTTGAGATTAAACAAGATATCCTATCTCTTACTAATAAAATTCGACAATTTTCAAATAGACTCCAAGAAGCTGAACAAAGAGTGTCAGACTTGGAGGATATCAGCACAATCCACAGCTCCAAATTAGAAGCTGCAGATATAACATTATCCAAAATACAAGCTAAAATAGAGGACCTTGAAAATCGCTCGCAGAGAAACAACCTAAGAATAATAGGGGTCCCAGAGGGGAAACAATATGAAGATTTGGGAAATTTTATATCTGAAACTTTAGTACAAATACTAGGATTACCTTCTTCCTATCCTCCAATTAAAGTTGAAAGGGCCCACAGATTAGGGCGTCAATCTGATGAGGGAAGAGGGAAGACTAGAGCTAGACCAATCATAGCTAAACTACTGAACTTTCAGGATAAGATGGTAATTTTTCAGTATTATCGGAAGAACCAACCCATCTCTTTAGGGGCAAACAATATACTATTATTCCAGGATTTCTCCGCTGAAACAGCGGGGAAAAGAAAAGAGCTTTCCCCTATTTGTACGAAACTTATCAAAGCAGGTTATCATGCCACCATAATCTATCCAGCTAAATTAAAGGTTATATTTAATGATGAAGTTCACTTTTTTGAATCTGCAGAAAAAGCAGAAAAATTTGCAGAAGAATTTGGGAAGAAATGATAATAGGTGACAAAATTAGCACACTTCCTGATTTCACAGATCACTGTTAGATATATGGCGCAAGGTTTAAGCTCCATCATGGGGTTATGCGGGGCCCCCGGGGGAATGCCCGCATTAGGAGGGTACATAATTTTAGAAACCTTTTCTTTCCTCCTTGAATTATTTAGACCATGGTGTTTATTATTATTTATGGGTGTTTTTCTTTCTTTTCTTTTTTTTTCTCCTTTCTCCTCTATTGGGTGGCTGAGAGATGGGCAGGGTATATAAATGTAAAATAACCTCATGGAACATTGGAGGCCTCACTTCCCCCATTAAACGAAAATCAGTTCTGGCTCACCTACAAAAAATTGATACTGATATAGCTATGTTACAAGAAACTCGTCTAAATTTGCAGGAAGTGCTAAAACTGAAGTTCTCATGGGTAAAGGAAGTGTTTGCTTCCACAGGCACAAAAAGGAAAAGAGGCGTGGCAATCTTGTTAGGGAAAAAAAAAATATATGAAATTCTGCATAGTATTTCAGATCCGGAAGGGAGATATATAATTTTAAAATTAAAGATAGAAGGAACTTTATATACACTTTGCAACCTATATGCTCCCAATATATTTGATCCAACGTTTTGGGACACTCTGCAATCAAAAATAATTTCTGAATCAACAGGATATTTAATTCTAGGCGGGGATTATAATATGGCCCCACATCATCCCTTGGATAGGCTTAGACAGAAGCCTATGTTGGGGAAGAATAAGCGAGATAGTCTAGAAACTAAAATGTTTAAGATTATTTCCCAGAATCTGTTAGTCAGGGACATATGGAGACTCCAGAATCCAGATCTAAGAGATTTCACTTGTTTGTCCCAAGCTCATAAAACTCTATCTAGAATAGACTTATTCCTTATTGACGAAAGACTGTGTAAAATGAAAATTATAGCCAAAATACTTCCTATCTGCATATCAGATCATAGCCCTATTACAATAGAAATTCAATATAATGAGCTCAGACCAAGGTCCTCTCGCTTTTTCTTCCTCACATGGCTGATGAATGATTTAAAATGTAAAAATTGGTTAAAAAGCAAATACGAAGAGTACGCTGAATTTAATAAAACTTGTGCTGATTGCCCAGATATTTTCTGGGAGGCTGCAAAGGCAGTCCTTAGGGGAGAAATTATCTCATATATTGCTAATAGAGTGGGGGAACTCTGCTTTTTGGCACTATCCCACTTTATGTATAGATATACTAGGAGCTGTATGTAACTGTTGAAAGCCATTTTAATTTTAATATGTTTGAATTGGTTTTTAGTCGTTTATAATAAATGTAATAATTTATATTTTATCTTTTATATTGTCTGTTGCCTGATATCATACTTTAGCCTGTTGGTGCTCCTATTATATCTCTATTTGTATCTGTCCTAATTATCCTAGGTTTGTTAGGTAACCTTTAATAGTGAGCTTGTATGAGTGTATCTTAGGCGCTGTCAGCTATCAGCTTTTGTTATAAAATTGTTCTAGGTTGCCCTACAGCTCCTTAATAAAGCCTCTTGGTAGTGGAATGGGGAGAGTTTGAAGGAGATATAGGATGCGTGGTAGAACGTTCATTTTGACTACATAGATTCTGCCAATCCACAAGAGTGGTTTATTTTTCCAGCAGGATAAATCTTGCACTATATTTTCTAGTAGACGGTAATTAGATGCAAATAGGTATTTTGGGTCCCTGGGTAGCAAGATCCCTATGTATTTCAATTGTGAATGTCAAATGCGTATGGGGCAAGTCCGTTTTATGATGTCAATAGACAGTGTGTGATGGAGTGGATATATTCAGAAGTTCTGATTTAGATAGTTTTAAGTGGAAATTAGAGAGATTCCCATATTCAGAGATAGGGGCCCATTTATCAAGCTCCGAACGGAGCTTGTGGGCCCGTTATGAAGCAGCGGTCATAGATTGTGGGCCCGTTATGAAGCAGCGGTCATAACTGGGCCCACGGAGCTTGTGGGCCCAGTTATGAAGCAGCGGTCCAAAGACCGTTGCTCCATAACCCTGTCCGCCTGCTCTGATGAGGCGGACAGGAATCGCCGGAAATCAACCCGATCGAGTACGATCGGGTTGATTGACACCTCCCTGCTGGCGGCCGATTGGCCGCGAGTCAGCAGGGGGCGGCGTTGCCCCAGCAGCTCACAAGAGTTATTGCTCTCCGCATTCAGCGAGGTCTTGCGGACCTGATCCGCACTGTTGGATCAGGTCCGCAAGACCTTTGATAAATAGGCCCCATAGTGTCAAGTAACGGGGGTAATGAAGTTTCTACATCTAAGTGTCAGTAGAATATCGTCAGCGTACATTGCCAATTAAGATTACAATAGGTTTTTATTTAATTTTACAGGCAAGTTTTTATTTTTTTTTATTTTTTATTGAGGACATACAGAAATGAAAGAACATACAAGAAAAAGAAATATACGCTAACATCTAGATTGTATACAGAGCTTGACTGATCTAACAATATTATCAGAAAGAAAAAAACACTGTCCTCATTTTTATCCCTTTAAATATCCAAATTGACCTCTCATGGGTCCCTGACCTGCAGAGATTCATTTGAAAGTAAGATCCTGTAGGAACATTATATGAAACAAGCTACAGAACAGTATAAAGTTGAACTGTATGATTAAAGTAATATAGGTATTGATATAAAGTATAGACAAATGCAAATACCCTCTCTATGATATATATATCGGATATATCATATCAGTAATTTTTTTTTTTTTTTTTTTTTTTTTTTTAAAGGTAGTTAGGATTTTCTTTTGTTAATTTTGGGGCATTTTAATTTGGGTTAAGTTAGAGGGGTGTTAGGTTAGGGGGCTTAGATGTTAGTTTATTATTTGCAATGTGTGGGGTGGTGGTTTTAGGGTTAATAGTTTATTTAGGTTCTTTCCGATGTGGGGTGGATGGCGGTTTAGGGGTGATTAGTGTAGTTTAGTGTTACCTTTTCATCCGGACAAACTCTTTACGTGGCCTTTAAAGCCTTTCAACAAAGGATATTCTGCCTCGATTACCCCACCTAAAATGCTTTGACACACACAGGGGCTCCCTGCTAGTCGGCCTTTCACTTTATACTTACCTGGCAGGAGAGTCTTAGCAATGATCACTAAGGTGGTTCTCCCTACTGATGGAGACTGTGAATTAACTTTTTTGTGTGGTCATTTTCTTCTTGTGGGCCTCTTGGACATTCTATATTCTCAAAATGCATCAGTAAAATGCAGTGGAGTTTTCCCTTCTTGAGTATAAGGAAGTGGATCGGATTACATTAAACAGAGTTTTGATATAGAATATGTTGGGATTTTCTCCGGTAGATATTGATTCTATTTTTGTTGTGGTTCCTGGAAAGACCTACCAGGTAATTTTTGCTTCTTATGTTGCTTTTTAGTTGCATGTGAAGAGATATGCTGTTCTTAATGCTGAAAAGAAACTTGACAATGTAAGAATGAAGGAGCTGACTAATACAGGGAGTGCAGAATTATTAGGCAAGTTGTATTTTTGAGGATTAATTTTATTATTGAACAACAACCATGTTCTCAATGAACCCAAAAAACTCATTAATATCAAAGCTGAATATTTTTGGAAGTAGTTTTTAGTTTGTTTTTAGTTTTAGCTATTTTAGGGGGATATCTGTGTGTGCAGGTGACTATTACTGTGAATAATTATTAGGCAACTTAACAAAAAACAAATATATACCCATTTCAATTATTTATTTTTACCAGTGAAACCAATATAACATCTCAACATTCACAAATATACATTTCTGACATTCAAAAACAAAACAAAAACAAATCAGTGACCAATATAGCCACCTTTCTTTGCAAGGACACTCAAAAGCCTGCCATCCATGGATTCTGTCAGTGTTTTGATCTGTTCACCATCAACATTGCGTGCAGCAGCAACCACAGCCTCCCAGACACTGTTCAGAGAGGTGTACTGTTTTCCCTCCTTGTAAATCTCACATTTGATGATGGACCACAGGTTCTCAATGGGGTTCAGATCAGGTGAACAAGGAGGCCATGTCATTAGATTTTCTTCTTTTATACCCTTTCTTGCCAGCCGCGCTGTGGAGTACTTGGACGCGTGTGTTGGAGCATTGTCCTGCATGAAAATCATGTTTTTCTTGAAGGATGCAGACTTCTTCCTGTACCACTGCTTGAAGAAGGTGTCTTCCAGAAACTGGCAGTAGGACTGGGAGTTGAGCTTGACTCCATCCTCAACCCGAAAAGGCCCCACAAGCTCATCTTTGATGATACCAGCCCAAACCAGTACTCCACCTCCACCTTGCTGGCGTCTGAGTCGGACTGGAGCTCTCTGCCCTTTACCAATCCAGCCACGGGCCCATCCATCTGGCCCATCAAGACTCACTCTCATTTCATCAGTCCATAAAACCTTAGAAAAATCGGTCTTGAGATATTTCTTGGCCCAGTCTTGACGTTTCAGCTTGTGTGTCTTGTTCAGTGGTGGTCGTCTTTCAGCCTTTCTTACCTTGGCCATGTCTCTGAGTATTGCACACCTTGTGCTTTTGGGCACTCCAGTGATGTTGCAGCTCTGAAATATGGCCAAACTGGTGGCAAGTGGCATCTTGGCAGCTGCACGCTTGACTTTTCTCAGTTCATGGGCAGTTATTTTGCGCCTTGGTTTTTCCACACGCTTCTTGCGACCCTGTTGACTATTTTGAATGAAACGCTTGATTGTTCGATGATCACGCTTCAGAAGCTTTGCAATTTTAAGAGTGCTGCATCCCTCTGCAAGATATCTCACTATTTTTGACTTTTCTGAGCCTGTCAAGTCCTTCTTTTGACCCATTTTGCCAAAGGAAAGGAAGTTGCCTAATAATTATGCACACCTGATATAGGGTGTTGATGTCATTAGACCACACCCCTTCTCATTACAGAGATGAACATCACCTAATATGCTTAATTGGTAGTAGGCTTTCGAGCCTATACAGCTTGGAGTAAGACAACATGCATAAAGAGGATGATGTGGTCAAAATACTCATTTGCCTAATAATTCTGCACTCCCTGTAGAACTTCTAAAACAGTTTATGTGGCCACATATAATGAGTATGTGGTCATTAGACATGTGCGGTTCATTTCAGATTTATTCGGAAATTCGGAAAATTCGGTAAATTCGGAGATTCGGATTGATTCGAATTTCTGAATTAAAATACTTCCGAATCTACCGAATGAATCCGAAATAGCTGCCGTATCTCCGAATAAATCCGAATTAGCTCGGTAAAATTCGGCATTTCCCCATAGGAAACAATGGGGAGTTTCGGCTGAAAAAAAACCTAACACCGCAGCCCCATTGTTTCCTATGGGGAAACACTAAGTCTGCACCTAACACCCTAACATGTACCCCGAGTCTCTAAACACCCCTAATCGCTGACACCTGCATTATTTTATTAACCCCTAATCTGTCGACCGGATATCGCTGCCACTATAATAAATGTATTAACCCCTAAACCGCCGCACTCCCGCCTCGCAAACACTATAATAAATTTCATTAACCCCTAATCTGCCCCCCCCCAACGTCGCCACAACCTAACTTTAAGTATTAACCCCTAATCTGCCGACCGGACACCGCCGCCACCTACATTATAGCTATTAACCCCTAATCTGCTGTCCCTAACATCGCCGACCCCTACATTATAGTTATTGACCCCTAATCTGCCCCCCCCAACGTCGCCGAAATCTAACTACAAGTATTAACCCCTAATCTGCCGACCGGACATCGCCGCCACCTACATTATAGCTATTAACCCCTAATCTGCTGTCCCTAACATCGCCGACCCCTACATTATAGTTATTAACCCCTAATCTGTCCCCCCCAACGTCGCCGCAATCCTAACTACAAGTATTAACCCCTAATCTGCCGACCGGACATAGCCGCCACCTACATTATAGCTATTAATCCCTAATCTGCTGTCCCTAACATCGCCGACCCCTACATTATAGTTATTAACCCCTAATCTGCCCCCCCCCCAACGTCGCCGCAATCAAACTACAAGTATTAACCCCTAATCTGCCGACCGGACATCGCCGCCACTATAATAAATGTATTAACCCCTAAACCGCCGCACTCCCGCCTCGCAAACACTATAATAAGTTTTATTGACCCCTAATCTGCCCTCCCTAACATCGCCGCCACCTACCTACAATTATTAACCCCTAATCTCCCGCCCCCAACGTCGCCGCTACTATAATAAGGTTATTAACCCCCTAAACCTAAGTCTAACCCTAACCCTAACACCCCCTAACTTAAATATAATTTAAATAAAACGAAATAAATTTACTATAATTAAATAAATGAATCCTATTTAAAACTAAATACTTACCTGTAAAATAAACCCTAAGCTAGCTACAATATAACTAATAGTTACATTGTAGCTATCTTAGGGTTTATTTTTATTTTACAGGCAAGTTTGTATTTATTTTAACTAGGTACAATAGTTATTAAATAGTTAATAACTATTTATTAACTACCTAGCTAAAATAAATACAAATTTACCTGTAAAATAAATCCTAACCTAAGTTACAATTACACCTAACGCTACACTATCATTAAATTAATTAAATAAATGAATCCTATTTAAAACTATATACTTACCTGTAAAATAAACCCTAATATAGCTACAATAATAGTTACATTGTAGCTATCTTAGGATTTATATTTATTTTACAGGCAACTTTGTATTTATTTTAACTAGGTACAATAGCTATTAAATAGTTATTGACTATTTAATAGCTACCTAGTTAAAATAATTACAAAATTACCTGTACAATAAATCCTAACCTAAGTTACAATTAAACCTAACACTACACTATCATTAAATAAATTAACTTTAAGTACCTACAATTATCTAAAATTAAATAAAGTAAACTAAAGTACAAAAAAGCAAACACTAAATTACAAAAACAAACAAACACTAAATTACAAAGAATAAAAAAATTACAAGAATTTTAAACTAATTACACCTAATCTAAGCCCCCTAATAAAATAACAAAGCCCCCAAAATAAAAAAATGCCCTACCCTATACTAAATTACAAAAGTTAACAGCTCTATTACCTTACCAGCCCTTAAAAGGGCCTTTTGCGGGGCATGCCCCAAAGAAAACAGCTCTTTTGCCTGTAAAAAAAAAACACAATACCACCCCCCAACATTACAACCCACCACCCACATACGCCTACTCTAACCCAAACCCCCTTTAAATAAACCTAACACTACCCCCCTGAAGATCTCCCTACCTTGAGTCGTGTTCACCCAGCCGGGCCGAAGTCTTCATCCGATGAGGCAGAAGAGGACATCCAGACCGGCAGAAGTCTTCATCCAAGCAGGGCAAGAAGAGGTCTTCATCCATCAGAAAAGTACCAAAAAACAAACACTAAATTACCAAAAATAATAAAATATTACAAGAATTTTAAACTAATTACACCTAATCTAAGCCCCCTACTAGCTATTAATATAGCTACAATATAACTAATAGTTACATTGTAGCTATTTTAGGATTTATATTAATTTTACAGGCAACTTTGTATTTATTTTAACTAGGTACAATAGTTATTAAATAGTTAATAACTATTTAATAACTACCAAGCTAAAATAAATACAAATTTACCTGTAAAATAAATCCTAACCTAAGTTACAATTACACCTAACACTACACTATCATTAAATTAATTAAATAAATGAATCCTATTTAAAACTAAATACTTACCTGTAAAATAAACCCTAATATAGCTGCAATATAACTAATAGTTACATTGTAGCTATTTTAGGATTTATATTTATTTTACAGGCAACTTTGTATTTATTTTAACTAGGTACAATAGCTATTAAATAGTTATTGACTATTTAATAGCTACCTAGTTAAAATAATTACAAAATTACCTGTAAAATAAATCCTAACCTAAGTTACAATTAAACCTAACACTACACTATCATTAAATAAATTAACTACAAATACCTACAAATAAATACAATTAAATAAACTAAACTAAAGTACAAAAAAAACACACTAAATTACAAAAAATAAAAAAATATTACAAGAATTTTAAACTAATTACACCTAATCTAAGCCCCCTAATTTCCATGACAACCCCTCGCTTGGTGTTTACTATCTGTATTGGCGATTTCAGGTAAACGGCAGTCGTGTTTGAATGCAAAAGAACAGTAATTAATATCAATGGCATACTGAAATTTCAATTTTCATAACCTTGGATGTGTCAGTGTATAAATTATGATATAGATATGTTTCGATTACATGTTTTTATAGGAGCAACAATAAATATGTTCCGGTTACATGTTTTTGCCTATTGGCAAGCCATACTAGGTAAATTAAACTTATATGGTATATTCCCTTATGATACTACAGTATCTTGTAATACAACAAATGTATAGAGAATGGATGTAAATCTCCTATAAGGATCCCATTGCTCGATGGAAATCTCGTGTGTAAATCTCGTATGTAGATCCTATTGCTCAATGGAATCCCCAAATAGGTATCAGTTCGATTGATATTCTCCCTGAAATTAGAATATGCAATAAATAAATATACTAATCAAAATTAGATATTCCTCCCTAAATTTTTTGAGCAGGGTCGTGGCTCACTATTTATAATAAGAGTATCTTCCGACATCCACTGATTGTCTAGTTCTTGGAGGCCCTATATGTGATATACTGGTTATTGAGGGGATAAGCAGTATATGTCAGAATCATAATTCCTTATCTTTTAGTATAATCCAGCATAAGTAGGATAATTATCAATCCCCTACTGGTTCAATAAGTAAGTGAAAATAAGTGCACGTAAAAACTATCCTACACCCAGATATCAAATTATATTAGGCTGGGCGGTACCATATATTGTGACTTGTTATTAGTGTATAATGGGGACAGTGACAAATAAATAAATGAATAAGAAATAATATCATCAAATGCACATAATGCAATTAATTTAGTGATATAGTGAAAATGTGACACAAGACAAAAGGAATTCTTATTAGGGAAATTACTGGACACAAGTGAAAAAAATGTATAAGTTAATGTGGTGCTGGAGGACGGGGGAAAAAAACACACACAAAAAACTCAGGAAGTGTATCCCATATAGGGGAGAAGGATAAAGGGCTGCTAAACGACTCCTGATCTTTACATCAAAAATATAGGGTTCATCTTAAAAATATAGTTCATCTTAAAATTCTGCTATAAAAAGCAATAATAATTGTTTTGCTCATTTAAACCCTTAGGGTGAACACAATCCAGTAAGTAGATCCACCTGCATTCGGATCTCAATAGAGCTTGCTCTAAGTTGCCTCCACGGATGCCTAGCGATATCTTTTCAATTCCTTGACATTTCAGTCCTTGAGGTTTGGCTTGATGGTATTGCAAAAAATGAGATGCCACAAAAGTTATTTTCTTGCCATCCTCCAGATCTTTGCTTGCGTTCTTAATATTACGTATGTTTTCCTGCACTCGCGTATGAAATTTACGGCTCGTCATCCCTACGTAAATTTTATTGCAAGGACAAAAAAGCACATATATTATACTTTGAGTGGTGCAGCTGATGTAGTGCTGCATTCGGTGTATTTTCCCAAATCTATCTTGGATTATATTTACTTTCTTGATATGCTTACACGTAGAACATGTTCCGCAAGGGAATGACCCAGGAACAATGAATGTTTTCGTTTTATGTACCTGGAAGTGGCTAGCAGATACTTGGACCCTGCTCAAAAAATTTAGGGAGGAATATCTAATTTTGATTAGTATATTTATTTATTGCATATTCTAATTTTAGGGAGAATATCAGTCGAACTGATACCTATTTGGGGATTCCATTGAGCAATAGGATCTACATACGAGATTTACACACAAGATTTCCATCGAGCAATGGGATCCTTATAGGAGATTTACATCCATTCTCTATGCATTTGTTGTATTACAAGATACTGTAGTATCGTAAGGGAATATATCATATAAGTTAAATTTACCTAGTATGGCCTGCCAATAGGCAAAAACATGTAACCGGAACATATTTATTGTTGCTCCTATAAAAACATGTAATCGAAACATATCTATGTCATAATTTATACACTGACACATCCAAGGTTACGAAAATTGATATTTCAGTATGCCATTGATATTAATTACTGTTCTTTTGCATTCAAACACGACTGCCGTTTACCTGAAATCGCCAATACAGATAGTAAACACCAAGCGAGGGGTTGTCATGGAAACCCTGGAGAGTGTCACTCACACGGGATAGTGATTGGTCAGCCGCGCCCCCCACTAGGTCCAATAGACAGCGCCTGTTCTTTGACCTATCATTAACGTGATATTCATGTGACGTTATTCGTCTTTGGCCAATAAAAGTCTTGATTTCAGCCGGCCGCCCCACCTTTGAAAAAGCCTCCGGCGAAACATGTTAGGGGGAGAGGGGACTTAGCGTCTTGCTCCGGTTGTGCGTAATAGTGTTTTTAATTGCAGTCACGGTTGTTGGGCTAATTTATTTAGTGTAATTTAATGGCTCTTTAGAAGAAAATTATACTTTATTAAGCTTGATGGGAGATGGCGAAATATATTGACGGCAATAATGCCTTTCCCGTCTTGATATGGTTACCGAATGAGCACCATTAATTCAGTAACTTATTCAGCACAGAGTGTTTAATGATTTATATCTGCTCCACAGAACAGTAATCGATCTAATACCAGTAGCAATATATTTCAACCAATAGGGATATCGTGTTGTACTAAATATAAGGTGAAGAGTTTTTTTTCACCATAATAATTCAATTTAACAAGAGGGGTAATGCGGGCATAGTATATCCAAGAACTACTACACAGCAACCCTAAGTAATATTGTGGATGGCTTGTTTTAGACTGCCATAAAATTATTCACTGCTATACAGCATTTTACTTAGAAACATATTCTAATAGCAAAACTATATAGAAATAGGGGGTTTACACTCGATAACGAGTAATAGATAACTACTTATTATCAGTTTAATATCGTATTTACAGAGTGATAACCCTGACCAACGTCACTCTAAGCTATATAGGTGAAATATTGATAATCGCTATACAATTATTATGGTGTATAGATTTTAGTATCCAAGAGGGGTAATGCGGGTATATTATAACTAAGAACTATTACACAGCTACCCTAAGTGATATTGTGGATGGCGTGTTTTAGACTGCCATAAAATTATTCACTGCTATACAGCACTTTACTTAGAAACATATTCTAATAGCAACACTATATAGCAATATGTGGTTTTACACTCGATAACGAGTAATAGATAACTACTTATTATCAGTTTAATATCGTATTTACAGAGTGATAAACCTGACCAACGTCACTCTAAGCTATATAAGTGAAATATTGATAATCGCTATACAATTATTATGGTGTATAGATTTTAATATCCAAATCATATAAAGGCACCCATAATCACTTACAGAGTAGGTACTTATGGTGGTGGATATAGATAGTATTATATCGCCCCCAGGACATACTTGAAAATGAGAGAAATCTCAATGTATCCTTCCTGGTAAAATATTTTATAAATAAATAAATATCAAGATAAGTCAGATAATCCTGCACCACAGCAGTACAATTATTGTAGGATCTCTGTTACACGAATCAGTTTTGCCTTAAAGTAACAGCCTAAAGACTATGTTTATACTAAAAAAAGTGTCGAAACCAGTGTTAAAGTGAAAATACAGCTACATGAATATCTGCATATTCTAATCAATAATAGAAAATAACTATTCATTGGTTTAACACTGAATTGAATAAATAGACAACACTGAGTAACTTTATCTTATGTGATACAGGTGAAACTACTGACTACCTATATACCACATTAGTGGCGTATATATTTCAGCACCGTATTAAAAAAAGGAACTGTTATGAGCCAACTAATTGTGTATTAATGGTCAATATTGTGCCAAAAGAAATACTCTAGTAATACATATATGAAGCTTATTGATCTTCATTTCAAGTACCTTATCCTGGAAATATACGGCTAGATTTAGAGTTTTGTCGGTAACGACCCGCGTATCTAACGCTGGCTTTTTCTGGCCGCACCTTTAAAATAACTCTGGTATTGAGAGTCCACAGAAAGGCTGCTTTAGGCTCCAAAAAAGGAGCGTAGAGCATATTTAACGCAACTTCAACTCTCGATACTAGAGTTGCTTACAGACGCGGCCAGCCTCAAAAACGTGCTCGTGCATGATTCCCCCATAGGAAACAATGGGGCTGTTTGAGCTCAAAAAAAACCTAACACCTGCAAAAAAGCCGCGTTCAGCTCCTAACACAGCCCCATTGTTTCCTATGGGGAAACACTTCCTACGTCTGCACCTAACACTCTAACATGTACCCCGAGTCTAAACACCCCTAACCTTACACTTATTAACCCCTATTCTGCCGCCCCCGCTATCGCTGACCCCTGCATATTATTATTAACCCCTAATCTGCCGCTCCGTAAACCATCGCTACTTTCATTATCCCTATGTACCCCTAATCTGCTGCCCCTAACACCACCGACCCCTATATTATATTTATTAACCCCTAATCTGCCCCCCACAACGTCGCCTCCACCTGCCTACACTTATTTACCCCTAATCTGCCGAGCGGACCGCACCGCTATTATTATAAAGTTATTAACCCCTAATCCGCCTCACTAACCCTATAATATATAGTATTAACCCCTAATCTGCCCTCCCTAACATCGCCGACACCTAACTTCAATTATTCACCCCTAATCTGCCGACTGGAGCTCACCGCTATTCTAATAAATGTATTAACCCCTAAAGCTAAGTCTAACCCTAACACTAACACCCCCTAAATTAAATATAATTTTTATCTAACGAAATAAATTAACTCTTATTAAATAAATTATTCCTATTTAAAGCTAAATACTTACCTGTAAAATAAATCCTAATATAGCTACAATATAAATTATAATTATATTATAGCTATTTTAGGATTAATATTTATTTTACAGGTAACTTTGTAATTATTTTAACCAGGTACAATAGCTATTAAATAGTTAAGAACTATTTAATAGCTAAAATAGTTAAAATAATTTCAAATTTACCTGTAAAATAAATCCTAACCTAAGTTACAATTAAACCTAACACTACACTATCAATAAATAAATTAAATACAATTCCTACAAATAAATACAATGAAATAAACTAACTAAAGTACAAAAAATAAAAAAGAACTAAGTTACAAAAAATAAAAAAATATTTACCAACATTAGAAATATATTACAACAATTTTAAACTAATTACACCTACTCTAAGCCCCCTAATAAAATAACAAAGCCCCCCAAAATAAAACAAATGCCCTACCCTATTCTAAATTACTAAAGTTCAAAGCTCTTTTACCTTACCAGCCCTGAACAGGGCCCTTTGCGGGGCATGCCCCAAGAAGTTCAGCTCTTTTGCCTGTAAAAAAAAACATACAATACCCCTCCCCAACATTACAACCCACCACCCACATACCCCTAATCTAACCCAAACCCCCCTTAAATAAACCTAACACTAAGCCCCTGAAGATCTCCCTACCTTGAGTCGTCTTCACCCAGCCGAGCCAAATTCTTCATCCAAGCGGAGCAAGAAGAGGTCCTCCATCCGGTAGAAGTCTTCATCCAAGCGGGGCAGAAGAGGTCTTCCATCCGATTGAAGTCTTCATCCAAGAGGCATCTTCTATCGTCATCCATCCGGAGCGGAGCGGCAGCATCCTGAAGACCTCCGATGCGGAACATCCATCCTGGCCGACGACTGAACGACGAATGACGGTTCCTTTAAATGACGTCATCCAAGATGGCGTCCCTCGAATTCCGATTGGCTGATAGGATTCTATCAGCCAATCGGAATTAAGGTAGGAAAAATCTGATTGGCTGATTGAATCAGCCAATCAGATTGAGCTCGCATTCTATTGGCTGATCGAAACAGCCAATAGAATGCGAGCTCAATCTGATTGGCTGATTGGATCAGCCAATCGGATTGAACTTGATTCTGATTGGCTGATTCCATCAGCCAATCAGAATATTCCTACCTTAATTCCGATTGGCTGATAGAATCCTATCAGCCAATCGGAATTTGAGGGACGCCATCTTGGATGACGTCATTTAAAGGAACCGTCATTCGTCGTTCAGTCGTCGGCCAGGATGGATGTTCCGCATCGGAGGTCTTCAGGATGCTGCCGCTCCGCTCCGGATGGATGACGATAGAAGATGCCTCTTGGATGAAGACTTCAATCGGATGGAAGACCTCTTCTGCCCCGCTTGGATGAAGACTTCTACCGGATGGAGGACCTCTTCTTGCTCCTCTTGGATGAAGAATTTGGCTCGGCTGGGTGAAGACGACTCAAGGTAGGGAGATCTTCAGGGGCTTAGTGTTAGGTTTATTTAAGGGGGGTTTGGGTTAGATTAGGGGTATGTGGGTGGTGGGTTGTAATGTGGGGGGGTGGATATTGTATGTTTTTTTTTACAGGCAAAAGAGCTGAACTTCTTGGGGCATGCCCCGCAAAGGGCCCTGTTCAGGGCTGGTAAGGTAAAAGAGCTTTGAACTTTAGTAATTTAGAATAGGGTAGGGCATTTTTTATTTTGGGGGGGCTTTGTTATTTTATTAGGGGGCTTAGAGTAGGTGTAATTAGTTTAAAACTGTTGTAATATATTTCTAATGTTTGTAAATATTTTTTTATTTTTTGTAACTTAGTTCTTTTTTATTTTTTGTACTTTAGTTAGTTTATTTCATTGTATTTATTTGTAGGAATTGTATTTAATTTATTTATTGATAGTGTAGTATTAGGTTTAATTGTAGATAATTATAGGTATTGTATTTAATTAATTTATTGATAGTGTAGTGTTAGGTTTAATTGTAACTTAGGTTAGGATTTATTTTACAGGTAAATTTGTAATTATTTTAACTATTTTAGCTATTAAATAATTCTTAACTATTTAATAGCTATTGTACCTGGTTAAAATAAATACAAAGTTACCTGTAAAATAAATATTAATCCTAAAAAAGCTATAATATAAATATAATTTATATTGTAGCTATATTAGGATTTATTTTACAGGTAAGTATTTAGCTTTAAAATAGGAATAATTTATTTAATAAGAGTTAATTAATTTCGTTAGATTAAAATTATATTTAATTTAGGGGGTGTTAGTGTTAGGGTTAGACTTAGCTTTAGGGGTTAATACATTTATTAGAATAGCGGTGAGCTCCAGTCGGCAGATTAGGGGTTAATAATTCAAGTTAGGTGTCGGCGATGTTAGGGAGGGCAGATTAGGGGTTAATACTATTTATTATAGGGTTAGTGAGGCGGATTAGGGGTTAATAACTTTATTATAGTAGCGGTGCGGTCCGCTCGGCAGATTAGGGGTTAATAAGTGTAGGCAGGTGGACGCGACGTTGAGGGGGGCAGATTAGGGGTTAATAAATATAATATAGGGGTCGGCGGTGTTAGGGGCAGCAGATTAGGGGTACATAGCTATAATGTAGGTGGCGGCTCTTTGCGGTCGGCAGATTAGGGGTTAATTATTGTAGGTAGCTGGCTGCGACGTTGTGGGGGGCAGGTTAGGGGTTAATAAATATAATATAGGGGTCGGCGGTGTTAGGGGCAGCAGTATAGGGGTACATAAGTATAACGTAGGTGGCGGTCGGCAGATTAGGGGTTAAAAAAATTTAATCGAGTGTCGGCGATGTGGGGGGACCTCGGTTTAGGGGTACATAGGTAGTTTATGGGTGTTAGTGTACTTTAGAGCACAGTAGTTAAGAGCTTTATGAACCGGCGTTAGCCCAGAAAGCTCTTAACTACTGACTTTTTTCTGCGGCTGGAGTTTTGTCGTTAGAATTCTAACGCTCACTTCAGACACGACTCTAAATACCGGAGTTAGAAAGATCCCATTGAAAAGATAGGATACGCAAATGACGTAAGGGGATCTGCGGTATGGAAAAGTCGCGGCTGAAAAGTGAGCGTTAGACCCTTTTTTGAATGACTCCAAATACCGGCGGTAGCCTAAAACCAGCGTTAGGAGCCTCTAACGCTGGTTTTCACGGCTACCGCCAAACTCCAAATCTAGGCCCTAGAGTTTAATGTCAAAATCTTCAAAGATACTTATACTAATTACCTATTAGACTAGGGTCTAGAGTAATATCATAAAGACTATTTCTATATTAAACAAACTGGTGTTGAAACTAATGTTAATAATCAATATACAACTACATGGAGATTTAGACATCCTAGTCAATAATAGGAATAACTAATCACTGGTTCAATATCCAATCCAATAAATTAACAACATTGACCAACCTTATCTGATGTGACTTAGGTGAAACTATTGACTATCTATATAGTTCATGTTTGGCATAGATATTTCAGTATTATAATAAACCTTCATTAGTCAACGGATGGTGTACCTACGGTCTATACTGTGCAAAAATAAATATTTCATTAATATATATGTGAAGCATTAATCTTCTTTGACAATACTGAGTCTAATGCCCAAACCATTAAAGACACCCATATAAGTTACTAATTGTGTTCAGGTCCAGACTATGGATAGTGACACACTTGGATCACCTATACAATCTTTCATTGTTGAACCACTATTACGTTAAATCCTAGCTGTTTAAATCTATCTGACCTAGAGTAATACCCCATCACTGGTAAACTAGAATTTGGGATATGATATATCATTCCTACCTTTCATATCCCCCTATAGCGCTGGTGTTATATAGTAGAGGTGAACACTGCAGTCATTTTTTTGACTGTATTACTCAATATTGTCAATATTATTACACAGGTGACTAGACCACCTCCAAGTTATTATTCAGATCGTCCCTATTTGTTCTTGTGATAATAGTGTGATCTGCGCTCCAACTCATTAGGGGCAGCCACCACACCTGTGCTGTTTGCCGATATACCCGTCAAACGGTGACTGTGTTTTTAAATATTTAGGATTTGTTTGTGTTATTGTGTTTTTTTAAATTTATAGAAATAAAGGTTAAATTTTACATATTGAAATCAGACACAATGTTTTCAATCAGTTCTGGCTAGTACGATTTATTATAATTTAGCCCCAACAGTTGTTGAGTGCTATATATGTACACACCTTTTCAGTTTTGACTGAAACCTTTTCCTATTTATTAGTCTTGTCAGGTCTACAGCACCCGCCCAATTGGATATTTATTTGAATATTTTTAGCCTCTGTGAGTGGCGTATTAATGCTCAAATTTAAAAAGGGCAACAACCGTAGTAGTGTCATCGTTTGTTCTTTTTTGTTTTGTCCAAAATTCTGACTCTATAGTGATTAGCAAAGACTTGTTAATAACCCTAGAGCTTAAATCCACAAATTCTAGACAATGAAAGTGACTAACCAAAGACAAATGTAGCATTATAACTAAACTTCATTTTAATACAGCCTGCATAATTTAAATAACTATATAACAATGTAAAAACAGACATGTGGATATTTTCTATTTTAACATAAAAATTAATAACACTATTATTTTATTTCAGATCTGCAGCTGGTAGTTAGGATTTCTTTGTAAATCTTGGTGTATTTTAATTTGGGTTAAGTTAGGGGGTGTTAGGTTAGGGGGTTAGATGTTAGTTTATTACTTGGTGATGTGGGGGTGGTTATTTAGGGGTTAATAGTTTATTTTGGTACTTTGCGATGTGGGATGATGGCGGTTTAAGAGGTTTATAGTTTATTTAGGTAGTTTGCAATGCGGGGTGTGGACGTTTAGGGGTTAATAGTGTAGTGGTGACTTTATGGTGGGCTGTGTGGCGGTTTAGGGGTTATTAGATTAAATGGGGATTCGGGTTAGCATGCGAGTAGGGTCTTTTTTTTAATCTTTTTTGCTCCATTGACTTCTATGGAGCAGTAGGTCATTGCGTTAACGGTAAAGCATTTTCTCGAGTCGGGTTAGCCCTAGAGCAATAGTTTTTAATTTTCAACTTGTAATAGCGCAACCCGACGTGCGCAAAAGGTTTACCGCTAGCGCAATTAGCACTCTAGCGAAAGCACTAGTTAGCACTCTACTTGTAATCTAGCCCTTTATATTTTATTGTTATGGGCTCCATTTATTAAGGGGAATGCAATCCTTGTCTGCCCAGTCTCACGGCAAGCAGGCAGCAATGCGCTGGACACATTTGAAATTGCCAAAGCTGCTGCTTGTGCAATGTTTCCCCCTGCTTGCACTCAGCCAATAGTGAACCAGAGGGAGCCACTGCTTGTGCAATGCAGCCCCCTGCTTGCACTCTGCTTATAGTGCACATGAGGGAGCTGCCAATTATCTCAAATTAATTTGAAAAGGTTGATTGCGATTTGCCACACTTTAGATGGTGGAGAGTTTAAGTACAGGTGATCTTAAGACCACTACTACTTAACTAGTGCTTCAGACTCGCTCACATGAGCTTCTCTCACAGCAATCCATCTATCATCTATATATTATCTCTCTATCTATTATCTATCTATCTGACTTTAATTTTATGGTTATTTTCTCAAAATAAGCTTTTAATAACTCCTTTCTTATATTATTTTTCATTAGTTTTACAATTCTAATACCATAGTTATAGAGCTGCCTAACTATTCTGAGAATTTTTTGACACAACTTCATGTTTTTGCACAGATAGATATTGTATTCAAAATATAGGGGGTTATGTGTTATTAAGAGCAATGCAGTAGAGTTGAGCAGTTAGCTTGGCATTACTGTGACATCACCAACAGTGACATCATAATAACATTGGTTAATAAGTTAGCAGTTAGCATGGCATTACTGTGACATCACCAACAGTGACATCATAATAACATTGGTTAATAAGTGATATCCTCACTAGCACATTCTCAGAACGGATTTTTCTATCTAGTGAGCAGCAGTGTTGGGATTCTTCTCAAAACCGCATTTCTACATAGTATTTCTACTAATACCAGCAAAAATGTTTAGCTCTGGCAGGAAACGCAAAGCACCATCTGACTTGTCTTCAGAGCTTTATGTGTCCTTCGCCAAAGCTAAACCAGGACCGAGTAATCTGACAAAACCCTGTGCAGGCAACAGGTATGTGATCTTTTTTATCTTTCATGTGCAAATCCAATTTACCAGAGCCACAACCTTCCCTCTTGATAACAAAGCCTAGAATCAACCAGTTTTCTAATTGCACATTCTCTCTTTTTGATCATAATCTCCCAACCTTCTGCCTAACTTTTATTAAAGCATGTCCACTCCTCCTCCAACACAAATGTATACAATCACATATAAATCAATAAGAGTTTTCAACCCTACTGAACCTAATTATTGATAAATCTTTATTCTCTTCTCCCTATACCTACACAAAACATTACCATACTCTACACCTGACATAACACAACATAATTACTAAAGAGCACACACTAAATAATACCCAGGGCACACAAAACATTCATGTAACGTTCAGCAGATCTTCTGCAGTCACAAGTTTTATTGGTAAAATATTTATGCTGAAATCCTTTATTATAAGGTTATAATCTGATCATATATCTCAAACAAATCTATTCCTTATGCCTACATGTAACTAAGCAGTGACCGCTCATGCAAACCTACGAACCACAATGTAAGAAGCAGAAGCCATACAATAAGTCACCTCAAGTACCCCAAAGATTAAATCTGTATTCTTTCAGATGATATTTACATCACTAATTATTTTTTTTTATTTTCTTCTACAGTGATTTAACCTGCAACTTTAAAGATTGCTTTCTGCAGGAGCTCTCGGACCCGAGTTCAGATTATGTGATAAATTTTAAGAACATTAAAGGTGAACTCTGCGAGAAACTCTACAGCTTTTACAACTCCACCATATTTGAGGGGAAGGTATGTACATAATCCATATGACATATTAATTGTAATAACAAAGGAGGGTAAATATAGAGGAAATGCAGGGTAAGATTTACTGCTTTTAATTAAGTGCAGTCAGAGCGACACTTCAATCTCCTGTTTCCCTAGACTTAAGTTACTCAGACACCCTTAAGTATTTTCTCACCACAAATGCCTACTGGCTCATCTCTCCTTTCATATGAGGGGTGTTTAGTGTGTGATGTATTTTGTATTTAGGGGATAAGGACAATATTTGTGCTCTATTACTTCCACCAATTAAAAAAAATGATGTACAGCGTCTTTTTAATGTCCTGAATGCTACGCTTGTAATCTTGCCCGAAATTGGCTCCTGGATGTGAAGGAGAGACGCCTACATTACAATATAATGCTCAAGAAAAGCTCCCAAAGATTTTGTGTGATGTCTCTCCATACTGGAGAGTTTTGATGTTCAGGCCCTAAGTTTCAAAATATTTATTATCTTCTCATAATTAGAAAATAACTGTATTATTGTTTTATTCCCTTCAGCTCCCCCAAAATATGGATATCAAATGGAACAAAAGGATGAGAAAAACTGCAGGAAAGTGCGACACATGGGTTGACAACAAGATCAACAACAAACCATGTGCCAGTATTGAATTAGCCGACAAGATTATTGATTCTGCAGGTATGCTGTTATGAGTGTTGATTTAGGTTTAGGAATCAGAGTAAAACACAATTTTATTGTCAATAACACACACACGCGCTTAACAGTTTTGGTGTGACCATGGTATAAAGTATCATAGGACTGTGCAGAACTTTTGAGAACTCAGGGGCCATGTATGCTGCTATATTAAATGAAAAATTACATAAAAAGACACTATAGGGTATATTTCTAATGCTGTGGATGTAGCTGTTTCCACGTGAGCAAATGCTGTCGGCATTTAGCGTTGTCGGGCGGACATGATCCGCTACAGCGGATCATGTCCGTCCGACAGTTGTTAAATCTACTACCCCTATATATTTACTTTACATTCATTTAAAAATACATCTTTCTACCACTAACATAATTTACTTATTTTTTAAAGTTATCCAGTTATAATATCCTGAAAAAAATCCAAGTCTAAACATTCTGGGTATGTTTTAAACTAATATATATATCATTTATTTACTAGAGAGGCTTCGTGATGCTCTGGTGCACGAGATGTGTCATGCCGCCACCTGGCTTATTGATGGCATTGAAGGCGGGCACGGACAACCTTGGAGAAAGTACACCACCAAGGCAACCACAGCGCATCCAGAGCTGCCCCCTATTAACACCTACCATGAATATGAGATCTTCTATAAATACACCTATAAGTGCAGCGGTTGTACACAAAAGTGAGTATCATTTTGAGGAATTCCCAAGTTTTCTATTATGCACCTTTCTTACTAAAGCCTTGAGTACAAGTAGAGAGCAAACCCATTACATCAATAGTGTTAATTATCCTTGCGCTCATGTTACAAGTTCAAAGTAAAAAGTTATTTCTCAAGCAAATTTCTCAGGTGCACTAACATCTGGAAGTCTAACAGCGTGGCCAGGCTAAATCCCTCTCCTCATAGACTTCTATGGAGTACGCTACAAAACCGCGTTCTAGTGTTTGCTTGAGTACTAACCCATTAAATGTTCTTTCCTCCATCGTCAGATACCATCGCCATTCTAGGTCTCTCAAAAAGTATGTGTGTGGAGTATGTGAGGCAAAGCTGATCCTGTGCAAGAACTGAACACCTGGCAACAGTCTAATTATTGATTGGAATGTCTAGGACACGCCTCCTTATTCCTGGTCCCCAGTCTGGTAAGCTATAATACTTTTATTCAGCTGTGTGTGTTTTTGTACATCTGAGTCTAATTGTCCTTAGAATAAAATATATACAGCAGATCCACTTGCCTCTAATACCTTTGTCTCTCTTTTTTTTTTTCAGGGACCGAATGCTTGTAGCTTATATGGCCTTATGAAGAAAACACCCTTAAGGATTTATTTATCAAATAATAAATAAAAGTTACATCATTCATTTAAAAAATGTGTTATGTTTTTTGTATTTGCATCTTGCTTGTGTTTGACAAAATAATTGGTACATTTAAGAATGGTATCAAGCGGTTTATAAATGGTCCTAATAAAGAAAAAACAATCGCCTAGATTTAGAGTTCGATGTTAGCCGTCAAAAGCAGCGTTAAGGGGTCCTAACGCTGCTTTTGGCCGCCCGCTGGTATTTAGAGTCAGCCAGGAAAGGGTCTACCGCTCACTTCCCTACCGCGATTCCAGGCTACCGCAGATCCCCTTACGCCAATTGCGTATCCTATCTTTTCAATGGGATCTGCCTAACGCTGGTATTTGGAGTCTTGGGAGAAGTGAGCGGTAGACCCTCTACCGACAAGAGTCCTAACGCCAGAAAAAGTCAGTAGTTAAGAGCTTTATGGGCTAACGCCAGAATATAAAGCTCTTAACTACTGTGCTCTAAAGTACACTAACACCCATAAACTACCTATGTGCCTCTAAACCGAGGCCCCCCACATCGCCGCCACTCTAATACATTTTTTTAACCCCTAATCTGCCGACCGGACACTGCCGCCACCTACATTATCCCTATGAACCCCTAATCTGCTGCCCCTAACATCGCCGACCCCTATATTATATTTATTAACCCCTAATCTGCCCCCCCAATGTCGCCGCTACCTAACTACACTTATTAACCCCTAATCTGCTGACCGGACCTCGCCGCCA
Source organism: Bombina bombina (assembly GCF_027579735.1). Taxonomy (NCBI): domain Eukaryota; kingdom Metazoa; phylum Chordata; class Amphibia; order Anura; family Bombinatoridae; genus Bombina; species Bombina bombina. The sequence goes on along the minus strand of NC_069505.1, from coordinate 360,714,505 downwards.
CTATAATAAATGTATTAACCCCTAAACCGCCGCACTCCCGCCTTGCAAACCCTAGAATAAATAGTATTAACACCTAATCTGCCCTCCCTAACATCGCCGCCACCTACCTACAATTATTAACCCCTAATCTCCCGCCCGCACCGTCGCCGCTACTATAATAAAGTTATTAACCCTTAAACCTAACTCTAACCCTAACACCCCCCTAACATAAATATAATTTATATTAAATGAAATAATATTCCTAAAATTAACTAAATTATTCCTATTTAAATCTAAATACTTATCTATAAAATAAACCCTAATATAGCTACAATGTAATTAATTATTACATTGTAGCTATTTTAGGATTTATATTCATTTTACAGGCAACTTTGTATTTATTTTAACTAGGTACAATAGCTATTAAATAGTTAATAACTATTTAATAGCTACCTAGTTAAAATAAATACAAAATTACCTGTAAAATAAATCCTAACCTAAGTTACAATTAAACCTAACACTACACTATCATTAAATGAATTAAATAAATTACCTACAATTACCTAAAATAAAATACAACAAAATAAACTATTCTATAATACAAAAAACACTAAATTACAAAAAATAAAAAAGAATTACAAACAGTTTAAACTTATTACACCTAATCTAAACCCCCTAATAAAATAAAAAGCCCCCCAAAATAAAAAATTCCCTACCCTATTCTAAAATACAAAAGTAATCAGCTCTTTTACCAGCCCTTAAAAGGGCTTTTTGCGGGGCCTTGCCCCAAAGTAATCAGCTCTTTTGCATGAAAATAAAAATACAATACCCCCCCAACATTACAACCCACCACCCACATACCCCTACTCTAAATCACCCAACCCCCCTTAAAAAAAACCTATCACTAACCCCCTGAAGATCTCCCTACCTTGAGTCGTATTCACCCAGCCGAGCCGAATTCTTCATCCAAGTGGAGCAAGAAGATGTCCTCCATCCGGTAGAAGTCTTGATCCAAGCGGCAAAGAAGAGGTCCTCCATCCGGGCGAAGTCTTGATCCAAGCGGCAAAGAAGAGGTCTTCCATCCGGGCGATGTCTTCTTCCAAGCGGCATCTTCTTTCTTCCGGATCCATCTTCATCCCGCCGACGCGGAACATCCTCCTTCCCCGACGGACTAACGACGAATGAAGGTTCCTTTAAGGGACATCATCCAAGATGACGTCCCTTCAATTCCGATTGGCTGATAGAATTCTATCAGCCAATCGGAATTAAGTCGGGGAAGGAGGATGTTCCGCGTAGGCGGGATGAATATGGATCCAGAAGAAAGAAGATAGAAGATGCCGCTTGGAAGAAGACATTGCACGGATGGAAGACCTCTTCTTTTCCGCTTGGATCAAGATTTCGCCCGGATGGAGGACCTCTTCTTTGCCGCTTGGATCAAGACTTCTACCGGATGGAGGACATCTTCTTGCTCTGCTTGGATGAAGAATTCGGCTCGGCTGGGTGAAGACAACTCAAGGTAGGGAAATCTTCAGGGGGTTAGTGATAGGTTTTTTTTAAGGGGGGTTTGAGTGGGTTAGAGTAGGGGTATGTGGGTGGTGGGTTGTAATGTTGGGGGGGTATTGTATTTTTATTTTCATGCAAAAGAGCTGATTACTTTGGGGCAAGGCCCCGCAAAAAGCCCTTTTAAGGGCTGGTAAAAGAGCTGATTACTTTTGTATTTTAGAATAGGGTAGGGAATTTTTTATTTTGGTGGGCTTTTTATTTTATTAGGGGGTTTAGATTAGGTGTAATTTGTTTAAACTGCTTGTAATTCTTTTTTATTTTTTGTAATTTAGTGGGGGATTTTTTGTATTATAGAATAGTTTATTTTATTGTATTTTATTTTAGGTAATTGTAGGTAATTTATTTAATTAATTTAATGATAGTGTAGTGTTAGGTTCAATTGTAACTTAGGTTAGGATTTATTTTACAGGTAATTTTGTATTTATTCTCTCTCTCCCCCCGTCCTCTCTCTCTCCCCTCCTCTCCTCTCTCCCCTCTTCTCCTCTCTCCCCTCCTCTCTCTCTATATCTCCCCCCTCTTCTCCTCTCTCCCCTCCTCTCTCTCTATCTCTCTCACCTCTCTATCTTGCGACTGCGCCCAGCCACGCCCCCTTCACGACCGGCCACGCCCCTTCATGGTCATTCACGCCCGGCCATGCCCCCTTCACGCCAGCCACACCTCGGTCATTCCCACTTCTGCTGCCGATCAGCTAGGGAGTAGGACTCAAAGGCCAGGTTTGTTTGTCCTCGTGCTGTCTCTATTGCACATGACAGCTTCGGACAAACACACTTGGCCTTTTATATAATAGGATATGTTGGGCTAACATCAGAGGCGTAACTAGAATCCACAGGGCCCAGGTGCAAGAATCTAAGAAGGGTAAAGTTGCTTAAAATTGCATTCTCTATCTGAATCACAAAATAAAAAAATTGGGTTCAGTGTCCCTTTAAATCTCCATACAGGTTGCAGAAAAGTTTGCAGAGCAGGGTAAGTTGTGTAGTTAGAGGTGCAGCTTTTCAAATGGTTTGCAGAGCAGGGTAAGTTGTGTAGTTAGAGGTGCAGCTTTTCAAATGGTTTGCAGAGCAGGGTAAGTTGTGTAGTTAGAGGTGCAGCTTTACAAATGGTTTGCAGAGCAGGGTAAGTTGTGTAGTTAGAGGTGCAGCTTTTCAAATGGTTTGCAGAGCAGGGTAAGTTGTGTAGTTAGAGGTGCAGCTTTACAAATGGTTTGCAGAGCAGGGTAAGTTGTGTAGTTAGAGGTGCAGCTTTACAAATGGTTTGCAGAGCAGGATAAGTTGTGTAGTTAGAGGTGTAGCTTATCAAATGGTTTGCAGAGCAGGGTAAGTTGTGTAGTTAGAGGTGCAGCTTTACAAATGGTTTGCAGAGCAGGGTAAGTTGTGTAGTTAGAGGTGCAGCTTTACAAATGGTTTGCAGAGCAGGGTAAGTTGTGTAGTTAGAGGTGCAGCTTTTCAAATGGTTTGCAGAGCAGGGTAAGTTGTGTAGTTAGAGGTGCAGCTTTACAAATGGTTTGCAGAGCAGGGTAAGTTGTGTAGTTAGAGGTGCAGCTTTACAAATGGTTTGCAGAGCACGGTAAGTTGTGTAGTTAGAGGTGCAGCTTTACAAATGGTTTGCAGAGCAGGGTAAGTTGTGTAGTTAGAGGTGCAGCTTTACAAATGGTTTGCAGAGCAGGGTAAGTTGTGTAGTTAGAGGTGCAGCTTTACAAATGGTTTGCAGAGCAGGGTAAGTTGTGTAGTTAGAGGTACAGCTTTACAAATGGTTTGCAGAGCAGGATAAGTTGTGTAGTTAGAGGTGTAGCTTATCAAATGGTTTGCAGAGCAGGGTAAGTTGTGTAGTTAGAGGTGCAGCTTTACAAATGGTTTGCAGAGCAGGGTAAGTTGTGTAGTTAGAGGTGCAGCTTTACAAATGGTTTGCAGAGCAGGGTAAGTTGTGTAGTTAGAGGTGCAGCTTATCAAATGGTTTGCAGAGCAGGGTAAGTTGTGTAGTTAGAGGTGCAGCTTTACAAATGGTTTGCAGAGCAGGGTAAGTTGTGTAGTTAGAGGTGCAGCTTTACAAATGGTTTGCAGAGCACGGTAAGTTGTGTAGTTAGAGGTGCAGCTTTACAAATGGTTTGCAGAGCAGGGTAAGTTGTGTAGTTAGAGGTGCAGCTTTACAAATGGTTTGCAGAGCAGGGTAAGTTGTGTAGTTAGAGGTGCAGCTTTACAAATGGTTTGCAGAGCAGGGTAAGTTCTGTAGTTAGAGGTGCAGCTTTACAAATGGTTTGCAGAGCAGGGTAAGTTCTGTAGTTAGAGGTGCAGCTGTAAGAAAGAGAATGGTAAGGTGACAAATCCTGGTTATATTGAATGGTCCTTTAACTCCTTAACGACACACGTTGTACAGCCTTTCTATTGTTACTTAAGTTCTATGACATGGTGAAAACAAATGTAACATCAACATTGCATTTAAAGACCAACAATGTACCCTGTGCGACGTTAGGGGTATAAAGCGGCTGGAAGTGATCCTGATAGCTTCCAGCCAATGTCAAGGTATTGCCGTTAAGCCTTGATATTGAGGCATCACTGCAATACCTTTCTTCAGACACTGATGCAAAGAGAGCCACTCTGTAGCCCTCTCTGCATCGGCCAGGGATGGTGCGACCATTGGTGGGAGCTAGGGTTGCCACCTCAGCCATGTTTTCCTGGACACTTATGAGTTACACATGCTGCTGGGTGTGCAGGGAGGAACACGTATTTGTTTTTGGACAGCACTATTCATAGTCCTCCTTGCACACCCTGCAGCATGTGTAACTTATAAGTGTTCTGTATTTTAAGGAACGGATGGCAACCCTAGTGGGAGCTGCTGCAGGGAGGCGGGTGCGCGGCCATCTCTGGGGGTAATGATGACAGAGGGGGGCGGTATCACATGCGGGAGTGCATGGGTCTGGGCACGCGCAAGGTGGTGGAGGCGGGAGCGCGCACGGGACGGGAGTGGGTGGGAGCCCTACACTATGGATAGGGTTGCCACCTTTCTTGGAAGAAAATACCGGCCATGCTAATTAACATAAATTTGCATAAATAATTAAACAGCAGAACTCAAAAACTAAAGCTGATAGGACTGATTTTTAAATGCTCATTTGTGTATAACTAGTCCTCATCACACTCAGAATAAGTTTCATTTTGACAGGGGCTTTCTTTCAATATTTAGTCTTTATTTTCTACATTGACATGAACCTTAAAAATACCGGCTGTGTCTGTAAAACACCGGCTGGGTGGCAACCCTAACTATGGAACAGGAAAGGGGAGGAGGGGGCATTTTCTATCTAAGGGATCTGGGAGATGGTGGGGGTAGTTATTGAGGGGGGAAGATACACTACAGAAAAATAAACAATAAAAAAATAAAATAATGATTTTTTTTACATTTGTATGCAAACTGGGTACTGGCAGACAGCTGCCAGTACCCAAGATGGTGGACAATAAGGTTGAGGGGGAGGGTTAGAGAGCTGTTTTGGGGGATCAGGGAGGTTGGGGGCTAAGGGGGATCCTACACAGCAGAAAATGTATTATTATTTTTAATAAAAAAAAAAATTGCCTTTTATTTTAGTACTGGCAGACTTTCTGCCAGTACTTAAGATGGCAGGGACAATTGTGGGGTGGGGGAGGGAAGAGAGGGGTCAGGGAGGGATCAGGGGGTGGGATGTGTCAGGTTGATCTCTACACTAAAGCTAAAATTAACCCTACAAGCTACCTAATTAACATCTTCACTGCTGGGCATAATGCAAGTGTGGTGCAAACCATTTGAAAAGCTGCACCTCTAACTACACAACTTACCCTGCTCTGCAAACCATTTGTAAAGCTGCACCTCTAACTACACAACTTACCCTGCTCTGCAAACCATTTGTAAAGCTGCACCTCTAACTACACAACTTACCCTGCTCTGCAAACCATTTGTAAAGCTGCACCTCTAACTACACAACTTACCCTGCTCTGCAAACCATTTGTAAAGCTGCACCTCTAACTACACAACTTACCCTGCTCTGCAAACCATTTGTAAAGCTGCACCTCTAACTACACAACTTACCGTGCTCTGCAAACCATTTGTAAAGCTGCACCTCTAACTACACAACTTACCCTGCTCTGCAAACCATTTGTAAAGCTGCACCTCTAACTACACAACTTACCCTGCTCTGCAAACCATTTGATAAGCTGCACCTCTAACTACACAACTTACCCTGCTCTGCAAACCATTTGTAAAGCTGCACCTCTAACTACACAACTTACCCTGCTCTGCAAACCATTTGTAAAGCTGCACCTCTAACTACACAACTTACCCTGCTCTGCAAACCATTTGATAAGCTACACCTCTAACTACACAACTTATCCTGCTCTGCAAACCATTTGTAAAGCTGCACCTCTAACTACACAACTTACCCTGCTCTGCAAACCATTTGTAAAGCTGCACCTCTAACTACACAACTTACCCTGCTCTGCAAACCATTTGAAAAGCTGCACCTCTAACTACACAACTTACCCTGCTCTGCAAACCATTTGTAAAGCTGCACCTCTAACTACACAACTTACCCTGCTCTGCAAACCATTTGTAAAGCTGCACCTCTAACTACACAACTTATACTGCTCTGCAAACCATTTGAAAAGCTGCACCTCTAACTACACAACTTACCCTGCTTTGCAAACCATTTGTAAAGCTGCACCTCTAACTACACAACTTACCGTGCTCTGCAAACCATTTGTAAAGCTGCACCTCTAACTACATAACTTACCCTGCTCTGCAAACCATTTGAAAAGCTGCACCTCTAACTACATTACTTTTTGGTAATTGGAAGGCTGCTAAATGCCGCTGCATTTAGCAGCCTTCTAATTACCAAAAAGCAATGCCAAAGCCATATATGTCTGCTATTTCTGAATAAAGGGGATCCCAGAGAAGCATTTACAACTATGTGTGCCATAATTGCACAAGCTGTTTGTAAATAATGTCAGTGTGAAACCTAAAATTTGTGAAAAAGTGAGCATTTTTTTTTATTTGATCGCATTTGGCGGTGAAATGGTGGCATGAAATATACCAAAATGGGCCTAGATCAGTAATTTGGGTTGTCTACTACACTACACTAAAGCTAAAATTAACCCTACAAGCTCCCTAATTAACCCCTTCACTGCTGGGTATGTGGTGCGCAGCTGCATTTAGCGGCTTTCTAATGACCAAAAAGTAATGCCAGAGCCATATATGGCCTCGCTTCCATTGAGTCGTTAAAAATGGAGCCGTAAGCTACCGAAGCGGCCGACAGCTAAAAGTAATTTACGGCTCCATTTTAGTACCAGGTTTCCATTGAAATATTTTGCGGATAGCGTGCAGTCGCTCTTTTCGTGTAGCTGTAAGTTAACGTTGTGTTAACGCTTCCATCTGATGTCGGATTTCTTGAAAATCAATTAGTTGCTAAGGTAACCCGATCTTACACTATAGAATTTACGTTTAATGTCCGTGCTCCTTACCGGTGATCACCTCTCAAGAAAAATAAAAAAACACTTATCCATATTTTTAATAATCAAATACTATTTTCTAATATAATTATATTTAACACTTCATAAATATAAGTAATATTTATTGCTGCCCTAGGCATAGGTCTAGTTTGCATTCTGTAGATATGTTCTTGCATATATTATTATATTTAAATATATACTGATATTTCTATTAGAATATAAGTTCAACTATTTCTATACATGAGACAACAATAAATATTACTTATAACAATTTATTTCTACATTAAAACACTTGCATTATTTGCAAGTTTTAAAGCACAATTTTCCTCTTTTACACCTAGTTGAGCTGGGGGTAATATTTCTCAATGTATCAACAGCCTCCGACAATGTATTAACGGTTAGCGCTTTCATTGGAAACCTGGTATAATTTATCGATTAACGGCTTCTATTACTTTCTATGGGACGCGAAGATCTTTTCGGCAGCCGAAGTCCGGCTGCCGATATTGAGGTATAACGCGCCATTGGAAACAGTCGATAAACGATATTGCTTCCGACAGCATATTTATCGGTTTGCGAGTGCACGCAAACTGAATTACGACTCAATGGAAGCGAGGCCTTTGTCTGTTATTTCTGAAAAAGGGGATCCCAGAGAAGCATTTACAACCATTTGTACCATAATTGCACAAGCTGTTTGTAAATAATTTCAGTGAGAAACCTAAAGTTTGTGAAAAAGTTTGTGAAAAAGTGAACGATTTTTTTTATTTGATCGCTTTTGGCAGTGAAATGGTGTCATGAAATATACCAAAATGGGCCTAGACCAATACTTTGGGTTGTCTACTAAAAAAAATATATACATGTCAAGGGATATTCAGGGATTCCTGACAGATATTACCGTTCCAATGTAACTATTGCTAATTTTGAAAAAAAAAATGGTTTGGAAATAGCAAAGTGCTACTTGTATTTATTGCCCTATAACTTGCAAAAAATAGCAAAGAACATGTAAACATTGGGTATTTCTAAACTCAGGACAACATTTATAAACTATTTAGCATGGTTGTTTTTTCAAAGTTAGAAAAAGTGTGTTTTTTTCCATTTTTCCTCATATTTTATATTTTTTATTATAGTAAATTATAAGATATGATGAAAATAATGGTATCTTTTAGAAAGTCCATTTAATGGCGAGAAAAATGGTATATAATATGTGTGGGTTCAGTAAATGAGTAAGAGGAAAATTACAGCTATACACAAACACCGCAGAAATGTAAAAATAGCAGTGGTCCTTAAAGGGACAGTATACTATAACATTGTCTTTCCTTAATGTGTTTCCAATTACTTTATTTACCAAAATGTATGAGATTTGTTTTTTTAAGGCTTAATTGTGTATATGAATTAGCCGATTTTGAGCTCGCTTCCATTGAGTCGTTAAAAATGGAGCCGTAGGCTACCGAAGCGGACGACAGCTAAAAGTAATTTACGGCTCCATTTTAGTACCAGGTTTCCATTGAAAAGATTAGCGTGTTGCGCGCAGTCGCTCCTTTCGGCCGTACGTAAGTTTGCGTTGCCAACCGATGTCGGATTTGTCGAAAAGCGCGCCATAACAAGTGCATTGCCATGGTAACCCGACCTCTGTCTATAAGAATAACGGTTTGCGCCTGCGCTCTTTACCTGTGATCGCCTCTAGAGAGAAAGACACGGGAGCTAGTTGCGTTGGTAGGAGTTTTGGGTTTTTGAGAGTTGTTTGAGAGTTAGTGGAGAGTTTGATATTTTATTTTCATATATTCTTATTGTAGGCCTCATATAATATTAGGAACACACACATACATCCATACATTAGTTAACACACATTAGTTTATATACACAAACACACACACACACATCCATACATTAGTTAATTAACACACATTAGTTTATACACACAAACACACACACACTTTTATTTGATACAAACACATTCACATCTTTTTTTTATTTTATTAACCCCCCCCCCATATCCCCATCTTCCTTTTTTACTCCTTTCATTAAGACCCTTATCCCACTTCCCATCTCCCCTTTAACTACCCTTCCCTTCCCCACTATATAACTTTATTTGACTTTTTTTTCATTTATACATTTTGGCCATCCTTTTTTTTTTTTTTTACATCCCATATTTTTATTTTTATTTCACTATATAGCCCATCCCTTTCTTCATTTGTATCCCTTATTATTTTTCTTTAATTTTGCTATAATCCTTTTTTTTTATATTTAGCCCATCCCTTTTTTCATTTACATCCCTTTGTTTATTTCCACCTCCACATTTTATTTTTATTTTGAGGGATATAGAATAGAGATAGTTAGGGTCTAGATAGGTTAGGTAGTTAGTTTTGGGGCTATTTAATTTAGGGTTTAGTTAGGTGAATTAGTGTAGTTAGGTAAGCTAGGGACTTTAGTGCTAGGTTAGAGTTAGGGAGGAAGAAGAAAGGGATGGATAGGCCTAGTGGAGTTGGGAAGAGGGTGGCTAGGGGGAGGGCAGTGGAGAGGGTGGATAGAGGGAGGGGGAGGGGGGAAGTAGGGAGTAGTATGGGCAGGACTAGGGGCCGAGGTTTGGGTGGAGGATTTGTCCTTCCTCAAACCCTGGCCTGGCAAAGGAGGGAAGGAGAGAGGGTGGAAGAGGAGTGGAGGTGGGAGGAGTGAGGAGGAGTCAGCCTCAATTAGGCACACAAAGAAGAGGGAGAGTGGGGCAGACTGTGGCAAGTGGGGTGGGGCTGGTGGTAGACTGTCACAGCCTGCAGGGACAGCGGAGGTAGAGAGGGCTGGTGCCCAGTCACAGGAGGGAGAGTCTGTGTCTGCTGGCCCTTCAGATGTGAAGGGCAGGCTTAGAGAGGAGAGGTACTCTGAGGAGGAGAAGGAGGCACTTGCTGAGGCCTACTTGGAGAGGGCACCTCAGCTGGAGAACCCTAACCTGAGGGTAGGTGTCCGGAATAAGCTGTGGGAGGAGATTCGAGTGGCAGTCAGCTGCTTAGGACGTAATCGTTCGACTGCCAGCATTAAACACCGCTATCATGACTGCAGGAGGGAAACCAAAGCGAAGCTGGCACAGCAGGCCAAATATGCACGTGGGACAGGTGGTGGTCCTAGCAAGAGAATTCACCTAAAGTCATGGGAGGAGATGCTGGCCAATGTCATCTCAGATGAATCTGTCCTAGGATGTAAGGGGACAATGGACACATCAGTGCCAGCTGAAGAGGTCCATGAAGGTGAATATTAAATATCATATGTAATAAATGTTTTATTTCTAACAAATTTATGTTAACATCAGAAATATATATCGGCTTTGTTTTTTAAAATATCAATGTAATCATACACATGTGTAATACAGAAGATAGAATGTTCATATATTATATATGTTTAGTAATCAATTGTGTTCAAGCATCAGTGGAAAACATACCTAGGTAGGATTAGTACAAGTAATGTTTTACATGGTTCAAAGTCTGATTTGCACATTAACTTAAAGTGATAGTAAACCCAATGTTTTTATTTCATGATTCAGATAGAGCAGCAATTTCTAAGCAACTTTCTAATGTACTACTATTATCAATATTTTTTTGTTCTCTTGGTATCTTTATTTGAAAAAGTAGGAATGTAAGCTATGGAGACTTTGCATTTTTGGTTCAGAACCCTGGCTAGCGCTCGTGATTGGTGGCTACATTTAGCCACCCAATAAGCAACAGCAACCCAGGCTCTGAAACAAAAATTGTCTGGCTCTTAAGCTTTACATTCTTGCTTCTCAAATAAAGATACCAAGAGAAGGAAGAAAATATGATAATAGGAGTAAAATATAAAAAGTTGACTAAATCTGCATGCTCTGTCTGAATCATGAAAGTTTAATTTGTACTTCATTGCCCCTTTAATTGCATCTTAACATAGTTGTAGTGGATATATTCATCCTGATTTCTGGAGTGGCTATCTGCTCAAACAAGCAAGGGTATAGATTTAAATTCTTTCTATCTATATCATATATATGGACTATGTGTAATACAAAGAGTCGCTTGGAGGCACAATCTTTAAATATACACCTCTGGTTAAATATGTTTAAGTTTATACAGAAATAATATATATATATATAAAACTATATCTATATCTATATATTTGATTTTCAAATGTTAGATGTTTCATCAGATTAATTTATAATAACAATTTATTTTTCAGAATCAGAACATGAGTATGAGTCCTCAACAAGACCGGAGGCCAGTGATGTTCCGGAATTCAGTGAGGAGGAGGAGGGGGATGTTATTGAAGCTGGATACTCCTACCTCAGCATACTTGAAGGAGATGAGCAACAGCTACTGGCCTATGAAGTTGAAAATGTTCCTGGCCCATCCCCATATTCCTCTGGGAGGACATATCATCAGATGCAGCCTCCACCACCACAGCATTATCAGATGCATCCTCCACCACCACAGCATTATCAGATGCATCCTCCACCACCACAGCATTATCAGATGCATCCTCCACCACCACAGCATTATCAGATGCATCCTCCACCACCACAGCATCAGCAGATGCCTCCTTCATCACCACAGCATCAGCAGATGCATCCTCCACCACCACAGCATCAGCAGATGCCTCCTTCACCACCACAGCATCAGCAGATGCCTCCATCACCACAGCATCAGCAGATGCCTCCTTCACCACCACAGCATCAGCAGATGCCTCCTTCACCACCACAGCATCAGCAGATGCCTCCTCCACCACAGCATCTGTACTATATGCTACCTCAACAACAGATTCAGCACCCTCCCATGGCACAACAAATGCCGCCACCACTACCACCACAACAACAATCACCACCACCCCCCACCAATGTCTGTCCTCAATTGGATATTGAGCCACCCACACAGTTCCCAAGACTGAGTGACGACAACCTCACACAGAGCCAGGAATATGTGCCGGAGACACCTATACAGCCACAAGTGCCCCCCATGGAATCCAATATCCCCGCACAGTCCCAGCAGGATGCTCTACTGAGGCTCATTCACAGGGAGCTTAGACTTACTAGGCTCCAGCAGCAGCATGATTTCAGAAGGCTACAGAGCCAGATGGACATACATAATGCCTCACTCGCCCGCCTGGCAGAGTCAGAGGAGAGGCTTGCAGATAGGCCGCAAACTCCCTCCTCACTCGCATCCTCCGTTATCTCCCTGCAGGACCCTGAATCACATGTTTTAGCCTCCCAGTCAGCTGGTGTGCTTCGCCCAAGACGCCACACTTCCATCCCAAGTACCTCTCCTCCAAAGGCCAAATCCCGCCGCAAGCATTAATAAGTATTTTTCTTTTTAAATTATTTCCAGATATATAATATCTAATTTTTTTGTATGAAGCACTTTTTTAAGTGTAATTTCCATCTCATAAATATGCATATATTTTTCTAATCAAAATTAGAAAATATATTTCAAAATTGTTTTAATAGCTGTTTATTTTCAAAACATTAACAGCTTTATTCATTTTTATTTCACATGATGTCAATTAATATTCAGGTGTACATCTTTAAAACATCTTTGTGTACTTCTATTGAGAATGTTATGCCATTTAAGAATACTTGAGGATACTTGTCTGAAATCAATACAGTATATGCTATCTAACATTAGTCAACGTGGCATGTGTAAATGTTATGATTAATATTCCACAAGCATATGTTGTTTGCTCCTTCAGATGAAGCTAATAAGGGTTATACAGTTATAGAAGAGTTGAAAAGTAAATACTCCTTCCTGTTGATATGGCCAAATACCTTGCATTCATTCTTATAGTCCTATGTGGAATGTAATATCTGAAATAGATACCTATCATGACTAATACCTATCATGACTAATGCACTCCTTTTTGTCAAGATTATTATTCAATATTTAGAATAATTAGATAAATGCACTGATGTATACACAACATATATGTGATTGCCATGATATAGAGGTGATTAATACATTTTAATTGACATCATATGAACAGACACAGACTCTCCGTGGGACCAATGCACAATGCACTTTTAAATTGTTTCAATAACTCCATGTTAAAGACAATACTTCATATCTCTTGAAGTATGTAATATTAAGCACTTATGTATTTTGGTTAATAGTCTAAATATTGCAAATGTATTATCTGCTTTAGCAGACATGACATTACATATATTTTATAAATATTAGTACTATGACACATAACTTTAATGTGTCATCGTTTTGTATTGAATAAATATGATTTTCACATTGAAAATTACATTTGAATGAGGGTAAATCTGTAATAATAAAACTCATCTTCATGATAAACAACTTATTTCCTTTGAATTATTTTTCTATATGTATTGAGATTATATATAGCATCCCTGGGCAAAGGTTTCATTTTGAATAGGTAGATATTTTATTTATTTTTATAATATTTTACCAGGAAAGATACATTGAGATTTCTATAGTTTTCAAGTATGTCCTGGGTACACAAAACATTGCATTGATACAATGGGTACAATAAAATAAAAAACAATAATAATACATATGCCCAAAAGTTTAACATAGAACAGGTAAGAAATATATAATCAACAATGACAGGTGCATTCTGTTTTGAGATATGTAGAGAGGGATCTCTTAAAGGATATTAGGCATGGGGAAGGTTTGAAAGTGTGCGGGAGGTCGCTCCATAATTGTGGTGCTTGCATATATTTTTATATGTACATACATATTGATATTTCTATGACAACATGGGCGCAAATATTCCTATACATAGGACCAATAAATGTAGCATATATAATGTTATTTGTACATTGAAACACTCATAATTTCTTTTGGATTTGCAATTTCAATGAGAAACAGGCCTCAAAAAAGCTCTTTTTCCTCCTTTACACCTAGTTGAGCTGGGGGTAATATGTCTCAATGTATCGACAGCCTCCGACAGTGTATTAACGGTTAGCGCTTTCATTGGAAACCTGGTATAATTCATCTATTAACGGCTTCTATTACTTTCTATGGGACGCGAAGATCTTTTCGGCAGCCGAAGCCCGGCTGCCGATATTGAGGTATAATGCGCCATTGGAAACAGTCGATAAACGATATTGCTTCCGACAGCATATTTATCGGTTTGCGAGTGCACGCAAACTGAATTACGACTCAATGGAAGCGAGGCCTTTGTGTTTTAAAGCAACAACCTAATAAAATGGATTGAGCTTGTAGGTATAATCAGATCTCATTACTTTATCACATTGTGCTCATATACCTGCTTCTTTATCTTATATCTGTCCATAAAACAATCATCAAAACTTGGAGAGAACAATGGAAAATTAACAGAATGCACATGTCATGATTGATTAAATATTTCCTACCTGTTCTATGTTAAATTTTTTGCATATATTGTGTATTATTATTGACTTTGTATTTTATTGTACCCTATTGTATCAATGCAATGTCTTGTGGACCCAGGACATACTTGAAAACAAGAGAAATCTCAATGTATCCTTTCTGGTAATTTTTTTTATAAATAAATAAATACATTTTATTACTGTATCTCTTTTATAACCCACTGGGAGTGTAATTTCTTCTACTGGCTGTGTTAACACAGCTTGGCCTCAAGGCCAAAAACTTTCAGGATGGGTGGGGATACCACAGGCTAAATAAACTATTTCCAATGCCAATATAAGGGTAATGGAAATACTTGTAAACAATTTAATACACTCCAGAAGGTAAAGTGGATCATTAGGAACAAATTAAAGGGTAGATTTTTTTTGAGTAAACTGTCCCTTTAAGGGTAAGACAATTGAAAAATGGTCTTGTCCTTCCACATCCAAAAGCTCTGCATGCACTGATGACTTTGAATATTTGTTTCTTACTTTCAGGATGTTCTAAAATAGTCACCTAGATTACGAGTTTTGCCCTAAACAGGGTGCGAAATGAACACAACAAAAGTTGCATTATTTCACTCTCCATAGCGCTGCCATTACGAGTTTCTGAAAAGCCTCCTTGTGCGTGTGATATGGTGGTGTTAAGCTCCATACCGCACAAAATCCAAGGGCTGCTTTGATGTGCTCATGCATGCTTTCCCTCATAGACATCAATGGGGATAGAGTGTTAGAAAAAAACTAACACCTGCGAACGCGGAATGGCAAATCGCCAAAACGCAACCCCATTGCTGTCGATGGGGGAAAGAAAGTTACATTTAAACCTAACATCCTAACATAAACCCCAAGTCTAAACACCCCTAATCTGCCGCCCCGACATCGCCGACACCTAAATAAAGTTATTAACCCCTAATCTGCCGCTCCCAACATTGCCGACGCTTAAATAACTTATTAACCCCTAATCTGCCGCTTCCGACATCGCCACCACTATAATAAAGTTATTAACCCCTATTCCACCGTTTCTTGACATCGCTGCCCCTATAATGCTTAGCTGTCTTGGTATCCTATGCTGAAAAAGATACCTAGGTAAGCTTAGGATCTGTTTATTGGTGGCTGCACATATATATCTAATAGATATGACAATAGATAGTATCTATTGTCATTGGCTTAACAATGTGTTCAGATAGCTCCTGCTAGTACATTGCTGCTCTTTCAATAAAGGATACCAAGAAATGAAGCAACATTGATAAAAAAAAAAGTACATTGGAAAGTTGTTAAAAATGTCTGCTGAATCTTAAAAGAAAAAATTGGGTTTCATGTCCCTTTAAGTTATTAAACATGTGCAGACATTGTGCAGCTGTTGATTGCATTTGCATTCTTGCACTATTATTAATCTGTAACTTTAAGGGACATGAAACCCAATGTTGTTGTTTTTCATGATTCACATAGAGCAGACAGTTTAAAAAAACCATTCCAGTTGACTTCCAGTATTTTATTACATTTGCTTAATTTTCTTGGTATCTTTTCTTGAAGGGGCACCATTGCTCTACTGGGAGCTAGATAAACACATCAGGTGAGACAATGACAAGAAGCATATATGCATCCGCTATCTCCCAGTAGTGCATTGCTGCTCCTGAACAAGCACGTAAGCATACAAAACCCAGCTGTTTTATAGATCACCTTCATGAGAGCTGAATTACAACAGTGCAACTCTTGGTAGGGCCCCCTACCCATTTGTCTCTTACAAATGAATATTATACCTAGGTTTATAGGGCTGCAGAATATGTTGACGCTCTAAAAATAACTAATAATAATAATAGATACCAAGAGAACAAAGCAAATTTGACAATAGAAGTAAATTGCAAAGTTGTTTAAATTGTAAACTCTATCTGAATTGTGAAAGAAAAAAATTGGGTTTCATGTCCCTTTCATGTATTAAGATAAAACTAAAGGACTCTTGTTTACTATATGTAAATTAAAAAAAATATTAGAAAGTCTTTATTTTCCCTTTGCTAGAGCCTACCTTGACATGGTGGCAGGCTTGATATTTTATTTGGTCAAAGTATGAATATGGTGGAGGGGCCCTGGACACTGCTTTAGTAAGTAAATTTCTAGTGGCGGCCCTGCGTATTACCCAGCACTATGGCGCCAACCTCGGGGTGGTAGCACTGGTGTGGGATGCAGTGAGTACTTTGTATTTACATTCATATATTATTTACTGTTTATTAGGTTAGACTACATGTGGGGCTGCTCTTTGTGTCTCATTAGCATCCGGTGATTGTAGCAGTCAAGGCGTTAATACGAGAGATCAGTAATTTAAATATGAAAGGAACATGGCTTGAGGTTTACATGAGGGCTGCACACACTCCATGCAGCATGAAAATAATAGGTAACGTGTGATCGCTCTAACTGTAGCTTATTTAGTGTAGAAGAAATTTTAGATTTTTTTTATTTAGTTGTGAATCCGGTTTGTACAGACCTTCAATTCTACCAGCCTACATGGTCACCGTATTTATAAAGAGGCAATGAGTGTGCTAAAAAAACATTTTAATAGAAATCAGTGGTTTAAAATCATTGCAGAAAAAACTGCTCAAAAGCTTTTCTTTAACCCCTGGAAAAAATCCCCTGGCTGGCACATTCCACCAGCCCACATTTTTTAAGGAATGTAAACACTTTCGGCTAGATTTAGAGTTCTGCGGCCAAAGGGGTGAGTTAGCTACGCGTGCTTTTTCCCCCCCCCGCACCTTTTAAATACCGCTGGTATTTAGAGTTCACAGAAGGGCTGCGTTAGGCCCCAAAAAAGGGAGCGTAGAGCATATTTACCGCCACTGCAACTCTAAATACCAGCATTGCTTACGGACGCGGCCAGCTTCAAAAACGTGCTCGTGCACGATTCCCCCATAGAAAACAATGGGGCAGTTTGAGCTGAAAAAAAACACCTGCAAAAAAGCAGCATTCAGCTCCTATAACGCAGCCCCATTGATTCCTATGGGGATTCACTTCCTATGTCTGCACCTAACACCCTAACATGAACCCTGAGTCTAAACACCCCTAACCTTACGCTTATTAACCCCTAATCTGCCGCCCCCGCTATCGCTGACCCCTGCATATTATTATTAACCCCTAATCTGCCGCTCAGTACACAGCCGCAAACTACATTATACCTATGTACCCCTAATCTGCTGCCCCTAACACCGCCGACCCCTATATTATATTTATTAACCCCTAATCTGCCGCCCACAACGTCGCCTCCACCTACCATCAACCAATCAGAATTTTCCTACCTTTATTCCGATTGGCTGATAGAATCCTATAAGCCAATCGGAATTCGAGGGACGCCATCTTGGATGACGTCCCTTAAAGGAACCTTCATTCTTCAGTTGGACATCAGAAGAAGAGGATAGATCCGCGCTGGAGGTCTTCAAGATGGAGCCGTTCGTCATTGGATGAAGATAGAAGATGCCGCTTGGATCAAGATGGTTGCCGGTCCGGATCTCCTCTTCTTCCCGGATAGGATGAAGACTTTGGAGCCTCTTCTGGACCTCTTCAGCCGACGCTTGATAGAAGACTTCAGCCGGATTATGGATCGCCAGCCCCTGCTTGGGCTTGGATGAAGACTTCGGAGGCTTGGATCAAGACTTCGGAGGACGGATCGGTGAACCTGGCATGGTGAAGATAAGGTAGGAAGATCTTCAGGGGCTTAGTGTTAGGTTTATTTAAGGGGGGTTTGGGTTAGATTAGGGGTATGTGGGTGGTGGATTGTAATGTTAGGGGGGGGTATTGTATGTTTTTTTTTTACAGGCAAAAGAGCTGAATTATTTGGGGCATGCCCCGCAAATGGCCCTTTTCAGGGCTGGTAAGGTAAAAGAGCTTTGAACTTTTTTAATTTAGAATAGGGTAGGGCATTTTTTTATTTTGGGGGTCTTTGTCATTTTATTAGGGGGCTTAGAGTAGGTGTAATTAGTTTAAAATTGTTGTAATATTTTTCTAATGTTTGTAAATATTTTTTTATTTTTTGTAACTTAGTTCTTTTTTATTTTTTGTACTTTAGTTAATTTATTTAATTGTAGTTATTTGTAGGTATTGTATTTAATTAATTTATTGATAGTGTAGTGTTAGGTTTAATTGTAACTTAGGTTAGGATTTATTTTACAGGTAATTTTGTAATTATTTTAACTATTTTAGCTATTAAATAGTTCTTAACTATTTAATAGCTATTGTACCTGGTTAAAATAAATACAAAGTTGTCTGTAAAATAAATATTAATCCTAAAATAGCTACAATATAATTATTATTTATATTGTAGCTATATTAGGGTTTATTTTACAGGTAAGTATTTAGCTTTAAATAGGAATAATTTATTTAATAAGAGTTAATTTATTTCGTTAGATAAAAATTATATTTAATTTAGGGGGGTGTTAGGGTTAGGGTTAGAATTAGCTTTAGGGGTTAAAAAATGTCTTAGAGTAGCGGTGAGCTCCGGTCGACAGATTAGGGGTTAATGCTTGAAGTTAGGTGTCGGCGATGTTAGGGAGGGCAGATTAGGGGTTAATACTATTTATTATAGGGTTATTGAGGCGGGAGTGAGGCGGATTAGGGGTTAATACATTTATTATAGTAGCGGTGCGGTCCGGTCGGCAGATTAGGGGTTAATAAGTGTAGGTAGGTGGCGGCGACGTTGGGGGCGGCAGATTAGGGGTTAATAAATATTATGTAGGTGTCGGCGGTATTAGGGGCAGCAGATTTGGGGTACATAGGGATAACGTAGCTGGCGGCGATGTACGGAGCGGCAGATTAGGGGTTAAAAAATTTAATAGAGTGGCGGCGATGTGGGGGGACCTCGGTTTAGGGGTACATAGGTAGTTTATGGGTGTTAGTGTACTTTAGAGCACAGTACTTAAGAGCTTTATAAACCGGCGTTAGCCCAGAAAGCTCTTAACTACTGACTTTTTTCTGCAGCTGGAGTTTTGTCGTTAGATTTCTAACGCTCACTTCAGCCACGACTCTAAATACCGGCGTTAGAAAGATCCCATTGAAAAGATAGGATACGCAAATGGCGTAGGGGGATCTGCGGTATGGAAAAGTTGCGGCTGTAAAGTGAGTGTTAGACCCTTTCCTGACTGACTCCAAATACCAGAGGGCGGTAAAAACCAGCGTTAGGAGCCTCTAACGCTGGTTTTGACGGCTACCGCCAAACTCTAAATCTAGGCCTTTGAAATTACAATACAACATTTTAAATAAAGTCTAGTAAAACACCTTTGCAATAAACTTTCATTATTTTGCACCATTGTCTGCAATTAGACTTTGAAAACAATTTTTTTTTCTAATTCCAAGAATTGGAAGTGAACATGCACTTGGCTTCAGTAAAGGTTATTCCTACTGGCTGTGGGTCCTGCTGGGTATGGGTCCTGCTGTGGCCTGTGGTGGGTTCTGCTGGCTATAGGTCCTGCAGTGGGTCATGCTGTGGCCTGTGGTGGGTCCTTTAGGCTGTGGGTTCTTCTGGCTATGGGTCCTGCTGGCAGTGGCCTGCTGTGGGTCCTGTCGCTGTGAGCTGATTTGTTGGTGCAATGGGCCACTTGACTGGATTTGCCCCCCAGGCCTAAGGCTGCCAGCCCTCCCCTGCTGTGGGTGTCACTAATATAGACTGTCTATATGTCAAAAAGAGTTATTTTATTAACTGAAACAAGCTGTATATTGCATATCTAGTATAACCTACCATAGGAGTTAGTACAAACTATACATACAACCTATATGGTCAATCTAGACTGACATAGACAAATGGAGGACTGCTATAAAAATCCGAGGGATGGGGAAATGGAAAAATAGAAAACAATATATGGGGAGGGGGGGTTAATGGAGCAGGTGTATTACTTCAAAATCGACATTAAGAACCTTGGGGTGAATGCAATCCAATTGAAATATCCATTTAGATTCAACCCGAAGGAGTCTTTCCTCTACATCCCCTCCAATCTATTGGCACTTTATAAATTCCCATATATTTAAAAGTGAGGTCACTACCAATGTGTTTTTCCTTAAAATATTTATATATTGGGAGGTCTTCCTTTTTCCATTTGATCTGAAGGAGATGCTCCCTTATTCTGTCTCTAAGCTTGCGTGACGTTTGATCATCAACCTATTGGAGCCCATATCCGCATTGCTATCTGAACATCTGATCATATCTGTCATCGTGAATGTCTCACTTGTGGTGTTTGATACAAATGTATCAGCTTTTTTGCTAGGTTGACAAGCTTTGCACAGATGGCATGTAAAAAAAACTTTTATTTTATTCCCTCTGATTTCTAAGGTGTTAGTGTGTTTCTTAGGATTCGGTATAGTAGGGGCCAATATAGTCTTGCACACTTTTTTTTTAATATATAGATAAATTGGGGTCTATCTATAAGTTTCTTCCCGATTACATTGTCATCTTTGAGTAAATACCAATGTTTATTGATTTTTCTTTCTACAACATTCTTATTCTCATTATATTGAGTTGAAATGGTCAGGATCTGTTGTAGTTTGTTTTGATTTATATGTTAACATGGAATCTGTATTCATATTCCCCACTGTATTGATAGTGTCATTAATATGGGTCTCATCATAACCTCTCTCTACAAATCTGTTTTTTAAAAGGGAAGATTGCATAGACCAGCTTGCTTCATCAGAACAGTTTTTTCTTACCCGCATAAACTGGCCTTTTGGTATATTTGATAACCACTTAGTGTGGTGGCAGCTGGTTTTATATACATATAATTATTACAATCTACCTCTTTGAAATATGTGGATGTGTTAATTCTGCAATTTTTTAATACGAATGTCAAAATAGGCGTCACTGCTGAGCCTGCAGACCTATAGTGCTGATGGTGGTGCGGAGCAGCCAGTAGACTAATGATGTCAGAGTGTAGTACAGCTGGATAAACAAGGTGCAAACTTCACTCACATACTGGCTCTTTGCATGAGAACTGCCTCCCACCCCACCAAATAGAAATGACACCTTGTGTTTGACTGCACGCATAACGGAAGACTGTATATAACTATTTCCTAGTCACAAAGTCATATGGCATACTGTTTATTTCCCTAGAGAAAAATCACATAATTTTATGCTTCAAGAACATAGTTTGTTGGGTGTAAAGATATATCCGCTTGATAAGTTATTACCACAAAGGTTGACAAACTACATTTTGTTCATAGGACTCCCTGTGTCTCGCTGCGCTGGGGGGGGGGGAGGTTCGGTTTCCAGACCTGGTCCCGGCTGATGATGACGTCTCTCGCCTGCCATGCTAGGGTTGCCACCTGTGCGGTTATGACCAGGACAGTATAAGTTACCAGTGGGGTCTCCAGGAGTGAAAGGCAGATTGGATTGGTCTGTGGTGACAGTGCTAGGAGGTCTGTGTTGTGTGTCACTGACTCACTGTCTCTCTAAGCACCACCGGAGCTGATGTCCAACAAATAGAGAGCCACTGCCTGGAGAGTGACATCAAGGGTCATGGGTGCGCAGTGAGCTATATACACACAGCAGCCTCAGCATGACCATCACTTGTAGCACACATGGAGAAGTTGAAGGAGCCTTAAAAAAGAAAGAAGGAACCAGAAACTTTCCACACCAGTCCGGTCACCAGTGTCATTGTGGAGAGAGATAATTTGGAGATCATTTGACTTTGTAGGTAAGGTATGGTGTATGATGCTTCCCATAGCTAAAACTTAAGGGGCTATAAATGTAAATGAAAAAAGTCCGGGGGGGTCTGGTGTGACATAAATGGAACAAAAAGGACTGCAGAAAATTAGAGTCTTGTCTGAGTTGCCTCATAGTTGGCACAAAAGGGAGTGCATGACATTGAGGATTATGTTAGCTTGAAGGGTGATATAGTTCATACCTTTCAAAAAGTGAGATACAGGGGGGCACATAAGTTTGGTTTAAGGCCAGGGTACATGAGCCTTATGTAGAGTCAGGTGTGAATTATAGTTGGCACAAAAGAGACTTCAGGGTACATGAGACTGGGGTAAGATATACCTCATATATACTTTGTGAACATCACTTACCAGACCAGTCTCATAGGCCCTATCTCCACTTTATGACTGATATCTATCATACTCTTAACCAAAAAAAGCTATGGTCCTTACAACCTCTATATATCAGCTGTATGTCCACCCTGCATGCATGCCTCCCTGCTTCTGCATTTGTCCATTTTACTCTCATGTTAGATGTTTATATAAATGTATTTATTATTTTTCTAGGTTGAGGAGTAAATGACCTATTTGTAGGCCTAAAGGGTTACTTCTGTTGAAAAGTTTGAGGTAACTTTTTGATCTAAGGGATGTGTGGTACCACCTCAGAATTTTACCAGTTTTTATCTGTGCAACGCCTAGGTTTGAAACCTAGCTTGAAGATATCCTGTATTCTATAGTCTTCTTGCTGTTTTTTGCAACTGGATACAGTTTGCCATCTCTATTTTTAAAAATACAGGATCTCTTTGATGCATGTTGGATTTTATGTACCTGGTGAGTGTATTTGTGTATGTAAGAGAGTGTGTGTGCTAGTGTGTGAGTTTGTTAGTGTGTTAGAGAGAAAATGTTTAAGAGAGGGAGTACCACACTCTAGAGTCGATGCTCTTCCTTCATACTGCCACAAATGGCCTTTAGAACTAAGCATGGATATGACACCTAAAGATTGGACAAGAATATTCCAAACACATAAAAAAGCATCAACATCAGCCAAAATTCAAGAAATGAATTATAAATTGTTGTCCCGTTGGTATTTAACGCCAATACGCTTACAGAAAATATACAAACATGCCAACAAATATTGCTGGAGAGGTTGTGGGAACCCCGCAGACATGCTTCACATATGGTGGAATTGCGATAGACTAGGCAATTTCTGGAAAGACATACTTACGCACATCAACAAAACATTATCTACAAATATCCCAGTTGACCCAAGCATATTACTGTTTCACAAAATACCAAACACCAGAGATGAAGCAAAGCAGCCACTTCTGCACATTATGATTAACAGAGCTAAAATCTTAATACCACAGAGATACCAGACACCACATCATGGAAACACCAAGTAGACAGCTGCTCTTGTTGGAGAGATACCACTTCCTTAAAAATGATAAGATAGAAATACATGAATATATGACAATGAGATGGAACACAAACAGAGATATATATAATAACAATAACCCTCACCTCTGGAATTTCCCACTCTTCAGGGATGAACTACCCACCCCTAGCCACTATTGCTGAACCAACTACACACCCCAATAGACGAAGTGTAAATACATACACCACACACAAAGACCACTGGAATCTAATTAAAATTGTTCAACCCTAATTTAAAGGGACAGTCAAGTCCAAAAAAACTTTCATGTTTCAAATAGGGCATGTTATTTTAAACAACATTCCAATTTACTTTTATCACTAATTTTGCTTTGTTCTCTTGGTATTCTTAGTTAAAAGCAAAACCTAGGAGGTTCATATGCTAATATCTTAGACCTTGAAGGCCGCCTCTAAATGCATTTTAATGGTTTTTCACCACTAGAGGGCATTAGTTCATGGGTTTCATATAGATAACATTGAGCTCATGCACGTGAATTTACCATGGAGACAGCTTTGATTGGCTAAAATGCAAGCCTGTCAAAAGAACTGAAATAATGGGGCAGTCTGCTGAGGCTTAGATACAAGGTAATTACAGAGGTAAAACGTGTATAATTATAACTGTGTTGGTTATGCAAAACTGGGGAATTGGTAATTAAGGGATTATCTATCTTTTAAAGCAACAAAAATTTGATATGGGAATTTCTCTTTTTTTTCTTTCTCCTATCTTAAACTATTGCCAAGGTAAACAGGACTTGTAAAATCACAGCAATAACCATTTTAATTCCTCTTGCCCACGCTAACAATTTAGTGACTTTTGTAACGGTCCAAGAGAGGCCAATTTTGCCATCATTGGGCTAATACTAGAAATGCATCAGACTGAAAGGAAAGGGATAAACCATGGAGGACTTTACGGATTATATAAATTGCTTTACAATATACAGTACGACCCATCTTGCTCTGTACAACTTTCACTGTTGGTTTTGCATTCCTCTGCAAGTTATGTAAATTTTGAATATACCCTAAAACAAAAAATAAAAACAAAAAATAAAACCTAACACTAACCCCTCCTTAGGTACTAACAGTTGCTAAAGTCCCGCTTGAAGGACCTTCATCCCGGCCGTGTCTTCTATCTTCATCCCGGTGGCCTGGAGCGGGTCCATCCTGAAGACATCCATCGCGGAGCATCCTCTTCATACGGTCGCCCCCGTATACTGAATCTTCAATGCAAGTGAGCCTTTTCAAAATGGCGTCCCTTGCATTCCTATTTGCTGATTTGATTTTGGAAATTCAAATCAGCCAATAGGATGAGAGCTACTAAAATCCTATTGGCTGTTCAAAACAGCCAATAGGATGAGAGCTTCTGAAATTCTATTGGCTGTTCAAATCAACTTTGATAATGGAAGTAAATTTTGGAAACTTTTTAAAATGTTATGCTCTGCCTGAATTACAAAATATTTTTTTTGTTTCATTAGGATGCACAAGCTCAATAGCTGTCCAGTCAAAACTATCCACCTTCTGGTGATCTATGATATGTCTATATAATAATGTATAGGCATTAGATGCATTTATATAATGCTTGTATTCTCTAACATAGGATTTGACCTTTCTTGTAATGTCTATTAAGTATGGTTCCTGACAGGCGACACAAGATATAAAGTAAATTACATTGGTTGAAATATAAGTAGTAGATATTGATCTCTTTGTCCTGCCATCAGTGATTTATATCTTTTTTTTAACCATTGTTCACTGAAAACACTGGGTGACTATATGTTGCCTAATATAAGATTTCTCAAATAGACGAATCTACATTTATTCATAACAAATTATTTAAAATCTTAGTATAAAGAATCAGCAGTACTGTATGACAATACTAAAAATGCTCCTGTAATGGTGCATGATACTGAGTTTATCCTGAAAGTTGAGAAACTTTGCAATTACAGGTCTGTTCTTAGGTTTGACATCAGGTAGAGTTTTAGGAATGCCTATATGGTGAACCCTTTCAACTGCAAAAGGAAGTACGCTAGGGTCAATTCCTAAGGTCTGTGGTAATATCAAAGATACAAATTTAAGGAGATCTTGAAATTTGTCAGGAATCCACTCCACATCTTCTTTCTCTCCTCAGAGTTCTTGTACTGCTTAGTCACTCCCCTATTTAAGTAACCTGATCACCTTAAACAGGTGCTTAGTTATTTTGCCTGTAAGCTTTGACTAAGCCTGAACTGTGTTTGGGAAAGACTCATTTGGGATCTTACTTCTCATAGTTCTACCTGGTATTATTTCTCCCAACACAAGCCTTTTTTGAACTTTTCAAAGTATAGTATTGTTTGTCTCTGCTCACCTAAACTACTCAGCCGCAATGTCAACTTTCACATCACTACCGGATCATTGGATCTCTACCTGCACTTCCTGCTTCAATTCACCCTTCAAGTAAAAGTATGTGAAAGGACATCTACAGCTTCTTAACCTACTCCGGAGTTCTTATCTTGATTCCCAAACTGTTCCGGTCACGGAACTTAGCCACACCCCCAACAACAAACTTACAGCTGACTCAGAAGCGGCTCTCTCCTCTGTCAGCTCAATCCGGAGCTTGCTCCTTCAGTGTCTCTGTGTATCTACCCGGATTACCTCACATCTGTTCCTCTGCTCTCACAAGCAGTCTGTCTCAGTAGGAGCCGGAACTCGATCGCATTACCACACTGTCCATTCCAGTCTGCTTCGCATCAGGTATTGTGCTGATCATCTATTGCGTGTATAACCGCAGCTTCACTGTTACACTCCTCTAAGCAATTAGCCAGTCTCCTAAGGTGCCTGATATTATAAAGTAACATTAGTGGCTACAGTGTGAACTGCCGAGGGTTGTTTCATACAGAAACAAAATAGAGTGGTGATATACTTCAACCCTATTCTCCACATAAGTAACTTGCAACAGTTCTATAACTTAGTTGCCAAGCTCAAGGAAAATCTTCCTATCAACTTTCACTGTGGCAAAGCTGTGTAAAATCATTCCTTTTCACTCAGCAACCAAGGTGATACATTCTAACACATTAAAGTTTGCAGTTGTGATCCTACTACTGACAATCACCAGACATAACCTGACACATTCTGACAAAATTTCTTTGATTCTGGTATACCGATAAATCTAACATTGTTACGTCTTGCGCGATCTTCGATCTCATTCAAGTTATATTGGATATTTACCAGTTGTGTATTTTGTTCTCTAATAATTAACTCTTGTTGGACATTAGAGTCTTCTAAATCAGAGATGCGTGGTTCTACCTCGCTCAGTCTGTGCGAAAGCTGCTTGATTTCAGCTAAGTTCTAGATATCTACTTCAATTTGTTCAAATTGAGGAATCATAAGATCTGAGATTTGCTTAACTATGTCCTGTGAATCTGGCATAGCTGAATCTGACATGGTAGTTAGTAAAGGTAAGTTTGGAGCATTATCAGTACTGACTCTGTTCTTCCTATCTCTGATTTTAGGCAGCATATTTGGTAGTTTATAATTAGTAATACATTTATCCATAGAGTGACAAAAAAAACAGTGACAATATCAAACGTGCAACAAATGAATGGTACAAAATAAAAATAAAAAAATAAAAAAGTGAAATTTGGGGGGGGGGTTCTTTCCTTCCTTTTTTTCCTTCTTTTTTGTGTTTGTGTAAAAAGAGAAATTTTTACAAGAACCAGTTGATGATACCTAGGTATCCAACTATAGGGGGCTCTATTATGAAAACCAAAAAATATGTAAATTGATAATATTTAGTATAAAACAAATGGCAAGTAATATGCAAACATATGACTCTTAAAAATAAAAACTTAACTGGGTCTTTGACCTAGGCAAGGTAGCTTAAGCCAATGTTCATTAAAGTCCTCAAATCTTCTGTGGAATCCTGTTTAGAATATCCAATCTACTTGGTAGTTAGGTGATCAAACTTGAGGGGCAGCTCCTCTTATACCAAAAAAAGCAACCAACGATCTGTGAAGAAGAATCACAAAAGAGAGGGCACCTCCTAGTGCAATATTGCAAGAAAAATGGCACAGATAGAATAGGTGAAGATTGAATACTCAAAAAAGAAGCAGCACCTATGTGCTGATTGAGACAGACTGGGGAATTGCAGTGACCCAGCTACACTGATCCTGTTGCAGGATGATGAAATCCACTGTATCCAGACAAATAATATGCAAGAAGAAATCACAAAAAGAGCCCCTCCTAATGCAATATTGCAAGATAAATGGCACAATTTATCAATGTGAAAATAATATACTCACAAAGAAAGCAGCACCTATGTGCTGATTGAGACAAGCTGGGGAATCACAGTGACCCAGCTACACTGATAATGCAGCAGGATGTTGTTGACCATTGTGTCCAATAAACAGGCTTAGGCTTCCATAAAAAGTAACAATTTATTGACCAATTGTTAAAAATTCAAGGGATAAAAACAATAATACCCCAATGCATAAAAACAAATGTTAAAAACAGTTGCAACGCGTTTCTCAGCCAACAGACTGTTTCCTCAGGCATCTGTTGGACTAATGGAAGCTAAAGCCTTTTAAACTATACCCACCCCTAATACACCCTCCCACTCCATGTGCAGGTAATTAATTGTTAAGGGGTTACTATGACATTGCAGTAATGGTTTTTATATATTATCTTCTTTTATGTATGCAAATGGGGAAACTTTCACCATTATAAGCAAATCATGTTGTCATAGTAACCCCTTAACAATTAGTTACCTGCATCATCCTGCAACAGGATCAGTGTAGCTGGGTCACTGCGATTCCCCAGCCTGTCTCAATCAGCACATAGGTGCTGCTTCTTTTGTGAGTATTCAATCTTCACCTTTTCTATCTGTGCCATTTTTCTTGCAATATTGCACTAGGAGGCGCCCTCTCTTTTGTGATTCTTCTTCACAGATAGTTGGTTAAAAAGAGAAAAAACAGGGCCCGTAAGCCCAATGAGGACAAGCTGAGGTGTGAGTACCAGGGGGTTACATATTGTTGACGCTTTTGACTCGTGTGACCAGTAATGTTCTGTGAAAAATAAGATATAAATTAGTGATGTTTTTATCTGATTAAAGTGTAAAAGTGGTCACAGTGAACTAAATAAATCCTGAGAGAAGGAAGATGCACTCCTGTATCATCAATAGAACAGCTGTCCCCTTTTCTTTATGTTCGTTTGTATACCCTTTCCCCCTAATTTTACCCTTAAAGGGACATAATACTCATATGCTAAATCACTTGAAACTGATGCAGTATAACTGTAAAAAGCTGACAGGAAAATATCACCTTAGCATCTCTATGTAAAAAAGGAAGATATTTTACCTCACAATCTCCTCAGCTCAGTAGAGTTAGTTCTGCGTAAAAAGTTATACTCAGCTGCTCCCAGCTGCAGGTAAAAAAATTAAAAAAATGAAGAAATGAACAGCAGCCAATCAGCATCAGCAGTGCTGAGGTCATGAACTCTTACTGTGATCTCATGAGATTTGACTTAACTCTCATGAGATTTCATAGTAAGCTTCCTTTACCTGATTGGTGAAATAATATGAGAGTGCACGATGCTCATCCCTTCAGATGTCCCAGGACAGACACACTAATATGCTGCTTAGAAATCCTTTACAATGGGAGGTGGCTACTGAGGATTTTTTGAGGTAAAATATCTTTCTTTTTTACATAGAGATGTTCAGGTGATATTTTCTAGTCAGCTTTTTACAGCTATGCTGCATCACTTTCAAGTGTTTAAACATTTGGGTATTATGGCCCTTTAATTGAAGTATATAAATGGCAGGGTTTTTTTGAACTCAGATTGACTATCAGGTTTCACCTACTTCTAACCAATATATAACTCTGATATTTTGGTGTTACACAGTTCTTACCACCAGTTGTAAAGATAATTAACGAATTATAGAAAATTCTCAGGCATTAGTTTTAGGTGGAGTTTAAGAAATTTAACAAGTGGGAAAAAAAACTCCTATAGGGGTATGCCCTTGGCTGAGCCACAATAATAGCAAAATATTACCTTAATGCTTTGCAAATAGGGTACAACAGTGTTTACAGAAATCTAAAGACCTAAGAAAATTTTAAGAGCTACAATCTCCTGTATGCACACCTTGACCACATTTATATGTGCCCACAAAGGTTATAGCTTGGCAAAAAAGAAATCAGTCTTATGCAAGTTACTTGTTGTTACTCATACTCCCACAGGGTATTTGCTCCTTGAAGTGAGTCCTTTCTTATGATCCCTGCTACACCCACAAAAAACACATGTAGTAGCCCAGGGACAAGGAGCCCTGTTATTATGAAAACCTACACAGTCCAAGGATATGAGCTCTGGAATGGCCACGGTAATTAAAAATACACAGCTCAGTGCCAGCCACTGTGGAGACATTATAAAAAAGAAAAGAAATGATGCCTTTGGGTACCAAATTAATTGATAGTGGTATAAAGGCCACAGTTATTTACCCTGCCAAAATTAAAATCCTTCCAGAAAATGAACACAGCTCCTTCCTGCCTGCTCTCCTTCTGCTTGTCTCTCCCATGCCACAGCCACTGCCCTGCCCCTCGCCTCCCAGCCTCACAGCCCTCCCACCTCTCTGCACCTATTTAATGGAGATTGCTGCTGCCTTAGTTTGAGACAGCAGATCCTTCCTGCCTGCTCTCCTCCTGGAAATCGCTGCGTGACTGCACAGCGGCTGCATGCGGTGGGTGCGGCGCTGGTGCGCCAAAGGCAAGCCTATTAGCGCCCGTCCTTGCCTGGACTGTGCACAGTGCCACAAACCCTGGCTCCTACAACCGCCACCGCTACAATGCCAGCACCCTCCTCCATCTCAACACCGGTAGATAATCCGCCTGCCACCACGCATCCCTGATGAACACCATAGGACCCTTCACCTGCCTCAACTGCTCCTTCTCCTCCCTCCAGACCCCTAACACACCAGTCACCTCATGCAAAAACAACCACAACCACCTCAACTGCATCCTCCTCAACACCCACTCTGTCCACAAGCACGCCATCAAAATCTGGAACCTGCTCAACTCCATCTCCCCAGACGTCGCCTTCCTCACGAAACCTGGCTGAACCCCACATCAATGCCTGATATCGCCATCACCATCCCTGATGGATACAAGATCTCCCACAAGGACCGCAGCAACTGACCGGGGGGAGGCATCGTCATCATCCACAAACACTCCCTCCACATCACAACCAGCTCCAACTACCACTCACCAGGCTTGGAACACATACACTTCAAAATCCAGGTCAGTCCCCAACACCACCCTCCACGACACCCTCATCTACAGACCTCCCAGACCTGATCCTGCCTTCTGCGACTCTATCATCGACCTCATCGCACCCCACGCCCTCGCCTCAACAGACTACATTCTCCTCGGTGACCTCTACTTCCACCTAGACAACCCCAACGACCACAACACCCCCAACCTCTTGGAAAATCTTGGAACCATAGGACTGAAGCAACTCGTCAACTCCCCAAACCACTTAGCCGGACACACCCTCGACCCTATCTTCTCTGCAGGCAACCCCATCTCAGTCAACCCCATCACCGAACTCCATTGGACCGACCACCATTGCATACACTTTTCCTTCAACAAACCCACCACACTCCTCTGGCAGCACCACCTGCCCCGCAAAAACTGGAACAACATCACAGAAGACAAACGGTACTCCACCCTGAACAAGTCACCCCCAACTACCTCCACAGGCGCCAACTCCTCCGCCCACAACCTCCACCACTGGCTCACACACTGCGCCAACACCCTTGCCCCCTCAAGAAACCGTCCAACCGCCAACCCACCAACAAGTTAATTCACAGTTAATTCACCCCGGCCCTCCAGGACTACAAACGCCATTGCAGGTGATTGGAAAGGACTTGGAGATCCAGCAAGACCCCTGCGAATAAAACGGCCTACAAAGAAGCCATCACTACCTACCATAACCTCATCAAAACCACCAAGAAGACAGCCATCTAAGATAGAATCAACACCAATGTCCACAACAGCAAGGAGCTATTCACAGTCATCAAAGAATTCTCCAATCCCCACAATGACACCAATGACATCCCGTCCTCCCAGGACCTCTGCGGTAACCTCACAACGTACTTCCACCGCAAGATCATCAACATATATGACAGCATCGCAACCCAGAACTCACCAACCACCGCCGACCCACCAACTCCCACTGATACCTCACCCAAATACACCACCGCCTACTCCCCGCGGACCATCTGGAGCCCCCTCACCACAGAGGACACCATCAGAATCATGAGATCGATCCACTCCGGAGCACCTTCGGACCCATGCCGGCATCACATATTCAACAAAGTGGGTTACACTATTGCCCCCGAGCTCTAATAAAATTGATGAAGGATCAGATTAAGCTTGCATCTTGGAATGTAGGTAGGATTTCATCTCCCCAAAAACCTAAACAGATTTTAGCTCAATTAAAAACGACATATACCAGATATTGTCTTCCTTCAGGAGACTCATCTAAAAGAAACCAAACTGATTAAACTTAAAATGGGTTGGATAGGGGAAGTAGTGGGAACTCCATGCAAAAATAGGAAAAAGGGAGTGGCCTTCCTTTTTTAACAAAAACCTGCAGTATAAAATTCAGGGAATAGAGCTAGACCAGAAGAAAGATATTTGATTCTACAAGTTATGGTGGAAGGATTGCTTTTAAATCTATGTAATATCTATGGCCCGAACAAACCGGATAAAGTATTCTGGGAAAACTTGCAGATAAAACTTTTGCCCGTCTATTCTAAAAACGTAATTATTGCCGGTGATCTTAACCTAGCCGCTCAAACTCTCTCTGAACAAAAAATAGTAAACAAGAGTCTAAACTTCTTAAAAATGTTAGTAATTCATTACATATTAAGGATATTTGGCAGGTTCAGAACCCGCATTTAAGGAAATTCACATGTGAGTCACATACACATCAAACATTGTCTAGAATAGACTATTTTTTAATATATGAACATTTTTTGGGCTTAGATATGCTGTCTGATATTAGACAGCATATAAGAGATAATCATCTCTGATCATGCAATCCTCACTTTGAATATTAAAATCAAGAATTTCCAGGGCTCTAATTATAACATATTTTTTTCCCAAGACATTTGGTAGGCAATGTACAATTTAAAGCGTGGCTCAAAATAAAATGAAAGAATTCAATCAAATACATTTCTCACCTATAATCCAAAATGAAACATTATGATAAACCTTCAAGGC
Source organism: Bombina bombina (assembly GCF_027579735.1). NCBI lineage: Eukaryota > Metazoa > Chordata > Amphibia > Anura > Bombinatoridae > Bombina > Bombina bombina. The sequence continues at coordinate 360,681,812 of NC_069505.1, read as the reverse complement.
AGTACTTAGGGGAGAGATTAAAGCTTTCCTAGTTATTCAAAGCGTAAAATGGTAATGAGGGACAACCAACTGTTAAATGCGTATAATTCTTATATTAGCGACCCCTCCAAAAAATGTTGGGATTTATATCGGAAAGCAAAAAGAGAAAGAGAAGTTTTCTTATAACAAAAATTGGCTCAAGAAGAACTCAGGACAATGTTTTAATTTTATAGATACAGAGGTAAAGTGGGGAAGTTCTTGGCTAACTTAACAAAATTTAAAAAAAAAGAAGTCTATGATAGAATCCCTTAAGACTTCAGCTGGCAGAACCACTAAAATAAAGGAAATTAATAAACATGTTTTGCAATAGTTTCAAGAGCTTTATTTAGCAGATACAATAGATTTACAAGCTAAAGAAAAGTTCTGAAAAAATATTCAGACCCCGAATGTGGATAGATGCAAATTGAACAAATTCAATGCCCCTATTTCATCTGTGATCAATGCAATCAAGAGAGCAGCAATAAAGCTGACGGCCCTGACCAAATCCCAGTTGAATTATATAAAATACTATTACAGGATATAGTATAAACCCCAATTTTTAGGAGCGCTCAAAAAGGCTAAAGGTTAATAAGTAGACCAAAAGACAATTTTCTGGTTTCTTGTGCTGCGGTCACCATTTGCAGAGCCTAATCGCTCTCCCAGTATATAACCGCTGCAGTGTTTACTGAATACCTTGCTTCTAATCACGTATCAGTACTTAGGAACGGTATCTAACTAGGTGCATATTCATCCGCAGTGGCGAATTTTTCTCATTTGATGTTGTGTTTGTTATTGGCATTTCAATTAACTTTGATAAATCCTCATTCATTTTGCTTTTATTTTAACAGAGTGATTTAAGTAAGACTTGTTATTATTACTGTATAGTGCCCACTGAAATCAACACTCAGGTAGGAATAAGCCTCTTTGAATTTTGTATTCCTTCTTTTCCCTCATTCAGTTGACTTCACATAAGCATATAATTAACATCACCAGACTCCAACACATTTGTGCTATATTAAATACAAATAGGGAGAGTAGCTTTGGTAGTTCACACTGAAGTTTAAATTGCTTCTAGGCATATATAGAAACTAATCTGTTTTTTTCACATTTCACAAAGTATTTATTCGTTTTTCTTCATTTATTATATCATTGGCACTTTTAGATACTCATTTATCAACCACATTGCAGTCAGGCACTTCCAGGCAGCCATGAACAATTTTGAATTCGGGGACTGCCCGGATAGACATCTGAGAAAAAGGGCACTCAATTTACTTAATCAGACCAACATTGTTTCAACCAATTCTGAAAACTTTGACCCAAATGCCTTATTTAAGGACCTAGAGAAATTATTAAATAATGACACCAGAGAATGGCAGGACCTAGTGTTGCTTGATAACTATGTCTTACATGACATAGTTCCCAGGGGACTAAGGTTGTATAAGAAACCAGCCTTTGAACTAGAGGAGGTAGAATTTAGCACGGAGTGGGATAAAGCTTTCCATGACTGCTCACTTACCCTAATCAAAATCCTCATCAAATATAGGGAATACAAACTGGACAAAATTAAAGTAGATCTGGATAAATTGTTCCCTAAAATTCAGAACTTTCAGAATATTGATCATTGGAAGAAACTCAATGATAGTATTCAAGAAAGAAATAATAAATATGGGTCTGACCTAATGAGTGCAAAATATAAAAAACTCTGCAGAGATATGGAAGACTATCAAAATGATAGGGTCTATACTTACAAAACAAAAGAAATCACTCATACCATATCTGAGAATGAGACTAGAAATGACACATGCGAACAAAGACCATCCAATCATCGTACTAGAAATCCACATATAAATTGCAATACATATCAGTCCCAACAGAATGAAAACCACAATAGACATTTAACTGAAAATTACAATAAAGGCCATCAACAAACTATGCAACCCAATGGACAACGGAGTTTTAATGTCAGCTCACATTCAACAAATAGAAATAGAAATCAAAACACAAACACTTTCAATAGGCCTTTCTCAGTTCCCCACACAGGTGGAAACACAGAACATAGAGATGATAATCATCAATTTAACAACAATTATTATCGTAATAATAAAAATGGTAATTTTAGGAGAAATTCCAACACAGGAAACAACATTGCACATCATACTGCAAATACGGGCTTCCACACTGCCAGGAAGGAATCCTGGCGAAGCGGAAATAATTCCAGCTGCTTCACTCCACCATATCTTAAAGAATCTAGATTTAACATTCCAACCACAAACAGATTCAATACTCTGGGGCACTTGGGAAATGGTAACTCAAGTACAGCTTTAAAGCCCAACTGGCAAATACAGGGGGCGAAACCTAAGTTTACACATTTAACACACAATACATCTAATCAGGATAATAGAAGTCACCAGTTGCAGTTTTTAGATCTCGCCACTTCCCCAACAGGAAGATTTCGAAATCAAACACACGAAAACACAATAGAAAATCCAAGGCTTTTGCCAGGCAAAAGAAGAAGAGCAAGCGGGGATGTAGAGGGGGGAGAAAGATCCAACTTCTCAAACACAAAAAGAATGAGATAGAAAAAATAGAGCTAATATATTTAATCTTTCCACTGTACCATTGGGCAATAAAGAAATCAATCTTTTGGCGAAAGGCCTCAACTTTGCCCCCAAAAAAGCCCCAAACAAATTTCAGACTTACATCGATGTACAAAAATATATTAGGAACCTGACCCTAAAAAGGTATTTTTTAAAGAACACACCCAGAATTACACCGACATTGCCTATCACCTTGGACCACTCTGACCAATCTGCTTTGGCGACTCTCAATGAACTAGATACGGGGGTGACTTTAACTAATACATTGACTCAAAATCAATCAGATTTGTTAGATCTTAGCACACATGATCTCGAGGAAAGTATCAAACACAGTGATTTTAAACGTAAATCTAGTTTTTACCCCTACACATCCCAAGGCCAATTTGTAAATACTTTTAACAAACTTATATGTGATGATCTCACTAAACTTTGGGAAAAGAAAGGTGACAACTGGATACATAAATATAATGATAATCTAACAATAAGTGAAAGAAAAACACTTAAAGATTTAGAAAACAATCATAATATCATTATCAGGGCAGCGGACAAGGGTGGTGGGGTGGTGATACAAAACAGAGATGATTATCTCAAAGAGGCTTTTAATATATTAAATGACCAAAGCACATACAAAAAATTAAACTTTGATCCCACCCTTAAATTTAAAAAGGAACTCAATATTATTTTGAAAGAAGCAAAAAATAACAACATACTTAATAATGATGAATTCAATTTCTTAACAGAAAACCACCCCACCATACCCACGTTTTATCACCTTCCCAAGGTGCATAAAACCTTAATATCTCCACCTGGTAGACCCATAATTTCTGGGATCGGATCACTAACCAATAACCTGTCTGTATATATAGATCATTACTTACAGCCTGTAGTACAATCTACTAAGGCGTATCTCAGGGATACAATCCACACAATCAACACATTTTAAGGGTTAGATTGGTCGAATGACTTTCTGAGGGTATCCTGCGACGTATCGTCGCTATACACTTGTATACCGCACGACCAAGGAATCAAGGCTATTAAAGAAATACTTATTGAAGACTTCTCACCCCATCAACATCTTCAGTTTATTTTAACAGGCATTAATTTTATACTTTCACATAATTATTTCACATTCGACAAACAGTTTTACAGACAGATACAGGGCACTGCGATGGGGACCACATTTGCCCCATCGTATGCCAATCTCTATATGCATCATTTTGAGAACAATCGCATTTGGACAAATAACCCTTATCACAGTCACCTAATTTGTTATTTTCGGTATATAGATGATGTAATTATCATCTGGAGAGGAAGCGAAACACTATGTAAGGAGTTTATAGAACACATCAACACCAATAATTATAACTAATTACATCAAAAATAGATACCAAACAAATAGAGTTTCTTGATTTAATTTTATATATCGATGAACAAAACAAGGTAGCAGTGAAGAATTTCAGAAAGCCAACTGATAAGAATGGGTTCCTTAACGCAGGTAGTGGCCATTTACCCAGATGGAAGAGTAACATTCCCCTGGGGCAATACCAAAGGGTAAAGAGAAACTGCACCAAAACAAGCGATTACAATCGAGAGTGCGCTCTACTAGACTCTAGATTCATTGAAAAGGGTTATTCAGTTGAGTTATTAGAACAGGCTAAAACTTCTCTAATGGACAGGAAAACTCTTTTACTTCCCACTGAAAAGTCAAAACAAAGGAGACAATCTAATACATCAAATAATGTCAGATTTATCACAACATACAGTCAGGGTTCTAGAGAAATACAAAATATCCTAAAGAAACACTGGGGTGTGTTAAAGGCAGATCCTATACTGGGTGATGTTTTACCAGATCACCCATTGGTAACTTTCAGAAAAAATATGGATTTTAAAAACATTTTAGCACCCACAAGATTGCGTAATTCTAATAAACCTTGCATAATTAAGGATAAAACACACTGGTTACAACAAAAACCCGGCACCTACAAATGCGGGGTATCCAGATGTGGCATGTGCCAACATGTAAATAGGGAGGTTACCTTTACCAATTCAGGGGGAGATATAACATTCAAACAAAAATATAAGAGCAACTGCAGTACCACCTATGTAGTTTACTTGCTGAAATGTAGCTGCAATTTGATTTATATAGGAAGAACCAAAAGAAGTATACGTACAAGGCTGGGAGAACATGTCAATAATATAAAAAATGGCCTCATGACACACAGTGTGCCAGAACATTTTAAACTACATCACAATTCAAATCCTGTATCCCTAAAAATCCAAGTCATAGACTGGATACCCCCCAACAAATTTCCAAACAGGCTTCTAACACTCAGACGCAGAGAATCATGGTGGATTTATCAACTAAACACCATGCAACCATCAGGTCTAAACCTAGAACTAGACCTGCAAGCTTTTATGTAGTTTCATTAAAAACACTTTTTAAAAACACAACATCACATTTTTAATTTTAATGTATACAACTACACATTGCTTTTAAACATTTATTCAGTTTTTAACATTCAAGGTTTTTTAACATAATGCTCATTTTTGAATAGTCTGTACATGTAGTACAATTCATGTTCATCATTGTTCATTTTCATATCTATGTTCATATTTTAACTTTTATTTTTGCATTTAAGGTGATTACACTGAACAAATTCTATATGCTTTCAGACATGCAATAATGCAAAGCATTTTTCCTACTTAGCATGCTCACCTGCCAACCAGTTTCACCTACACTTTGATTGGCTGGTAATCAATCATGCAATTAATGGTTCCTTTTATAAAGCCGGTAGGCACCATGCTTGCAACACTTCCAATTTTTCACCTCTTGAGAAAGTCTGGGCGTTCTCAGACGAAACGCGTAGAGTTTGTTTCACAGCTGTATGTTATACTACAACACAGTTTGGATGTAAAGATACCTTTATATGCAGTTTTTATTTGTGCATTTTGTAAGTAGCCATTTGTACGTGTGCTCTTACACTGAATTAAAGAATACTACACTTGAATTGGGCTGCGCCTGTCTTTGCTTTCTTTTCACAGATAATTAAACCATCAATACTAGTAATTGAGATAAATAAATAAGGCATTAAATAATACAGATGGTTATGATCGTTATAGCAAATGATGTATAACTGAGAGGTATCGTTTGTGAAGGGTAAAACCAATATATGGCAGATAAGGAAACACAATACCCAAATAGGAAAAGAGCAATAATATATTAAACCTAAACAGTACTGCAAATATACAACATCAATGTCTGCTACCTAAATTAATGACAAATTAATAAAAAAAGATACAAATTTCGGATGTCTCCGATATAGAACATCTAAAAAATAGGTTGAGAATAAAATATATTGCCACCACTAAAAAAAGAGGAATTTGGCCAGATTGTAACAATTAGTATCTGAAAAAGTTGATACAAACTTCGGATAAGGGTAAAAACTGAAGTTCACACAGTCTGATTAAAGAATGTGTCAATCCTTAGGTACAACGGTGTATTTTTACCTGACTACTCGGGAGTGGTATAGACCCAGAGGACAGCCAGCTCGAATAGCTGTTCAGCCTCCCTGTAGTCTCTTCCTCCAGCCGTTATGGTCACGTGTAAAGGATCTGTTAGACTGCTCAGCTCCTATTGGTCAGTGTTGCTTACACACACTCTCCAGCTGATCCATATGTCCGCTCTCGGTCAAACTCGAGAGAGAAGAAAAGTATCCACCCTTAGTGCAAATTGCACGCTGGATACTCGTATAGTCTTTGTGACAAAAACTTGTTGCAATACTTGGTTTCACTATCCAGTAGTGGAACAAGGCAGGTTCAGCATTAAGCCAAACAAAGGCTCCAGTTAGTTGTACCAGCTGATATGTTAACTTTAAAGAAGTCCTGTGTCAAGTCCTAATGACACCTCTTTTAACACAGACAGTATAAATGATTTATACAGTGAAAATGTTTCTGGCTGCATCTACTTTAAAACATCAATGCGTTTCTCCCTACATGAGGGCTTTTTCAAGATGAGAAATTGCAGTCCAGGGCTTCCTTTTAAATCTGTCCCAACTTTTTCATTGGTTAAAATTCTTAATCATTATTAAAGGTGGTATTGGCAATATTTTCCCAAAAATACAAAAAGGTGGTATAGGCAATATACATACAAAAAAAACTAAACTAAAAATATTATAATCATATACCAAAGTGATACTTTCTATACAAAGTGAAATGTTATAAAGTGAAATGTTATATCTTCCACGAATATACAATTTTTATATATATATATATATATATGAATGAATAAGTGTTAATCTTAACTGTGATAAATTACTCAGTGACTTTTCATTAAGGAAAAGTATATATATTACTAGTGTAAAGTGCTTAAGGTTACACCATTCTCAGGCTTTACATGAGTAACAAGGAAAAACCCCTGAGATTTTGTTTCCAAATAGATCTTTATTTATTTAAACCCATTTGGTTTCATTTCTAAATTCACTTGGTGCTAATAGGGTTTTTAGATTTTTTGTCTTCCTAAATATTAATTTTGGTGTGGATGAAAGTTTATCACCTAATACAGGGTCAGCCTTAAGTATATGCCAATGTTTTTTAATGATTTTTCTAATGACTCCATGGTCATTACTAAATTCTGTAATGAAGGGGACTTCTATCATATCATGTCCATTATCAGCATTTTTTGTTTATATGTTAAAAGTGATTTTCTTTTGGTATTTTTAGCCCTAACCACTGCTTCATTAATAGTCTCTTCCTCATACCCTCTATCTTTAAATTTCTCAATGAGTACCTCAATTTGATTTTCAAAATCAGATAATCTAGAACAGTTTACTCTAATCCTTAAACTTTGTCCAATGGGGATATTATGTTTCTATTGTTTTAAATGGCAGCTTTCAGCATGTATAACGCTATTAGAGTCAACCTTTTTAAAGTGAGTTTTAGTTTCAATATTATTATTACACCCCATAATCTCTAAATCCAGGAAAATGATGGAATCCTGACTAAAATTAAATGTAAAAACTAGACCCTTATTATTTCTGTTCATACAATTAAACATTTCAATTAGATCTGATTCTGAACCTCTCCAAACAATTAAAATATCATCGATGTACCTTCTATAGAGCACAAGGTTTGCACCATAGCTATTGTCCTGGAAAAAACGTTCTTCCCCATTTCCCATGAACAAATTTGCATAGCTTGGTGCAAACCTCATGCCCATTGTCGTACCCTCAGTCTGTAGGTAGAATTTATTTTTAAATACAAAATAATTATTTTCTAGTATGAAAGAAATGCTCTTCAATAAAATACCTTTTTGTTCTGATTTCATTTCTAGATCTTCATCGAGATATTTCTTTATTGCCTGTACACCCATCTCATGATTGATTATTGTATAAAGTGAAGTTACATCACAGGTTACCAAAAATAGATATTTTTCCCATTTAATGGTATCTAAAATATTTAGCACCTGGGTGGAGTCTCTCAGGTATGAGTTAAGTTTTTAACATATTTTTGTAGAAAGGAATCTACGTATTGAGATAGATTCGAGGAGAGTGCCCCTATTCCTGAAAAAAATGGCCTGCCTGGTGGGTTAGTTAGGTCTTATGAATCTTAGGCAAGAAATAAAATACAGGGATTTTTGGATATTTTGTGAAATCTGATTCCTTACTGTTTAAGATTCCTAATTTTTTACCTTCTGCAATAATCTTTTTAAGTTTAGCTGGAAAATTTGTTAGTTGGATTAAGATCTAATTTTGTATATGTTTAGTATCATTGAGTAATCTTAAAGCTTCTCTTTCATAATGGGTTGTATCCATAATTACAATCCCGCCGCCCTTATCAGCAGGCTTTATGGTTACATCTTTATTCTTCTTTAAATTATCTAGTATAAGTCTATCCTTTTTAGTCATATTTGATTTAGTATACTTAGATGGCTGACTTTTCTTTAGGTCTCTTAATACCAATAATTCAAAGGTTTCCAGGTTACTCCCTTTGGCAAATGTCGGGTTAAAAGTGGATTTATTCTGTAATTTAGTGTGAATACATTTTTCTTGAGTAACACTTGTTACACTATTAATGGATTTTTCTAGAGGACTTTTCATAAAATAGCGTTTTAGTGTGAGGTTTCTAATAAATTTTTTAACATGTATATGTGTGTTGAATTTATTTAATCTTGTACTAGGGGCAAACGATAATCCAAAGCCAAGGATTCTTTCCTCATCTTCTTTTAATTTTGTACTACTGATGTTAAAAACCCCATTTTTCTTTACCTCCATCTTTTTGCTCCTTTTATTTGTTCCACTTCCTCTTGCTCCTCTAGAGGTCTTTTTTTGTTTGTCCAATTTTTTTCTGGATTTTGTCTTCTTATATCCCTTGATGTTCCCTCCCTCAGAGGGCTGGTCTCTCAAAATGAGTCTTAATTTCTCTTTGATTTGGTAATAGGAGTAAATTTGAAATTTGCATAAAATTTCATGCTCAATCTGAATCACGAAATTAAATTTTTGGATACAGTGTCCCTTTAAATAATACAGATGGAAGAACTAAAGAAACGCACTCTGAACATACATTGGCAAATGACCAAGCAAACAGCTGAATTTCATATCAGGAGGTAGTTTGCTGAGAGCACGGCCCAGTGGAGTAGTATGGAAAGGGGGATTAATTAAATCCCAATTCATAGCCTTTTAAAGAAAATGTAATTGAGGGGGCGGAGCTATCTGCCGAATGGAGTGGAAGCATTTTGCAGAGGTTTCTTGAACAAGTGATAATTTTGATAAGTGTGGCTGGCAGAACTGTACTAATAATATTTTAAACAGGCTGGTTTGCCAGGAGGGACTGAGGAGCGAAGAGCTGAATCAACTTATGAGCTGAAACAAGCGCTGTCAAGTGATTTTAAAGGAGACAGAGGAGCTGCGGTGGTGAGTCGAATAGCGCACCCCTGTTGCAGGCACCGGACTTGTTGTATATCTACTCCGGGATCTGAGACTCTACTCCTACAAGCCATCAGATAACCTGCAGCTGGTTTGCGACTCTGTAGGGTTGGGGCTCCGCTCCGGAGCCGCCATTGCAATCCTGTGAGTTACCGGAGGTGTATGCAGCAGGGGACTCCTCTGATCTAATACGGCAGCCTGGCTGAAGCATCCTAGAAAGGTAAGCGAATATTGGGGACAATCCGGGGATAGGTCCCCTGTTTTGTTGGCGAACTTTAACAGGATAAAGACTTATCTGGGCTGGGGAGAGACACAATAATTTCAAGTGAGCAGAAGGAAAGTCAGTGGCGCGAAAAGGCGCCATCTTAGAAAACACCCCACACAGTATCAGTATAGAACGGCCTGGCTGATAAAGACACGTTTGCCTTAAATAAACATAATTGGGGAGAGAAGAAAGGCAGTTTATACCGGAAGGCTCCTTACACTTTGAATACAGCTCACATTTTTTTTACAACAAAAAGCAGAACAGAGTGTCGAGCTGAATGGGAGTTCTTTGGTTTCCATAATCCCTCTCAACTCTATGTGTGACACACACGAGGCAGATAACTTTTAAGCTCTACAGATTGCAAGCAGCACTCAGGAAAGCTCACTTAGTGAACACTCAGACAGAGCTGTGGAAAAGGGGATTTGACATACTGAACTGTGCACATTGACTGCAGCTTACATAGTAGCTGGATAGCTACACACAACTCTCACTGCATGATTACAGAGCCTGCTCACAGAGATCCTAAATCCCACTAAGTTCTTAAAAGATTAATTCCTGAAAAAAGTCAGATATACATTGCCAAGCTGGTCTCTTTCCCCTCCATTTCCTGCTAAATGCAGTGTCAGCAGGTCATATCCCAATATCCCTTCCCATCTTCGTCCAGTGGGGACAACTGCCCTGGGGAATAGAGACCAGTGAAGTTACTCAGTCCTCAAACTGCATGACAGCCAGATATATGGGGACCCACTCACACAGAAAAGAGTCACTGAGATGTAAAATGAGTTGATGTAAAGATGTGTTTTTGAGTGGTCCAACAACACCACATAGACCTAGGTACGTTAGCACAAATGTATATAAAATAATACCTCTCTCGCCTCAAACTATTTCCTTCTCATGACACCACTTATGTATGCTACTTGAACGTACTCTAAGAAGAAAGTGGGGTACGATAAATATATGGAATAACACCCTTAATGATATAGTGGAGGAGGGTTTTGGAGAGTGGATACAGAGTTACAACCCTCAATAAATAAGAGAGAGTGCAGAGGACTTTGGTTTCTGTTATCTTCTGATCAGAACTAGATTAGAGAGGCAGGTGTATCTGAATTCCTGCAAGACTAACTAAACCACCTAACTGACCCAGAGAGTGAAGTGCTTAAAGTGGATATCCACAATGTCGACCAGGAAAGGGGCCAAAGCTGACAAAGGGATGAAGCCCGCATCCATGGAGGCGTTTTTCAAAACATCCAGAATGCATAAAGTTAAAGATCTTCTTTCAAATGAAGCAGAGGAGGATCTGGAATCTGAAAATGAAGGAGATCTTGAAGATATGAATCCTGTGACTAGGGCAGATCTCCAAACCTTAGTATCCAAGCAGGATATTACGTCCAATTTCGATAAACTATGGGAGAAGATGGATAGCTTCCAAGAGAAAATTACTAGCAGTCTTACTGATATCAAAAATGAGATCTCAGAATTGGGGACTCGGGTGGATTCATTAGAAAATGCAACTGATGAAATGAGTGAAGAGGTGGCTGAAGTATCTCAAATGTTAACAACCCAACAGCAAACGATAATGGAGCTGGAAGAGAAGATTGAGGACATTGAAAATAGAAGTAGAAGATCCAATATTCGACTTAAAGGGGTCCCTGAGACAATCGGAGCTGAAGATCTATATAACTACCTCCAACAACTATTTCGGGCAATTTTAGGAACACCAGGTGACTCTGAGGTTCAAATAGAAAGAGCCCATAGGGCCCTAAGAGCAAAACCCAAACCAGATCAACCCCTGAGAGATGTGATACTTAAGCTTCTGCAATTCCCTGATAGAGAAAAAATATTGTCAGCTGCCAGACAAAATCCTACGTTCAAATTCCAAGGCAACGTTATCCAGTTTTTCCAGGACCTATGCATTAAGACCCTGCAGAGAAGGTATGCACTTCGTCCACTCACCCTCCTCCTTAGAAAACACCATATTCCATACAGATGGGGTTTCCCCTTTGCCCTGCATGTTGTGAGAAATGGCAGAACAGCCACGATCAAGACCACAGCGGAAATACCTGTTATTTGCAAGTTCTTAGAGTTAGACCCGCCTGAAATCACGGTGGGGGAAACAACAACAGGCTCTTTGGAACCTTCCCACTCTCAAGCAAAGCCTCAGAGACTAAGATGGAAAAAGGTCACTAAAAAGAAAGCTAAAACTTGAGACTTAGACAAAAAAGGGATAGTAACCCATTTGAAGGTTTTTCCAATCTTGTTGTGAGAAGTTGAGATCTAGTTAAAGGTTATTAACCTCATGAAGAAGAAAGAGGTTATAGAGGTATTAGATCTAAAGGACTATTATATGTTTATTAATTCTTGAATGATGTCTGTTATTGTGGTTTTTGTTGTGACTACATATAGAATACATGCCGTGTTGGTATTGACATATGTTTGCCAGCACACTTTTTTATTATAATATGTTATTAGTTATGTTAATGTTTATATTTTTGTTGTTTGGAATCACGGGATACTTCAAGCGCACGCGATGCTCATCAATCATAGGCGGATTGGCGCGATGCTGGGAGCGGTTTTACCAGATGTTGAATAAGGTACTCCTAAAACACTTAGCTATTTGTAAGAAGAGAGTAGAGTATAGCCATATATTTAATAATGTCATTACCTAGAATCATATTGCTCTCACATAATGCGAGAGGCCTTAATACTGACATCAAACAAAGGACAGCTATGACTAATTATAGGCGATTGAGGGCTACTGTAATTTTCCTCCAGGAAACACATTTCCTCCACTCCACCATTCCAAACTACTGGGCAAGGGACTTTCCGCGACAATTCCATTCCACGCTAGATTCTAAAAAGAGGGGTGTTTCCATCCTTATTCACTCCTCCATTCCCTTTACGCACAAAGAAACCATAGCAGATAGGGATGGCAGATACCTCCTGGTGTCTGGTCAGATAGGGGGAATAGATATACTCTTTTGTAATGTGTATGCTCCTAATGAGCAACAAGACAAATTCTTTCAAAATATATCCCACCTGCTGACTGGTTGGTCCAGGATGCGCATAGTTCTAGCAGGAGACTTCAATGTAGACATACAATCATTAACAAAACACACTGCCATTCTGCAATCTAAAAAGAAACAAAGGCAGAGAGGGGTAGCTAAGAACATATCGGAGATGCTTGAGCAGCATGCGCTGCAGGATACTTGGCAGGTACTGCATGGAAATGCTAGGGACACTACATTTTATTCTTCAGCACACAACAGTTACACGAAGATAGACTATATATATACAAGTCAGATCTTGCAGCCAATAATACAACATATAGATATTCTCCCTTGTGTTTGGTCAGACCATTCAATCACTAAACTCAACCTAGGTAACTTGTTAGACCCGAAGATAACAAAATCTTGGACATATGACCCATCCTGTATTAAAAACCCGCTCATTAAAGATAAAATACACAAAGATCTAGAGGAATACTGGCAGATCAATATAGACTCCACAAACAACCCTATAATACCATGGGCGGCGCATAAGGCAGTGATCAGGGGAGTATTGATTAAAGAAAAGACAACAGCTAGGAAACAGAATTACTTCTTCTGAAGCAGCTATACTCGGAGATTACCTCCCTAGAGAGGGCACATAGAATAACTAAATCACACACTATGCTGACACAACTGACAAACACAAAGCACAGGTTGCAATCCATATTAAATGAGCAATCTATAAAAGCGGCACACAGACTGAAAACAAATTACTTTTTTTTTCGAATAAGCCAGATAAATACCTAGCGAAAAAAATTAGAGACAGTTATCAAGCATTATCTATACCAAGCATACAGAACTCAAAGGGCCACATGACATCCCATCCTCTGACGGACAAAATATTTGACTCTTTTCTACATGAAGCAAACCTGAAACCAATTTCTGACAAAGATAGGGAAACCCTTAATGCTAAAATTACACATGAAGAGGTGCGAGCAGCCATCAAAGATCTTAAACCGAGCAAAGCCCCAGGCCCAGATGGATTCCCAGGGGAATACTATAAAGCATTTAGAGATATATTAACACCTCACTTGGTGGTTTTTGCCAACCACATTATGGAAGGGGGAGAAATACCTACAGAACTTCTTCAGGCTAGGATAGTGGTGATACCAAAACAGGGGAGGGACCCTCACCTTTGTGCTAATTATAGACCGATTTCCCTCATCAACCAGGATCTCAAGATAGTTACAAAAATATTAGCTAACAGACTGAAACACATTCTACCCTCAGTTATACACCCCGATCAAGTCAGATTTATTAAGGACAGGGAAGCCCCAGACAATATCCGTAGAATGGTGTCAGTTATTGATTTTCTTCAGGATAGGGGAGTGCCTTCTCTGATCCTCTCTTTGGATGCGGAGAAGGCATTCGACCGGGTCGATTGGAAATATATGTTGAGATTGCTGTCATTAATGGGTTTCGAGGGACGATTTATGAAGGCTATTAAGGGACTATATTCGACACCCATAGCCCAGGTCAGAGCAATTGGACAGCAAATCAAAGGTTATACGTATTCTTAATGGTACGAGGCAGGGATGCCCTCTATCACCCTTAATTTTCGCGCTATGCATAGAACCCCTAGCTGCATATATACGTAACTGCCCTGATATTTGGGGACTGGAGGTAGGGACGACACATCATAAAATTACCCTGTTTGCAGATGATGTGTTACTAACCATCTTGAAACCATTGATATCGCTACCGCATGTATATCACGCTATACAACTATTTTCTCAAATATCGGGTTATAAAATTAATATAGAAAAGTGCGAGGCACTTCCCCTGTCGATACCTAAACACACCATTAAGGCGATTGAGGCAAATTTTGATTTCAAGTGGGTTTTAGATGGGTTAAAATATCTAGGGATAAAACTGACTACCCACTCTTCAAAACTATACGCCGCAAACTATACTCCCCTATACAAAGTAATTAGATCGGACTTGGGAAAATGGAGGAAAATGGAATTCTCCTGGTATGGGAGACTATCTGCCGTCAAGATGACGATTTTGCCCAGAATTCTTTATCTGTTTAGGGTCCTCCCAATCAAAGTTAAGAGCTTAGATTTAGATAATCTTCAACGAGACACAGATTTTTGAGGGACAATAAACACCCGAGGATTCCACATCAAATTCTGACGAGATAAGGGCTCCCAATTTACAAGATTGCTACACAACAGCAAAACTGGCGCAGAACTCAATACTTGGTAGATGACAGAGAGATGTTCTCTGGCCTGCCTTAGAGGCAGCCATGAGGGGGTTGGAAGAACCTGACGATATTATATCGGGCACTGTAAAGAAAAAAAGACCCAAAAATCTATCAAAATAAAACTACACAAATGGCCAAGCAACAATGGACCAAGATCCAGCAGATAGGGAAACTAATTCCTAAACAATCCCTAATAATGCCACTAAAATATTTGATAAACGAAGAGTTTAGATACCATATCAAGAAGTGGGAAAATAAAGGCTTATACAGGGTGGCGGATATGCATTCACAAGGTAAATTACTGACCTTCACGCAACTTAGACAAAAACTAGAGCCTATTCAGATACACTGGTTCCTTTACCTACAGGTCATATCAGCTATACAACCATACATCACCAGGGCCACGACACATAGTCAAAGGACGACTCTCGAAAATGTATGTACAGCAGTTAACAGACCCAAGAAAGCAATTTCTAGATTATACATATCACTACAGGAAACTAAATATTTAACTAAAACTACATTGCTACTAAATTGGGAGGAAGATATTGCAAAGGAGTATGTGATTGACGAATGGAATGATATATTCCATTATGCTAGCAGGGGCCTTATTAGTGCAGACCTCATAGAGAACGTGTTGAAGACAGCCTTTAGGTGGTACTTGACACCAGTGAAAACATCTCATATGACACCAGGAAGCTCCAGACATTGTTATAGATGATAAATTTCAAACAACGAGAAAGAAGGGTGTACTAAGGCACTACTATTGTGGTGATACAGGAATTTTATTACCTCTCAATAAATCAGCTTAGTCTTGTGGCTGGGTTATATAATAAAGAGAAAAGTGGGGTGCTATGTACTTTTATTTTTCAACTAGAGCAAGTCAGTATTATACTGACAAAAAATGTACAAATGTAGATGTACATTTTTTGTCAGTATAATACTGACTTGCTCTAATTGTTATAGAGGGTGTAATGTCAGGGGATCATATCTTCACATGTGGTGGGACTGCCCTAAAGTCCAAAACATATGGCGGGAGTTATCTTCACTGCTGAGCACATTATTAGATGAACAGATCCCGCTCACATCGGCTCAAGCATTATTGCACGAGACCGTTCCGAGACTAAATCCACATATAAATACTTTTATTCGAATCCTCTGTACCACCACAAGAATAGCTATAGCTAAATACTGGAAAAATGAGATACCGACGTGGACAGAGGTTTTAACTAGAATACAGATGGTTTATTCGATGTATGAGACAGCAGCATTTGTGCAAGACACAGGGCCTACATTCCAGAAGATCTGGTTTTATTGGATAGTTAAGGGTAGTACAAGAACAAGATAGAAGGAGAGGCAGGGAATCCTTAGAGGATGAGAGTTGCCGATCAGGCATGATAGGTTATTCAATATAGGAAAAATTGAAGAGGGAGCTACTAATAGCCATCTAGACAGACACTAGGGCGGTGGGTACCCGTGATTCCATTAGTTTAATATGTTGTGATTCAAGGTTTGATGAGTTTTGTTCATTTGTTCTACTTAGATTAATAATATTGCTAAAGCTATAAGAATACTATCCCCCAAGATTAGGTATCTCCGATATAGTTGTATCCACTGATCTATAAAAGGAGTAACCGAGGGAAAAGTATGAAAATGAGAGAAACCTCCATATATCCTGAGATGGACCGCAGCAAATTTAGCAGCTTAGACAAGATGTTGACATCTCAATGAAATGAAGATAAGGAAGACTACAGAGGGTTTTCTAGGAAACCTTGCTCAGGGAATTGTTCTTAGATGAGAACCATCATTTTCTTAGAATATAATTATGTGTAAGGCACTATATGTTTTGCTGCTTGACGTTTGTAAGTTACATGTAATTTACCTCATGTATAAGGAGGAGGTTTGTGGTTAATAAAAAATATTTTATCTAAATAATACAGATGGTTATGATCGTTGTAGCAAATGATGTATAACTGAGAGGTATCGTTAGTGAAGGGTAAAACCAATATATGGCAGATAAGGAAACACAATACCCAAATAGCAAATGAGCAATAATTTATTAAACCTAAACAGTAGTGCAAATATACGACATCAATATCTGCTACCTAAATTAATGACAAATTGATAAAAAAGATAAAAATTTCGGACGTCTCCCATATAGAACAGCTAAAAAATAGGGAGGGAGAGATAGAGATTTCAAGTATTGGGGTATTCATAACGTTAAATTAAATTGGAGGGGAGGTAATATAGATAAGTATCTCCGATTAAAAGAGGCAGAGTATATTTATAAATACAATACTCTTTACCCGGTCAGTTTAAATTCAGAATTGGACATTTCACCTTTTTTATTAGATTAAGTAATCAAAGGGTTAATTTTATATTCACTACATTTAAGCACTTAAGCACTTTACACTAGTAATATATATACTTTTCCTTAATGAAAAGTCACTGAGTAATTTATCACAATTAAGATTAACACTTATTCATTCATATATATATATATATATATATATATATATATATATATATATATATATATATATATATATATATATATATATATAAATTGTATATTCGTGGAAGATATAACATTTAACTTTATAACATTTCACTTTGTATAGAAAGTATCACTTTGGTATATGATTATAATATTTTTAGTTTAGTTTTTTTGTATGTATATTGCCTATACCACCTTTTTGTATTTATGGGAAAATATTGCCAATACCACCTTTAATAATGATTAAGAATTTTAACCAATGAAAAAGTTGGGACAGATTTAAAAGGAAGCCCTGGACTGCAATTTCTCATCTTGAAAAAGCCCTCATGTAGGGAGAAACGCATTGATGTTTTAAAGTAGATGCAGCCAGAAACATTTTCACTGTATAAATCATTTATACTCTCTGTGTTAACAGAGGTGTCATTAGGACTTGACACAGGACTTCTTTAAAGTTGACATATCAGCTGGTACAACTAACTGGAGCCTTCGTTTGGCTTAATGCGGAACCTGCCTTGTTCCACTACTGGATAGTAACACCAAGTATTGCAACAAGTTTTTGTCACAAAGACTATACAAGTATCCAGCGTGCAATTTGCACTAAGGGCGGATACTTTTCTTCTCTCTCGAGTTTGACCGAGAGCGGACATACGGATCAGCTGGAGAGCATGTGTAAGCAACACTGACCAATAGGAGCTGAGCAGTCTAACAGATCCTTTACACATGACCATAATGGCTGGAGAAAGAGACTACAGGGAGGCTGACCGGCTAATCGAGCTGGCTGTCCTCTGGGTCTATACCACTCCCGAGTAGTCAGGTAAAAATACACTGTTGTACCTAAGGATCGACACGTTCTTTAATCAGACTGTGTGAACTTCAGTTGTTACCCTTATCCGAAGTTTGTATCAACTTTTTCAGATACTTGTTTGTTACAATCTGGCCAAATTCCTCTTTTTTAGTGGTGGCAATATATTTTATTCTCAATCTATTTTTTTGCTGTTCTATATTGGAGACGTCCGAAAATGTTTATCTTTTTAATAAATGTGTCATTAATTTAGGTAGCAGATATTGATGTTGTATATTTGCACTACTTTTTAGGTTTAATAAATTATTGCTCTTTTGCTATTTGGGTATTGTGTTTCCTTATCTGCCATATATTGATTATACCCTTCACTAACGATACCTCTCAGTTATACATCATTTGCTATAACGATCATAACTATCTGTATTATTTAATGCCTTATTTATTTATCTCAATTACTAGTATTGATGGTTTAATTATAACTGTCTTTTGGTCTACTTATTAACCTTTAGCCTTTTTGAGCACTCCTAAATATTGTCTTTTGTTTAACTTTGTATTTATCCTATTTGTAGGGGATCTTTTAGGGTTTAGGAGTTTGGTTACTTATACTTTTGCGCACACTCTTATGATTTTTTAATATATAGTACAAACGCTTGTCACACTTTTCAATAATTATTATTCTGATGACTCTCCCTGTTCTAGATATTTTACCTCATCACTAATAGTTTTGATTCTTAAAAAAATACCCAGAACAGATCGGCTCTTATAGGCCGATTTCATTATTGAATAGTGACTATAAAATCCTTATGAGTATAATAGCAGTTAGGCTCAAATCAATAATTGGATCTCTTATACATAAGGATTGGTATGGCTTTATCAAGCAAAGATATAACACACCAGCGCCAAGGATTGGCTAAAATACCCAAAGGAATTCATATAAAGAATCTTTATATGAAATAAAATAAATATTTATTACTGAACTATATATAAAAACATTATATAAAAACAATATGAATAAGGTAATCCGATAAAAGACGTAGGTAATTCTCACTGTGCCAGAGGAATTATGTATATTCAGGTTGGCCAACCTTAAAAACAAAAACAAAAATGTGGATGTAAAATAAAATATACGTTATTTAAAGTAGAACTATCTATATCTGCATATATAATAACTTTTCAGCACAGAGAAATAAATATAGCAGCACAGAGAAATAAAAACGGTGGTAGTACAGTGCTTAATATTATATAAATAAAACACAGCAGATCTAAGGAATGAAAGATCTGTACTTAATACACTTGTAAAACTTATCTAATAATGATCAATCTTATGGTTGGTGTACCAATCATATACTAGAAAAGGACAGTTATTATGAGAACAGATTTTCTGTAGAGTCAGTGTTCTTTATGCGCAATACATCAAAGAGTGATAAAACGGATTAAACATCTGTTTAACTGTTTAACCGTATATTTATGCAGCTGAATGGTACCTTAAACGAAGCCTTTTCCTTGTAAATTGCCCACTGCAAATCATCCAATATAGATCATCTGTTATGCTTCTGTGGAAGCTTTGCAAGTGGATTCTTCAAGTATTTAGGATGACAGCCGATCGTGGAGCCGGTCTGGACTTCTCGGCGTTCTCCTGCTGTGAACCTACAGAGTGCGCGCCTTCTCCGGGAAGGGGCTCTGATTGGTCCTAGACTTTGGGGGAGTAGCCGCTTATGATGAGGATCCCGGCTCTACGGCTGTAGTGGAAAGTGGTTTCAGATACGTCCTTAGCGATCTCCTTGGGGTGAAAAAGTTAGCAGCAACGCGTTTCAGCTGAGGATACTCAGCCTTTGTCAAGCTGCTTTTCCATAGCCCTGTGAGGTTTAAATAACCCCTAAAGATTGGCTATTAGTGGATATCAATTATACAATTAACAAATTGTGTTATCTTACAGTGTAAAGAATAAACAATAAACAATATACAGGTAGTTTCTAATCATTGAATATACATCCTTTAGCAATGATCGTAGAATTACCCGGTCTATATTTAAGAGCAACTGAATGATATATATATAAAATAAAATGATAAAAAATACTATAAATTCTAAAAATTTAGGACTAGATTTGGAGTTCGGCGGTAGCCGTCAAAACCAGCGTTAGAGGCTCCTAACGCTGGTTTTTACCGCCCTCTGGTATTTGGAGTCAGTGATTAAAGGGTCTAACGCTCACTTTTCAGCCGCGACTTTTCCATACCGCAGATCCCCCTACGCCATTTGCGTAGCCTATCTTTTCAATGGGATCTTTCTAACGCTTGTATTTAGAGTCGTTTCTGAAGTGAGCGTTAGAGCTCTAACGACAAGATTCCAGCCGCCTGAAAATAGCAGGAGTTAAGAGCTTTCTGGCTAACGCCGGTTCATAAAGCTCTTAACTACTGTACCCTAAAGTACACTAACACCCATAAACTACCTATGTACCCCTAAACCGAGCTCCCCCCACATCGCCGCCACTCGATTAAAATTTTTAACCCCTAATCTGCCGACCGCCACCTACGCTATACTTATGTACCCCTAATCTGCTACCCCTAACACCGCCGACCCCTGTATTATATTTATTAACCCCTAACCTGCCCCCCACAACATCGCCGCCAGCTACTTAAAATAATTAACCCCTAATCTTCCGACCGCAAAGCGCCGCCACCTACGTTATCCCTATGTACCCCTAATCTGCTACCCCTAACACCGCCGACCCCTATATTATATTTATTAACCCCTAATCTGCCCCCCACAACGTCGCCGACACCTGCCTACACTTATTAACTCCTAATCTGCCGAGCGGACCTGAGCGCTACTATAATAAAGTTATTAACCCCTAATCCGCCTCACTAACCCTATCATAAATAGTATTAACCCCTAATCTGCCCTCCCTAACATCGCCGACACCTACCTTCAATTATTAACCCCTAATCTTCCGATCAGAGCTCACCGCTATTCTAATAAATGTATTAACCCCTAAAGCTAAGTCTAACCCTAACACTAACACCCCCCTAAGTTAAATATAATTTTTATCTAACGAAATAAATTAACTCTTATTAAATAAATGATTCCTATTTAAAGCTAAATACTTACCTGTAAAATAAATCCTAATATAGCTACAATATAAATTATAATTATATTATAGCTATTTTAGGATTAATATTTATTTTACAGGCAACTTTGTAATTATTTTAACCAGGTACAATAGCTATTAAATAGTTAAGAACTATTTAATAGTTACCTAGTTAAAATAATAACAAATTTACCTGTAAAATAAATCCTAACCTAAGATATAATTAAACCTAACACTACCCTATCAATAAAATAATTAAATAAACTACCTACAATTACCTACAATTAACCTAACACTACACTATCAATAAATTAATTAAACACAATTCCTACAAATAAATACAATTAAATAAACTAGCTAAAGTACAAAAAATAAAAAAGAACTAAGTTACAGAAAATAAAAAAATATTTACAAACATAAGAAAAATATTACAACAATTTTAAACTAATTACACCTACTCTAAGCCCCCTAATAAAATAACAAAGCCCCCCAAAATAAAAAATTCCCTACCCTATTCTAAATTAAGAAAGTTAAAAGCTCTTTTACCTTACCAGCCCTGAACAGGGCCCTTTGCGGGGCATGCCCCAAGAATTTCAGCTCTTTTGCCTGTAAAAAAAAACATACAATACCCCCCCCCAATATTACAACCCACCACCCACATACCCCTAATCTAACCCAAACCCCCCTTAAATAAACCTAACACTAATCCCCTGAAGATCTTCCTACCTTGTCTTCACCATCCAGGTATCACCGATCCGTCCTGGCTCCAAGATCTTCATCCAACCCAAGCGGGGGTTGGTGATCCATAATCCGGTGCTGAAGAGGTCCAGAAGATGCTCCAAAGTCTTTCTCCTATCCGGCAAGAAGAGGACATCCGGACCGGCAAACATCTTCTCCAAGCGGCATCTTCGATCTTCTTCCATCCGGAGCGAAGTGGCAGGATCCTGAAGACCTCCAGCGCGGAACATCCATCCGGACCGACGACTGAACGACGAATGACTGTTCCTTTAAGGGACGTCATCCAAGATGGCGTCCCTCGAATTCCGATTGGCTGATAGGATTCTATCAGCCAATCGGAATTAAGGTAGGAATTTTCTGATTGGCTGATGGAATCAGCCAATCAGAATCTAGTTCAATCCGATTGGCCGATCCAATCAGCCAATCAGATTGAGCTCGCATTCTATTGGCTGATCGGAACAGCCAATAGAATGCGAGCTCAATCTGATTGGCTGATTGGATCAGCCAATAGGATTGAACTTGATTCTGATTGGCTGATTCCATCAGCCAATCAGAAAATTCCTACCTTAATTCCGATTGGCTGATAGAATCCTATCAGCCAATCGGAATTCGAGGGACGCCATCTTGGATGACGTCCCTTAAAGGAACAGTCATTCGTCGTTCAGTCGTCGGTCCGGATGGATGTTCCGCGCTGGAGGTCTTCAGGATCCTGCCACTTCGCTCCGGATGGAAGAAGATCGAAGATGCCGCTTGGAGAAGATGTTTGCCGGTCCGGATGTCCTCTTCTTGCCGGATAGGAGGAAGACTTTGGAGCCTCTTCTGGAACTCTTCAGCACCGGATTATGGATCGCCAACCCCCGCTTGGGTTGGATGAAGATCTTGGAGCCAGGACGGATCGGTGATACCTGGATGGTGAAGACAAGGTAGGAAGATCTTCAGGGGATTAGTGTTAGGTTTATTTAAGGGGGGTTTGGGTTAGATTAGGGGTATGTGGGTGGTGGGTTGTAATGTTGGGGGGGGGGGTATTGTATGTTTTTTTTTACAGGCAAAAGAGCTGAAATTCTTGGGGCATGCCCCGCAAAGGGCCCTGTTCAGGGCTGGTAAGGTAAAAGAGCTTGTAACTTTTTTAATTTAGAATAGGGTAGGGAATTTTTTATTTTGGGGGGCTTTGTTATTTTATTAGGGGGCTTAGAGTAGGTGTAATTAGTTTAAAATTGTTGTAATATTTTTCTTATGTTTGTAAATATTTTTTTATTTTCTGTAACTTAGTTCTTTTTTATTTTTTGTACTTTAGCTAGTTTATTTAATTGTATTTATTTGTAGGAATTGTGTTTAATTAATTTATTGATAGTGTAGTGTTAGGTTAATTGTAGGTAATTGTAGGTAGTTTATTTAATTATTTTATTGATAGGGTAGTGTTAGGTTTAATTATATCTTAGGTTAGGATTTATTTTACAGGTAAATTTGTTATTATTTTAACTAGGTAACTATTAAATAGTTCTTAACTATTTAATAGCTATTGTACCTGGTTAAAATAATTACAAAGTTGCCTGTAAAATAAATATTAATCCTAAAATAGCTATAATATAATTATAATTTATATTGTAGCTATATTAGGATTTATTTTACAGGTAAGTATTTAGCTTTAAATAGGAATCATTTATTTAATAAGAGTTAATTTATTTCGTTAGATAAAAATTATATTTAACTTAGGGGGGTGTTAGTGTTAGGGTTAGACTTAGCTGTAGGGGTTAATACATTTATTAGAATAGCGGTGAGCTCCGATCGGAAGATTAGGGGTTAATAATTGAAGGTAGGTGTCGGCGATGTTAGGGAGGGCAGATTAGGGGTTAATACTATTTATGATAGGGTTAGTGAGGCGGATTAGGGGTTAATAACTTTATTATAGTAGCGCTCAGGTCCGCTCGGCAGATTAGGGGTTAATAAGTGTAGGCAGGTGTCGGCGACGTTGAGGGGGGCAGATTAGGGGTTAATAAATATAATATAGGGGTCGGCGGTGTTAGGGGCAGCAGATTAGGGGTACATAGGGATAATGTAGGTAGCGGCGGTTTACGGAGCGGCAGATTAGGGGTTAAAAAATATGCAGGGGTCAGCAATAGCGGGGGCGGCAGATTAGGGGTTAATAAGTGTAAGGTTAGGGGTGTTTAGACTCGGGGTACATGTTAGAGTGTTAGGTGCAGACGTAGGAAGTGTTTCCCCATAGGAAACAATGGGGCTGCGTTAGGAGCTGAACGCTGCTTTTTTGCAGGTGTTAGGTTTTTTTTCAGCTCAAACAGCCCCATTGTTTCCTATGGGGGAATCGTGCACGAGCACGTTTTTGAGGCCGGCCGCGTCCGTAAGCAACTCTGGTATCGAGAGTTGCATTTGCGGTAAAAATGCTCTACGCTCCTTTTTTGGAGCCTAACGCAGCATTTGTTTGAACTCTCGATACCAGAGTTAAATTTATGGTGCGGCCAGAAAAAAGCCCGCGGAGCGTTAACAGCCCTTTTACCGCCGAACTCCAAATCTAGGCCTTAGTGATTAATGTGTAAATATTTCATAAAGTGGGTTTTACAAATGTAGTAATCTCACGTTATCACCACTATTAGCAGTTTTAAAGGTAGAACAGTAATAAATCTCCCAATAGATATTGAAGGAGGAATTAAGGAGAGTACAGTGAGCGCATTGACTAATAAACGCTATAGATTATATGTAAGGAGATAATATACTATATATACATAATAAGAATGTTTGAAAAGCTAAAGGAGAGGAAAGAGGTAAATGAGGGGGGGAGAGACAGATAATTTTTAATTCTTCTATTATGTTTTGTAGATAGTCGTGGATATATTAAAACACATATTTAACTCAGGAGTTTAAAAAACAATTAAGGTTGAAATCTAAATTTAGCCCTTCTGGTTTTAATGTTCGGAGCTCAAAAATCCATTTTGCCTCGTTTTGTAATAGTGAGTATGACAAATTTCCCCCTCTTTTCATTCATTTTGGCTATTGCAGTGAAATTAAAATATTTTAAGTTATTATTACAGCATGTCCTAAAGTGTTTAGCCACTGGAAGGTCTTTATTTCTTTCTTTTTCAGAATTTTCAATGGAGTTTATATGTTCCCTAATTCTCTCTCTTATTGTTCTCTCCGTTTCGCCAATATACTGTTTCCCACATTTTTTACAAGTTATCAAGTAGATAGCATTAATGTCAATACATCTAATAGTTTCTTTTATTGTGTATTTTTTCTTAGTATTTGTTGAAATAAAACTTTTTGTTTTATTAGCATATTTACATGCCTTACATGTTAAGCAAGGATAAAAACCTTGTAGTTTTTCACAAAGCAGATCTCTGGTTGTTTTGCAAGAATTTTGTTTATAGGTCGGAGCTAGTTTGCTTTTTAGATTTTTAGGTTTTTTTATATACAAATTTAGGATTAGTAGGTAATTGTGCCCCTAAGTGAGGATCAGATTTAAGGATCTTCCAATGAGATCTAATAATTTTTTCTAATTTAAGCCTATCTTCACTGTACTCTGTAACGAAAGGTAGAAAAATTTCTGCAGTTGTGGAGGCATCTGGAATAGTTTCTTTTGTCTTATATTGAAATTTCTTTTCTTTCTATCTCTTTAATCTTAATTCTTTCTGTTTCTATTTTATCTTCAGAGTACCCTCTTTCAATAAATTTGTTCTTTAAAGTTATAGACTGGGTTTCAAAGTCGCTATCTTCCTTGCAATTTCTTTTTAATCGCAAGAACTGTCCTTTTGGAATATTGCTTTTCCATTTCTGTAGGTGACAGCTTGTTTCATGAATAAAGTTGTTAGCATCAACCTCCTTAAAGAAGGTCTTAGTTGTAATAGCATTATTTTTTATGCTAATTTCCAAATCTAAATAATGGACAAGCTCTTTGCTGATATCGGCTGTGAATTTTAAATTAAGGTCGTTATCATTCATACTATTAAGGCACTCCTGTAATAGATCATTACTCCCCTTCCAGATAATAAACAGATCGTCTATATATCTTTTGTAGACGATTATGTTATTTTTATAGGGACTTCGATTGAGGAATTTATTTTCCCAGTCACCCATGAACAGATTTGCGTAGCTAGGGGCAAATTTTGTGCCCATAGCTGTTCCGCAAATCTGTTCATAGAATTTGTCTTCATAGAGAAAGAAATTATGCGTCAAAATAAATTTGATACTATAGTATCAAATTTATTTTGACGCATAATTTCTTTCTCTATGAAGATAAATTCTATGAACAGATTTGCGGAACAGCTATGGGCACAAAATTTGCCTCATTTACCTCTTTCATCTCCTTTAGATTTTCAAACATTCTTATTATGTATATATAGTATATTATCTCCTTACATATAATCTATAGCGTTTATTAGTCCATGCGCTCACTGTACTATCCTTAATTCCTCCTTCAATATCTATTGGGAGATTTATTACTGTTCTACCTTTAAAACTGCTAATAGTGGTGATAACGTCAGATTACTACATTTGTAAAACCCACTTTATGAAATATTTACACATTAATCGCTAAATTTTTAGAATTTATAGTATTTTTATCATTTTATTTTATATATATATCATTCAGTTGCTCTTAAATATAGACCGGGTAATTCTATGATCATTGCTAAAGGATGTATATTCAATGATTAGAAACTACCTGTATATTGTTTATTGTTTATTCTTTACACTGTAAGATAACACAATTTGTTAATTGTATAATTGATATCCACTAATAGCCAATCTTTAGGGGCTATTTAAACCTCACAGGGCTATGGAAAAGCAGCTTGACAAAGGCTGAGTATCCTCAGCTGAAACGCGTTGCTGCTAACTTTTTCACCCCAAGGAGATCGCTAAGGACATATCTGAAACCACTTTCCACTACAGACGTAGAGCCGGGATCCTCATCACAAGCGGCTACTCCCCCAAAGGCTAGGACCAATCAGAGCCCCTTCCGGAGAAGGCGCGCACTCTGTAGGTTCACAGCAGGAGAACGCTGAGAAGTCCATACCGGCTCCACAATCGGCTGTCATCCTAAATACTTGAAGAATCCACTTGCAAAGCTTCCACAGAAGCATAACGGATTATCTATATTGGATGATTTGCACTGGGCAATTTACAAGGAAAAGACTTCGTTTAAGGTACCATTCAGCTGCATAAATATACGGTTAAACAGTTAAACAGATGTTTAATCCGTTTTATCACTCTTTGATGTATTGCGCATAAAGAACAGTGACTCTACAGAAAATCTGTTCTCATAATAATTGTCCTTTTCTAGTATATGATTGGTACACCAACCATAAGATTGATCATTATTAGATAAGTTTTACAAGTGTATTAAGTACAGATCTTTCATTCCTTAGATCTGCTGTGTTTTATTTATATAATATTAAGCACTGTACTACCACCGTTTTTATTTCTCTGTGCTGCTATATTTATTTCTCTGTGCTGAAAAGTTATTATATATGCAGATATAGATAGTTTTACTTTAAATAACGTATATTTTATTTTACATCCACATTTTTGTTTTTGTTTTTAAGGTTGGCCAACCTGAATATACATAATTCCTCTGGCACAGTGAGAATTACCTACGTCTTTTATCGGATTACCTTATTCATATTGTTTTTATATAATGTTTTTATATATAGTTCAGTAATAAATATTTATTTTATTTCATATAAAGATTCTGTGTCCTTTGGGTATTTTAGCCAATCCTTGGCGCTGGTGTGTTATATCTTTGCTTGCTAACCCTTTTTTGGGACCTTTAGAGGAAGTCCCTTCTAACTCACTAGTCTTACCCTCTTGTTCTAGCGCAGTCTATCATCACATTTCCCTTAATGGTATGGCTTTATGCCAGGTAGAAACTTCTCTCGCAACCTGAGGAAATTACAACTGATTTTAAATTCTTATTACCCTTAGGGGGGTAATTCTTCAAAGGGTCTGGATGCTGCAATAATTTCAATAGACACGGAGAAGGCCTTCAACTCCATCACTTGGGACCATCTGTTCACAGCTCTGCCCAGGTTTGGGGTTGAGGGGTCCTGCTTAATTCATTTCCGCTTAATCTATAATTCCCCAAATGCTTCTATTCTTATTAATGATAATCCAACAGTAAACTTCTCCCTTCATAAGGGATCAAGACAGGGTTGTCCGCTGTCTCCTTATTTATTGAATTTGGCTTTAGAACCCCTAGCAATTTATATAAGAAAGAGATAGAAGGGATTAAATTGGGTTCAAGGAAGAAAACTACACTACTAACTTTACGCGGATGACTTATTAGTATTATTATCTAACACCAGAAGGAATATTCCGTTACTGATTCAAATTTTACAGGAATTTAGTGCCTTCTCAGGCTACAGAGTAAATACACTCAAATCAGAAATTTTCTGGTTAAATAAACACAAAGATTTGCACCAAATATGCCAGTTTAAGGAGGTTAAAAACGCCTTTGTGTATCTAGGCATTAAATTATCTAAAGATAATAACTAATGGTATGACCTTAAATATCCCCCAATTCCTATGAAAATATGATGTGGACAATTGGGCCAAATTCAATTTAACACTAACAGGCAAAGTTATTGAATTAAAATAGTGATATTTCCCAAACTTCTGTATCTGATGCAAAACCTTCCAATTCTGATCAAACAGAAGGATTTAAAGCTACTAAAACAGGTAATTATTTAGTTTATATGGGGGAGAAAACAGATGGCTATAGCATTCAAAAAGCTTTCACTTTTTAGAATTGATGGTGATTTGGCACTCCCAGATATTGATATCTATAATTTAGTAAGTGTGACAAAGATTGCCTTGGACTGGCTAACCGGAATGGATTATTATACAACTCTCCCCCTTGAAGAAATTCAACTGCTGCTAATTGCACCCTTTAGGGGCAGGGTGTCCCTCAAACTGCCAATTGCTAATAAAGAACTTCTAGAATAATAGGTGGGGCTGGGTCGGGTGAGGATATTATATATATATATTTTTTTTTTCTCTTACCCTTTTTCTGTTCATATATGTATTTGTATATATATATATATATATATATATATATATATATATATATATATATATATATATATATAGCTATACATATTATTGCTTTTAAATGATTTGAAACTGTCCAATTCAAGCACGCAAGGCTTTTTTTGTCTTTTTTGTTTGTTATGACAAGTGACATGTATGTGAATATAACATGCTGTTTGCTGAAAAGTACTTTGAATTGGATTATAAATAATTAATATTTATAAACTTTTCAAATCTGATTGTGAAGTCACTTTATACAAATGTGATAAAATATAATAGCTTAATATTGTGATTCTTAATGCTTTGATAATTCCCCCATTTATCACAAATACATTTTGTTTTGATAGACTTGTAATAGAATTTGTTTTGTATTTATTAATTAATTAAATTAATAAAATAATCCAGATGAAGACTGAAAAAAAGACAATACTAAAAATGCTGTTATAGTTTTTAAAATTTAGTATAAAAAATAACTAAAAACATAGCTGAGCACATCACACTTTTAAACTATAAAACACGATCACCAAAATATTCACTTAAAGTGATGCTAAAGTTATCAAAACTAAACATCACTTTCATTTATAATTTCTTATAAAACAGCCAAACAAAATACATATTGCTGATACTGTCCCTGTTTTTGGGATGACACTCCTCCACCCGCCACCGATGTCCTCTATTTTTCCCCCTAGCATTTGTATGTGATATTCAATTTATCTCCAGGCCGTTAGGCAGCCAACATTTCAGAAAACCTGTCATTCGGGAGTAATGCGCATGTGCTACATTTCACCCTGATCCAAGTGCACCTGGATGCCTATGTAGAGAGCTGGTGGGACTACTCTCTACGTCACAGGCAATTGAAAGCCGGAACTTCACAGAGGTTGAGGAAGGACCGGTAAATAAGATTTTTAAAAATGTAGGGATAAATTAAAAAAACAAACAAACAAATTAAGCGACTTTTGTATACATCATAATGGTAATGTAATGAGCTATTGCAGAAAGCTCAAATTTACCATCACTTTAAGATTGCAATGAATTGCTTGACTGAGAAACAAAATATTAATTATAAGGTTGCTCAAAATTATGTAAAATTACTAATTAAACAAGTAATGAATTAATAATATTGGCTAAGTGGAAAAAAAAGTTTTATACCCAATTAACTTCCTGTTTTACTTTTTTGCTTCCTTATGTAGGTCTGTGAAACTAGTACAAACACCCTTGAAAATCCTTTGATATGCACGATTTATACTTTAATTTGTCTTTTAATTAGTTTTTCCTGCTATATAGTTTACTAGTTCATTTTTTAGTTCATTTAGTTAATGGACCACTAAACACAGTAGAATAGTCAATAAATGCATATTAAATACAATGCAAAAGCATGCATCATGTGACAGCCATCAGTCAATCACAAAATGCATATACATATATTCTGTGAGTCTTGCACAGACTCAGTAGGAGCTGGTGCCTCAGAAAGTGTGCATATAAAAAGAGTGTGCAAATTAGGATAATGGAAGTGAATTGGAAAGTTGTTTAAAAGTGTGTGCTCTATCTGAATCATGAAAGTATAATATTGACTTGATTGTACCTTTAACACAGGAGTTGATTGCAATCTTTCCAAAATCCTTGTTCAATATTAAAAACAAGATTGGACATGATTTATTTATTTATTTATTTATTTATTTAATTATTATTTATCTATCTATCTATCTATCTATCAAAGTGATTGCAATCTTTCCAAGACAAACACAGTTGAGGTTGATAACTCCCATGATATTCACTCTCCATACCTCACAACGGCATTGTTACGGTCGATGGCTGTTGTTCACAAAATAACAAAATGGGTCAGTGGAGTTAATAGAGTCCATGTGTGTAGTAATAGAGGGATTTTATTTTAATAAAAATATTTTGTAATGTCATTTACTGATGCATAAACATTGGCATTGATATCTGGGTTGATTTTGCAACTTTTGGTATATATAGTAGACATGTTTTATTGTGTGCATACAAAGAGAGAAGCGCTCTACCAGGAACGAACAACAGCTCAGTGGCTTGTTCTATGGCGATTTACCACCCGGAAGCAGCCTCTTTTAGACCAGTGTGCTTTTCACAGAAGAAAACTTTCCTGAAGTATATCAGTCTGATCCCGCCAAGTAAGGTCAGTCCAGCCCCGAAATACCAGGCAATTCTCCTCTGAACAAGGAACATGACAACCCCAGACGATCGTTTCGGCCTTCTATGGGCCTCGTCAGTGAGGTGCAGCCACATTCCTCTAAGCACACTGGGCAAGGAGTCCACGTCTGGTTTCCCCCATCACCCATAGGGAGACTTCCCCAGGGTCATAATAATTTGCATACAAAGAGAGAAGCGCTCTACCAGGAACGAACAACAGCTCAGTGGCTTGTTCTATGGCGATTTACCACCCGGAAGCAGCCTCTTTTAGACCAGTGTGCTTTTCACAGAAGAAAACTTTCCTGAAGTATATCAGTCTGATCCCGCCAAGTAAGGTCAGTCCAGCCCCGAAATACCAGGCAATTCTCCTCTGAACAAGGAACATGACAACCCCAGACGATCGTTTCGGCCTTCTATGGGCCTCGTCAGTGAGGTGCAGCCACATTCCTCTAAGCACACTGGGCAAGGAGTCCACGTCTGGTTTCCCCCATCACCCATAGGGAGACTTCCCCAGGGTCATAATAATTTGCATACAAAGAGAGAAGCGCTCTACCAGGAACGAACAACAGCTCAGTGGCTTGTTCTATGGCGATTTACCACCCGGAAGCAGCCTCTTTTAGACCAGTGTGCTTTTCACAGAAGAAAACTTTCCTGAAGTATATCAGTCTGATCCCGCCAAGTAAGGTCAGTCCAGCCCCGAAATACCAGGCAATTCTCCTCTGAACAAGGAACATGACAACCCCAGACGATCGTTTCGGCCTTCTATGGGCCTCGTCAGTGAGGTGCAGCCACATTCCTCTAAGCACACTGGGCAAGGAGTCCACGTCTGGTTTCCCCCATCACCCATAGGGAGACTTCCCCAGGGTCATAATAATTTGCATACAAAGAGAGAAGCGCTCTACCAGGAACGAACAACAGCTCAGTGGCTTGTTCTATGGCGATTTACCACCCGGAAGCAGCCTCTTTTAGACCAGTGTGCTTTTCACAGAAGAAAACTTTCCTGAAGTATATCAGTCTGATCCCGCCAAGTAAGGTCAGTCCAGCCCCGAAATACCAGGCAATTCTCCTCTGAACAAGGAACATGACAACCCCAGACGATCGTTTCGGCCTTCTATGGGCCTCGTCAGTGAGGTGCAGCCACATTCCTCTAAGCACACTGGGCAAGGAGTCCACGTCTGGTTTCCCCCATCACCCATAGGGAGACTTCCCCAGGGTCATAATAATTTGCATACAAAGAGAGAAGCGCTCTACCAGGAACGAACAACAGCTCAGTGGCTTGTTCTATGGCGATTTACCACCCGGAAGCAGCCTCTTTTAGACCAGTGTGCTTTTCACAGAAGAAAACTTTCCTGAAGTATATCAGTCTGATCCCGCCAAGTAAGGTCAGTCCAGCCCCGAAATACCAGGCAATTCTCCTCTGAACAAGGAACATGACAACCCCAGACGATCGTTTCGGCCTTCTATGGGCCTCGTCAGTGAGGTGCAGCCACATTCCTCTAAGCACACTGGGCAAGGAGTCCACGTCTGGTTTCCCCCATCACCCATAGGGAGACTTCCCCAGGGTCATAATAATTTGCATACAAAGAGAGAAGCGCTCTACCAGGAACGAACAACAGCTCAGTGGCTTGTTCTATGGCGATTTACCACCCGGAAGCAGCCTCTTTTAGACCAGTGTGCTTTTCACAGAAGAAAACTTTCCTGAAGTATATCAGTCTGATCCCGCCAAGTAAGGTCAGTCCAGCCCCGAAATACCAGGCAATTCTCCTCTGAACAAGGAACATGACAACCCCAGACGATCGTTTCGGCCTTCTATGGGCCTCGTCAGTGAGGTGCAGCCACATTCCTCTAAGCACACTGGGCAAGGAGTCCACGTCTGGTTTCCCCCATCACCCATAGGGAGACTTCCCCAGGGTCATAATAATTTGCATACAAAGAGAGAAGCGCTCTACCAGGAACGAACAACAGCTCAGTGGCTTGTTCTATGGCGATTTACCACCCGGAAGCAGCCTCTTTTAGACCAGTGTGCTTTTCACAGAAGAAAACTTTCCTGAAGTATATCAGTCTGATCCCGCCAAGTAAGGTCAGTCCAGCCCCGAAATACCAGGCAATTCTCCTCTGAACAAGGAACATGACAACCCCAGACGATCGTTTCGGCCTTCTATGGGCCTCGTCAGTGAGGTGCAGCCACATTCCTCTAAGCACACTGGGCAAGGAGTCCACGTCTGGTTTCCCCCATCACCCATAGGGAGACTTCCCCAGGGTCATAATAATTTGCATACAAAGAGAGAAGCGCTCTACCAGGAACGAACAACAGCTCAGTGGCTTGTTCTATGGCGATTTACCACCCGGAAGCAGCCTCTTTTAGACCAGTGTGCTTTTCACAGAAGAAAACTTTCCTGAAGTATATCAGTCTGATCCCGCCAAGTAAGGTCAGTCCAGCCCCGAAATACCAGGCAATTCTCCTCTGAACAAGGAACATGACAACCCCAGACGATCGTTTCGGCCTTCTATGGGCCTCGTCAGTGAGGTGCAGCCACATTCCTCTAAGCACACTGGGCAAGGAGTCCACGTCTGGTTTCCCCCATCACCCATAGGGAGACTTCCCCAGGGTCATAATAATTTGCATACAAAGAGAGAAGCGCTCTACCAGGAACGAACAACAGCTCAGTGGCTTGTTCTATGGCGATTTACCACCCGGAAGCAGCCTCTTTTAGACCAGTGTGCTTTTCACAGAAGAAAACTTTCCTGAAGTATATCAGTCTGATCCCGCCAAGTAAGGTCAGTCCAGCCCCGAAATACCAGGCAATTCTCCTCTGAACAAGGAACATGACAACCCCAGACGATCGTTTCGGCCTTCTATGGGCCTCGTCAGTGAGGTGCAGCCACATTCCTCTAAGCACACTGGGCAAGGAGTCCACGTCTGGTTTCCCCCATCACCCATAGGGAGACTTCCCCAGGGTCATAATAATTTGCATACAAAGAGAGAAGCGCTCTACCAGGAACGAACAACAGCTCAGTGGCTTGTTCTATGGCGATTTACCACCCGGAAGCAGCCTCTTTTAGACCAGTGTGCTTTTCACAGAAGAAAACTTTCCTGAAGTATATCAGTCTGATCCCGCCAAGTAAGGTCAGTCCAGCCCCGAAATACCAGGCAATTCTCCTCTGAACAAGGAACATGACAACCCCAGACGATCGTTTCGGCCTTCTATGGGCCTCGTCAGTGAGGTGCAGCCACATTCCTCTAAGCACACTGGGCAAGGAGTCCACGTCTGGTTTCCCCCATCACCCATAGGGAGACTTCCCCAGGGTCATAATAATTTGCATACAAAGAGAGAAGCGCTCTACCAGGAACGAACAACAGCTCAGTGGCTTGTTCTATGGCGATTTACCACCCGGAAGCAGCCTCTTTTAGACCAGTGTGCTTTTCACAGAAGAAAACTTTCCTGAAGTATATCAGTCTGATCCCGCCAAGTAAGGTCAGTCCAGCCCCGAAATACCAGGCAATTCTCCTCTGAACAAGGAACATGACAACCCCAGACGATCGTTTCGGCCTTCTATGGGCCTCGTCAGTGAGGTGCAGCCACATTCCTCTAAGCACACTGGGCAAGGAGTCCACGTCTGGTTTCCCCCATCACCCATAGGGAGACTTCCCCAGGGTCATAATAATTTGCATACAAAGAGAGAAGCGCTCTACCAGGAACGAACAACAGCTCAGTGGCTTGTTCTATGGCGATTTACCACCCGGAAGCAGCCTCTTTTAGACCAGTGTGCTTTTCACAGAAGAAAACTTTCCTGAAGTATATCAGTCTGATCCCGCCAAGTAAGGTCAGTCCAGCCCCGAAATACCAGGCAATTCTCCTCTGAACAAGGAACATGACAACCCCAGACGATCGTTTCGGCCTTCTATGGGCCTCGTCAGTGAGGTGCAGCCACATTCCTCTAAGCACACTGGGCAAGGAGTCCACGTCTGGTTTCCCCCATCACCCATAGGGAGACTTCCCCAGGGTCATAATAATTTGCATACAAAGAGAGAAGCGCTCTACCAGGAACGAACAACAGCTCAGTGGCTTGTTCTATGGCGATTTACCACCCGGAAGCAGCCTCTTTTAGACCAGTGTGCTTTTCACAGAAGAAAACTTTCCTGAAGTATATCAGTCTGATCCCGCCAAGTAAGGTCAGTCCAGCCCCGAAATACCAGGCAATTCTCCTCTGAACAAGGAACATGACAACCCCAGACGATCGTTTCGGCCTTCTATGGGCCTCGTCAGTGAGGTGCAGCCACATTCCTCTAAGCACACTGGGCAAGGAGTCCACGTCTGGTTTCCCCCATCACCCATAGGGAGACTTCCCCAGGGTCATAATAATTTGCATACAAAGAGAGAAGCGCTCTACCAGGAACGAACAACAGCTCAGTGGCTTGTTCTATGGCGATTTACCACCCGGAAGCAGCCTCTTTTAGACCAGTGTGCTTTTCACAGAAGAAAACTTTCCTGAAGTATATCAGTCTGATCCCGCCAAGTAAGGTCAGTCCAGCCCCGAAATACCAGGCAATTCTCCTCTGAACAAGGAACATGACAACCCCAGACGATCGTTTCGGCCTTCTATGGGCCTCGTCAGTGAGGTGCAGCCACATTCCTCTAAGCACACTGGGCAAGGAGTCCACGTCTGGTTTCCCCCATCACCCATAGGGAGACTTCCCCAGGGTCATAATAATTTGCATACAAAGAGAGAAGCGCTCTACCAGGAACGAACAACAGCTCAGTGGCTTGTTCTATGGCGATTTACCACCCGGAAGCAGCCTCTTTTAGACCAGTGTGCTTTTCACAGAAGAAAACTTTCCTGAAGTATATCAGTCTGATCCCGCCAAGTAAGGTCAGTCCAGCCCCGAAATACCAGGCAATTCTCCTCTGAACAAGGAACATGACAACCCCAGACGATCGTTTCGGCCTTCTATGGGCCTCGTCAGTGAGGTGCAGCCACATTCCTCTAAGCACACTGGGCAAGGAGTCCACGTCTGGTTTCCCCCATCACCCATAGGGAGACTTCCCCAGGGTCATAATAATTTGCATACAAAGAGAGAAGCGCTCTACCAGGAACGAACAACAGCTCAGTGGCTTGTTCTATGGCGATTTACCACCCGGAAGCAGCCTCTTTTAGACCAGTGTGCTTTTCACAGAAGAAAACTTTCCTGAAGTATATCAGTCTGATCCCGCCAAGTAAGGTCAGTCCAGCCCCGAAATACCAGGCAATTCTCCTCTGAACAAGGAACATGACAACCCCAGACGATCGTTTCGGCCTTCTATGGGCCTCGTCAGTGAGGTGCAGCCACATTCCTCTAAGCACACTGGGCAAGGAGTCCACGTCTGGTTTCCCCCATCACCCATAGGGAGACTTCCCCAGGGTCATAATAATTTGCATACAAAGAGAGAAGCGCTCTACCAGGAACGAACAACAGCTCAGTGGCTTGTTCTATGGCGATTTACCACCCGGAAGCAGCCTCTTTTAGACCAGTGTGCTTTTCACAGAAGAAAACTTTCCTGAAGTATATCAGTCTGATCCCGCCAAGTAAGGTCAGTCCAGCCCCGAAATACCAGGCAATTCTCCTCTGAACAAGGAACATGACAACCCCAGACGATCGTTTCGGCCTTCTATGGGCCTCGTCTTTTCAATTATTTGCTTCGGCAGTGGCCTCTTGTTTTTTGGGTTTGAGCATGCTGTTCTGGTGACCGATGTATATTATCAATCTGTAGGTATTGAGTCTTTATCAGGTGCCTTTGGCTGTTTAATTCAAAGTGTCTATTTTGCTGAAAAACACGCACTGAGTAATTAAAAAACATCTCTTTCTTCTAATGGATTGGATTACAAAAATAAAATCACCTGAGAGATTATGCAATGCAATTTTAATGCACTGTAGTAAGGACATCTGTTTGGTAGCAGCTATTATTAAAGTGAAACTGAACCCCAAAAAAATATTTTATGATTCAAATAGAGCACACAAATTTAAGCAACTTTCTAATTTACTCCTATTATCAATTTTTCTTTGTTCTATTGCTATTTTTATTTGAAAAAGAAGGCATCTAAGCTAAAGAGCCAGACAATTTTTGGTTCAGACCCTGGACAGCACTTGTTTATTGGTGGGTGAATTTATCCACCAATCAGCAAGAACAACCCAGGTTGTTCACCAAAAATGGCCCGGCATATAAACTTACATTCTTGCTTTTCAAATGAAGATACCAAGAGAATGAAGAAAATTGGATAATAGGAGTAAATTAGAAAGTTGCTTAAAATTGCATGCTGTATCTGAATCACGAAAGAAAGAAAAAATGTGGGTTCAGTGTCCCTTTAAGCAGCTTTCATTCTTTTAATTTGGAGCCTGTTAGCTTAAAGGGATACTAAACCCATTTTTTTATTTCATGATTTGGATAGAGCATGCAATTTTAAGCAATTTTCTAATTAACTCCTATTATCAATTGTTTCTTCATTCTCTTGGTATCTTTATTCGAAAAAGCAGAAACGTAAGGTTAGGAGCCAGCCCATTTTTGGATCAGCACCCCAGATAGTGCTTGCTGATTGGTGGCTACATTTAGCCACCAATCAGCAAGCACTACCCAGATACTAAACCTAAAATGGGCTATTAAAAAAAGAAAATTGTGTTTAGTATCCCTTTAAAGAACCATTAAATACAGTAGAAAAAAAAACAATGCAATAAGACTTAGGGTCAGATGATAAAATATTCTACATCTTGAAGAGAAATTACAGTACAGAATTCTCTAAGAAAAAGGTTGCAACTCCCATTGAGGTGAGAGATTCCCACCATAGAAATTAATTAAGCTCTTTAGGATATAGAATCTAACATGGGATACTGAATGGGAAGTCTTACGGCTAGATTATGAGTTGTGCTTTATGCATGAAAAAGCCTCCTAATGCTGCTTTTTCTCTACCAATGGTATTACAAGTTTCCGTAACGCCACAAAAAAATCCACCTCCGCTCAAATTATTAACGTAAACCCACACCCAGTAGTTAATCATATACCGCTAACAAAAACATCCACAAATCACTACAAAAACATTACACAAACTACACTTACACTCATACAAACACTACACAATAATAATTTTTAAGATTTTACATTTGTATGTCAAAATAGAACGGATCTAAGTTACAAGATCTCGGGTGTTAGAAAAAAACCCCACACAAATCCATTTTCCATTGACTTACATAGACAGACGGGAACATACACTCATATAGCTACATCTAACTACAAATATTATCACATATATACACAATGAGATACATACAAACAATATACAGCACATTACCTACAAAAAACAGATTTTTATTAGGAAATAAACACAATTTAGCTACTTTTTCACAAAAGAATATGACGTCACTCACTTTACGCTCAAAACAAGTGTTGGATTTTATTTTTCCACACATTTTTCTCCTCCATTGACTTTTATGGGGAAGACGTGCTTGTGCACGCGACAGGCAGATTTACCTAACGCACGTAAAATGCATAGACAAAACTCGTAATACCAGCGTTACAATTGTGAACCTAACTCATTCTTTCTTGCGTTACTCCCGCTATGACAAATAGATCAAGAAATTACTATTTTCCGATGGAGTTATGGCTTTTTCTTGTGTGAAATTCACTACAACATCAAATTGTTATATAAATTTACATTACATCAACTACAAATCACCATAAACAATACGAAATCTTTTGGAAAAATTACATCATATTTAAACGGACAGAAAAATAATTTTCACATTTCATTATTCACAAGCAGTAGACAATTGGAAACACTTCTCATTTACCTCTAGTATAGCATTTAATTTATTCAACGCATATGCTTGCATGAACAGCATATCTACATAGGCTTAAAACATGATCATTAATGGATGCACAATCATGACTTTTGTCATTCACTCATACATGTGCATTGATATTCTTGGGGAATAACACATATGAACAATGAACACATTTACATCATACAACTACATTTGAAGGTTGCTTAACATTAGATTCTCTCTATGAATCCTGAAACATAGAATATGGATTTAGTGTCCCTTTAACATCACGATTCACTCATAATATACCATTAGGAATTACGTACAATGAGAATTTATCATTAGAACAGATTAGAGCTGTCGCTTTTTTGGAAGGAACAACAATGCTATACTGCTTTATTTAAGTCAGCATATGTGGGAGAGAATCACAATACATACGTAGATGTACATAACATGCATCACACAACAACATAACACACATTTATATTTTTAATCATCACACAAGAAGAATGTTGTAAAATACAACAACAGAATGAAGATTTGCTAACTAGACAGGCAGGTTGCTAATATGACGACATCATTATAAGCTTCAACCATACAGATTACAGCATTAGGACTGTTCCGCCCCTTTCAGAAGTTTCTCACTCAATACTACAATACTACATATACGTAAACGTATGAAGATCTTCATTATTATAGCGATTTCAATGGGACGCGTACAATATTGATATCTCGCAAATCACTTATATATACAATATTATAGATGTCAGCTGGAAGATCATCATTATTATTGCGATTTTAATGGGATGCGTACAATATTGACATCTCGCCAATCACTTATATATAGAATATTATAGATGTCAGCTGTTACTTTATCGTTTACAAACAATATTGCAGCAACATTGATCCATCAGATTCTATGCCATGTCTATGCACATTATACACAAGTATGCACTTTCATTCATGTTAGCGAGGACGTGTACTTTTTACTATAAGATTGCATTTAATAAGTATTTATTACG
Source organism: Bombina bombina (assembly GCF_027579735.1). Lineage (NCBI taxonomy): Eukaryota > Metazoa > Chordata > Amphibia > Anura > Bombinatoridae > Bombina > Bombina bombina. Next base: position 360,641,621 of record NC_069505.1, on the reverse strand, counting down.
CATATGAACAAACATTACGAAGATGCACTGTATATGTTATATTTTACACTTTCACATTGCGATTCATTGGGGGGAAACAAAATTTAAGCAAACACCTAAAAAAAATGCCCACTTTGAAAGCATTTGCACCGCTCACATACAATCAAGTGTATACAATCAGCAATCATTACAAACTCACTACCATTGGACATATTGCACTATAAATCCCCCAAACAACATGGCCAAAGCGTCCCTTGTGATCGACATTGTATCAAATCGCTTTTGTGTTTTTGCATACCTTGTTACTCCTTTTGTGTTTGCTCTGCTGTTTGGCTTTGTGCTGCTTAGCTTGGGAAATATGGATAATCCTCAGTTAGTTGCTGCTGGTGCTGTTGCATGAGTGGTGTTCAATAGAATCAGATGGGCTCGGCGTCTCCAAGAGAGACGTAGGACTCATCTGATTAGAGGTCCTCCTGTTCACAGGGTGAGGCCCACCTTGGATAACATGAGCGACTTCGAGGTTTATGACAAGTATAGGCTCAATCGCGATCAGCTCATTAGCCTTTACAATGTTCTTAAACCTCATATGGAGCCACGTAGACATATGCGAACTGCAATCCCTGGCATGACCAAGATGCTAAATTGCAAACACTTCCTGCCCTCCGGAAGTTTTCAATCCGGAGAGGGGTACATGCATGGGCTGGCTCAGGGTACGTTCTCTGTGGTTTTTGACAACTTTCTGGATGCCATGGTATGAGTCAGAAGCGTTACATAGGATTCCCTCAAAATGATGGTGATTGGAGGCGCCTGAAGAGGGAATTCTTTGCAATAGCTCGAATGCCTAATGTCTTGGGAACAATAGATTGCACCCACATTGCGCTGCATGCTCCAGAAGATGACTTGCCCTTCCGAAATCACGAACACTTCCATAGTCTCAACGTGCAGTTTGTTTGTGACTCACGGATGCGGATTATGCACGTGTGTGTGAATTTCGGTGGGGCTTGCATCCTCAGACAGTCGTCCCTGTGGCGGCAGTTTCAGGGCAGACAGTTTCCCCCTGGGTGGCTCGTTGGTGAGTACTTGTGCACAACATGGTTAAGTAGTTAGACAATTGCCAATGTAATCTTCAAAACAGTTGTGTTTGTGTAATGTGCAAAATGTGCAGCTATAGGATGCCCTTTAACCATTTAATTGCCTTTCAGCAAATGTCTAGTTTTAGCTCCACACATATATGTAGCAGGTCATAGCTTAAATGGGCAGATAGAGAATGCAATTTAACCATTTCTTTCTCTTTTAGCAAATGTCTGGTTTATGCGAAATACACATATGTAGCATGTCTTAGCTTAAATGGGCAGATAGAGAATGCGCTTTAACCATGTAGTTGTCTCTTTCCGCAAATGTCTTGTTTTAGCTCCATAATACACAAAAAAGGAAAGAAAAGATAGGGGCTATTGCAGCACTCATTCTTACTTAAATTGGTATTGAGTTAGTTAAAACAAACTATACTTTATTTGAATATATTTAAAAAATATGGGGTAAATACCCCTACCGTTTACCACACCTACTACCAAATAGTGATTAAACTAAAAACAAGCCCACAGTCACTTCTCTGTTTCCTGGCCGATAGCAGGATACGTCGGCATCAGGTGGCTGAAGTGACTGAAATGGCAAGATTAAAAGTATATGGAGCAAACGCGTTTCGGCTACGACCTAGCCTTTCTCAATGCTGTATTTTACACTGACATTTGGTAAAACCCGAGGCTACCGGATGCGCGGACTTTAATACTCATTGGAAAGCCCCAGTTAGCCAATCACGTCGATTACAGGAAGAACGCCCCGTTATTATCCAATAGTTGTACACGGAGAACAACGCCCACTAACCCGACTGTGTTGTTTGGCTCTAGGGACTAAATGATATGCCGCGCATGCTCAGTGTTCCGCTGCTAGCGTGTAAAAAGTAATTCCATGTAATAACACTGCTAATTTAGAAATACGAATTTATACATTATACGGACAAAGTTTTATCCAAACAAGGAAGATCTTACATTTCTAAGAAATGTTTACCATACGCTATAGGGTTTATATTTCAATGGTTCATATCAATTCACACTCTCACGGTACTTACTGGAGTAGAAGAGTATAAAAGTTTTAAAGACTATGGAAATACCATTATTAACAACCCTTTAAAATTACCTGCATTATATTTACCATTATGTAAATATTGCCATACTGGCATGATTTAAGATTATGATATGGATATCCAACAAAGAGTAAAATATGTTGTCCACTTGTACCTCACTCTTGTCTGTCATATTTATAAAATCACATCCAGCATGCCTGAACATATAACGGTAGTGCAGTATATATGTGATTTAGGATTAAGTTATAATTGTCCAATAGTCAGAGTTACAGTTCTTCTTTATGAAGTATCACTACCATTTAGAAGGATCGATTACCATGAACCCACAAAAACTACCCTATAGATGGAACTTGCATTATCTGGATTATGATCTATATTGCGTAAATGCATAAATATATAATATTTCTTCTGGGTCCCAATCTTTAAATATATAATGTTAACTCAAGATCTCTAATTTACTAGATCTAAAATATATATCCATTATACAACGATTGGGACATAGGAGCGGACTAATAGTCCAAGGATGTATATGCTCAATAAAATAACAGTATTCCTATAATTTTAATGAAGTGATACAAGCTCACCAAATTATAGAATTGAATACAGTAGGCTATGTTATTAACTACATGGAATAAACTCTTTGCCAGTTGTAGCAGATCAGATATACACCCAGTAATTGTTATACTCATTCATGCCATGGGGCATGACAGTATTAAGATTGAAAACCCATTTGGTTTCCATCTGTAACAATTTATCCTCAGTGTTACCCCCTCTTATTCCGGGCTTCAATTTTTCAAGACCCCAACATTTTAAGGCACTGGTTTTCCCATTATGATAGCGGAGAAAATGCCTGGCAACACTAGTAATTTGTTTGGATTTGTCTACATCTCTTTGGGCTGTTCTGATATTGCTAAGGTGTTCAGTTATGCGTGTGCCCATGCTCCTTGTAGTCATTCCAATGTAATATAAATTACAGCTACAGGATATACAGTAGATAACATTAGTACTCTGACAATTTATGTGTTGTTTAATATTCCAGGTTTTTCCAAATCTGTCAACTATTTTTTGTTTTTTAACCATGTGTTGACATACTGAGCAGTGTCCACATGCAATAGAGCCTTCATATATAGGCAATTTTTTAGCATTTCTGTCATAATGGCTACTGACCAGTGTATCCTTAATATTCCTAGCTCGCCTATATGTTACTAGAGGTTTCTCTGTTATTAACGGTTTAAGCAGTTCATCTCCAGTTAGGACATGCCAATGTTTGGTCAGAATTGTAGTAATTTGATCGCTGTGTGCGGAATAAGTAGTAATACACCTTAGGGGGGTATTATTCTCCTTAATCTTAGGGGTAAGTAGTTCTCCCCTATCTTTCTGTAACGCTCTGTTATATGCTCTCGCAAGCAGTTTTTTTGAATAACCTCTTTCAAGTAACCTTTGTCTAAGTTCTCTAGCAGCTATTTTGAAATTTTCAACGGTGCTACAATTTCTCCTTAAACGTATATATTCTCCCATAGGTAGTCCTCTAATAGTAGCAGGATGGTGATAGCTACTAGCATGCAAAATATTATTAGTGGAAGTGGGTTTCCTATACGCTTCTGTAGCAATAGAGCTATCAGTATTTCGAATTGTTATATCCAAAAATTCCACTTTGGATTTTTGTATGTTAGATGTGAGATATAGTCCAAATGGATTATCATTTAGAATATTAATGAAGTTATGCAAGAGATTCTCAGGACCATTCCATATAAATAGAATATCATCTATATATCTGGACCAGTGGGAGATGTGTTGAGTAAGGTGTTTTAGATTATCATTGAACACCACAGTTTCCTCCCACCAGCCCAGATATATATTAGCGTAGGTTGGGGCACATGCAGTGCCCATCGCTGTCCCACAGGTCTGTAAATAAAATTTGTCATCGAATACGAAAAAATTATGGGTTAAGATAAACTCTATCATATTCAATAGAAATTGTTTGACCTCCTCACTCATACTGGCATTTTGGTTAAGATAGTGTGATACCGCTCTACACCCCCACTGTGTTTGTATACTAGTGTAGAGCGATTCGACGTCACAAGTTACCAGTACTGAGTTACTGTCAATATTGATCTCATTAATTTTATTCAACAGATGCATAGTATCCCTGGTGTACGATGGGAGTGATTCTACAATATATCTCAATCTTGCGTCTATGTATTTGCTGGCCTTTTCAGTAAGGGAGCCTATTCCAGACACAATTGGTCTGCCTGGTGGCTTGCATGTGTCCTTATGTATCTTTGGCAACAAATACAAAGTGGCTGTTTTTGGTTCTTTTACTTCCAGAAAATTCAATTCCTTCTGATCTATAACACCATCGTTAAATGCTGAGCGAATAAGTGTATTATAGCTGTTGAGAAACTTCTCTGTAGGGTTACATAAAAGTGATTTATAATTAGAAGAATTATTAAGCTGACGTAGTGCTTCCTCTCTGTACATAACATCTGGCCAAATAACAATGTTACCGCCTTTATCACTGCTTTTTATTTGTATACCTTTCATATTTTTCAATTGTGTCAGGGCTATAGCTTCTTCATTAGATAAGTTGTGATCAATAGCACCACTGTTATCCTGTATGTCTAAAATATCTTGGCATACTAAATTAAGAAAGGTCAGTGTGTTATGCGATGTATGGTTTGGAGGTACAAATTTGGACTTGGCTTTTAAAATTGTTCGCCAACCAATATCCTCTTGGTCTGGATTGCAGCTAATAGCTTCATCTAATAATGCAATAAGATCATTAATGGCAGCCTGATCATTAGCATTAAGAGTGTTAGATTCAGGGTTACTGAAATATTTTTTAAGGAGAATTTTTCGGGTAAAAAGGTGGATATCCTTTATTGCCTCAAATTTATTTAGTTTAGGTGTTGGTATAAATGACAGGCCTCTTTTTAGGACGGATATTTGTACGTTGGATAAAGTGATATCAGAGAGATTAATTATATTTAGTTCAGGAATGTCTACTTCTTTTTGTGTTGTGATTTGTGATTGAACTTCACTTGTCTGCGAGTTCTGGGCTTGACGTTTACGGCCCCTTCTGGTTCTACGCCTAAAGGGATGTTAGTTTTGTTACTAGTATGAGGTACAATTCTATTTTTCAGAATCGGTCTAGGTATATTTTCACCATCAGATAAATCTACATCTGTGTTGTCACCTTCTCTGTCTGATGTATCTGCATCTAGACTAGCTGTTTTATTCTGTCCCCAAAGGTAGATTGTATCAGAGGAATAATCGTTAAGATCCCTATCAATCTTACGTTCTTTTCTCTCTGAGATAAAACGTGCAAATTTTTCGACTTCTCCCTTAGTTTTATTGTATGACTTTTGAAAATCTTCATTTAATTCATACTGTTTGAGTTCGTCACACAATTTAGAGATTCCCTCATTGATGTCATTTAATTTGTCTAGTTCATATTCTGTTAAATACCCCATCAATTTCAGCGAGCATTCAGTTAAGGCACTTTCCCATTTAATTTTAAATTCCGGTTTGTAATCATTAAACGAAGGGAACAATTTTAATCTTAGGCCTCTAGGAATGACATTGTTATCTTTGTAAAAGTTGTACATTCCTATGTTCCATTGTTTTTTTATTTGTTTCCTTCTGATTTTTTTAAGATTTTTTAAGGAGTCAGACCATTCCACTGAACTATTACTCTCTGTAGTGCTTTTATTTCTGAGTTCCGCTGTTAAATTTGTAATGTCTTTAGTCCATTGGAGCATTTCTGCTCCTAAATCAAAAGAGGCCATGATTTACGATCTAGTTAGTGTGTGCTCTAAGTTTACAGGAAAAAATGTGAGTGCAATTCTCACATATGAAGTTACAATATTTAGAAATATATATAAACTGGCACTACACGGATGTGAAGTAAGATAAAGAATCCATAGATTCCGGTGCTACCCCTTGTAAACAATTATAATACACAAAAAAGGAAAGAAAAGATAGGGGCTATTGCAGCACTCATTCTTACTTAAATTGGTATTGAGTTAGTTAAAACAAACTATACTTTATTTGAATATATTTAAAAAATATGGGGTAAATACCCCTACCGTTTACCACACCTACTACCAAATAGTGATTAAACTAAAAACAAGCCCACAGTCACTTCTCTGTTTCCTGGCCGATAGCAGGATACGTCGGCATCAGGTGGCTGAAGTGACTGAAATGGCAAGATTAAAAGTATATGGAGCAAACGCGTTTCGGCTACGACCTAGCCTTTCTCAATGCTGTATTTTACACTGACATTTGGTAAAACCCGAGGCTACCGGATGCGCGGACTTTAATACTCATTGGAAAGCCCCAGTTAGCCAATCACGTCGATTACAGGAAGAACGCCCCGTTATTATCCAATAGTTGTACACGGAGAACAACGCCCACTAACCCGACTGTGTTGTTTGGCTCTAGGGACTAAATGATATGCCGCGCATGCTCAGTGTTCCGCTGCTAGCGTGTAAAAAGTAATTCCATGTAATAACACTGCTAATTTAGAAATACGAATTTATACATTATACGGACAAAGTTTTATCCAAACAAGGAAGATCTTACATTTCTAAGAAATGTTTACCATACGCTATAGGGTTTATATTTCAATGGTTCATATCAATTCACACTCTCACGGTACTTACTGGAGTAGAAGAGTATAAAAGTTTTAAAGACTATGGAAATACCATTATTAACAACCCTTTAAAATTACCTGCATTATATTTACCATTATGTAAATATTGCCATACTGGCATGATTTAAGATTATGATATGGATATCCAACAAAGAGTAAAATATGTTGTCCACTTGTACCTCACTCTTGTCTGTCATATTTATAAAATCACATCCAGCATGCCTGAACATATAACGGTAGTGCAGTATATATGTGATTTAGGATTAAGTTATAATTGTCCAATAGTCAGAGTTACAGTTCTTCTTTATGAAGTATCACTACCATTTAGAAGGATCGATTACCATGAACCCACAAAAACTACCCTATAGATGGAACTTGCATTATCTGGATTATGATCTATATTGCGTAAATGCATAAATATATAATATTTCTTCTGGGTCCCAATCTTTAAATATATAATGTTAACTCAAGATCTCTAATTTACTAGATCTAAAATATATATCCATTATACAACGATTGGGACATAGGAGCGGACTAATAGTCCAAGGATGTATATGCTCAATAAAATAACAGTATTCCTATAATTTTAATGAAGTGATACAAGCTCACCAAATTATAGAATTGAATACAGTAGGCTATGTTATTAACTACATGGAATAAACTCTTTGCCAGTTGTAGCAGATCAGATATACACCCAGTAATTGTTATACTCATTCATGCCATGGGGCATGACAGTATTAAGATTGAAAACCCATTTGGTTTCCATCTGTAACAATTTATCCTCAGTGTTACCCCCTCTTATTCCGGGCTTCAATTTTTCAAGACCCCAACATTTTAAGGCACTGGTTTTCCCATTATGATAGCGGAGAAAATGCCTGGCAACACTAGTAATTTGTTTGGATTTGTCTACATCTCTTTGGGCTGTTCTGATATTGCTAAGGTGTTCAGTTATGCGTGTGCCCATGCTCCTTGTAGTCATTCCAATGTAATATAAATTACAGCTACAGGATATACAGTAGATAACATTAGTACTCTGACAATTTATGTGTTGTTTAATATTCCAGGTTTTTCCAAATCTGTCAACTATTTTTTGTTTTTTAACCATGTGTTGACATACTGAGCAGTGTCCACATGCAATAGAGCCTTCATATATAGGCAATTTTTTAGCATTTCTGTCATAATGGCTACTGACCAGTGTATCCTTAATATTCCTAGCTCGCCTATATGTTACTAGAGGTTTCTCTGTTATTAACGGTTTAAGCAGTTCATCTCCAGTTAGGACATGCCAATGTTTGGTCAGAATTGTAGTAATTTGATCGCTGTGTGCGGAATAAGTAGTAATACACCTTAGGGGGGTATTATTCTCCTTAATCTTAGGGGTAAGTAGTTCTCCCCTATCTTTCTGTAACGCTCTGTTATATGCTCTCGCAAGCAGTTTTTTTGAATAACCTCTTTCAAGTAACCTTTGTCTAAGTTCTCTAGCAGCTATTTTGAAATTTTCAACGGTGCTACAATTTCTCCTTAAACGTATATATTCTCCCATAGGTAGTCCTCTAATAGTAGCAGGATGGTGATAGCTACTAGCATGCAAAATATTATTAGTGGAAGTGGGTTTCCTATACGCTTCTGTAGCAATAGAGCTATCAGTATTTCGAATTGTTATATCCAAAAATTCCACTTTGGATTTTTGTATGTTAGATGTGAGATATAGTCCAAATGGATTATCATTTAGAATATTAATGAAGTTATGCAAGAGATTCTCAGGACCATTCCATATAAATAGAATATCATCTATATATCTGGACCAGTGGGAGATGTGTTGAGTAAGGTGTTTTAGATTATCATTGAACACCACAGTTTCCTCCCACCAGCCCAGATATATATTAGCGTAGGTTGGGGCACATGCAGTGCCCATCGCTGTCCCACAGGTCTGTAAATAAAATTTGTCATCGAATACGAAAAAATTATGGGTTAAGATAAACTCTATCATATTCAATAGAAATTGTTTGACCTCCTCACTCATACTGGCATTTTGGTTAAGATAGTGTGATACCGCTCTACACCCCCACTGTGTTTGTATACTAGTGTAGAGCGATTCGACGTCACAAGTTACCAGTACTGAGTTACTGTCAATATTGATCTCATTAATTTTATTCAACAGATGCATAGTATCCCTGGTGTACGATGGGAGTGATTCTACAATATATCTCAATCTTGCGTCTATGTATTTGCTGGCCTTTTCAGTAAGGGAGCCTATTCCAGACACAATTGGTCTGCCTGGTGGCTTGCATGTGTCCTTATGTATCTTTGGCAACAAATACAAAGTGGCTGTTTTTGGTTCTTTTACTTCCAGAAAATTCAATTCCTTCTGATCTATAACACCATCGTTAAATGCTGAGCGAATAAGTGTATTATAGCTGTTGAGAAACTTCTCTGTAGGGTTACATAAAAGTGATTTATAATTAGAAGAATTATTAAGCTGACGTAGTGCTTCCTCTCTGTACATAACATCTGGCCAAATAACAATGTTACCGCCTTTATCACTGCTTTTTATTTGTATACCTTTCATATTTTTCAATTGTGTCAGGGCTATAGCTTCTTCATTAGATAAGTTGTGATCAATAGCACCACTGTTATCCTGTATGTCTAAAATATCTTGGCATACTAAATTAAGAAAGGTCAGTGTGTTATGCGATGTATGGTTTGGAGGTACAAATTTGGACTTGGCTTTTAAAATTGTTCGCCAACCAATATCCTCTTGGTCTGGATTGCAGCTAATAGCTTCATCTAATAATGCAATAAGATCATTAATGGCAGCCTGATCATTAGCATTAAGAGTGTTAGATTCAGGGTTACTGAAATATTTTTTAAGGAGAATTTTTCGGGTAAAAAGGTGGATATCCTTTATTGCCTCAAATTTATTTAGTTTAGGTGTTGGTATAAATGACAGGCCTCTTTTTAGGACGGATATTTGTACGTTGGATAAAGTGATATCAGAGAGATTAATTATATTTAGTTCAGGAATGTCTACTTCTTTTTGTGTTGTGATTTGTGATTGAACTTCACTTGTCTGCGAGTTCTGGGCTTGACGTTTACGGCCCCTTCTGGTTCTACGCCTAAAGGGATGTTAGTTTTGTTACTAGTATGAGGTACAATTCTATTTTTCAGAATCGGTCTAGGTATATTTTCACCATCAGATAAATCTACATCTGTGTTGTCACCTTCTCTGTCTGATGTATCTGCATCTAGACTAGCTGTTTTATTCTGTCCCCAAAGGTAGATTGTATCAGAGGAATAATCGTTAAGATCCCTATCAATCTTACGTTCTTTTCTCTCTGAGATAAAACGTGCAAATTTTTCGACTTCTCCCTTAGTTTTATTGTATGACTTTTGAAAATCTTCATTTAATTCATACTGTTTGAGTTCGTCACACAATTTAGAGATTCCCTCATTGATGTCATTTAATTTGTCTAGTTCATATTCTGTTAAATACCCCATCAATTTCAGCGAGCATTCAGTTAAGGCACTTTCCCATTTAATTTTAAATTCCGGTTTGTAATCATTAAACGAAGGGAACAATTTTAATCTTAGGCCTCTAGGAATGACATTGTTATCTTTGTAAAAGTTGTACATTCCTATGTTCCATTGTTTTTTTATTTGTTTCCTTCTGATTTTTTTAAGATTTTTTAAGGAGTCAGACCATTCCACTGAACTATTACTCTCTGTAGTGCTTTTATTTCTGAGTTCCGCTGTTAAATTTGTAATGTCTTTAGTCCATTGGAGCATTTCTGCTCCTAAATCAAAAGAGGCCATGATTTACGATCTAGTTAGTGTGTGCTCTAAGTTTACAGGAAAAAATGTGAGTGCAATTCTCACATATGAAGTTACAATATTTAGAAATATATATAAACTGGCACTACACGGATGTGAAGTAAGATAAAGAATCCATAGATTCCGGTGCTACCCCTTGTAAACAATTATAATACACAAAAAAGGAAAGAAAAGATAGGGGCTATTGCAGCACTCATTCTTACTTAAATTGGTATTGAGTTAGTTAAAACAAACTATACTTTATTTGAATATATTTAAAAAATATGGGGTAAATACCCCTACCGTTTACCACACCTACTACCAAATAGTGATTAAACTAAAAACAAGCCCACAGTCACTTCTCTGTTTCCTGGCCGATAGCAGGATACGTCGGCATCAGGTGGCTGAAGTGACTGAAATGGCAAGATTAAAAGTATATGGAGCAAACGCGTTTCGGCTACGACCTAGCCTTTCTCAATGCTGTATTTTACACTGACATTTGGTAAAACCCGAGGCTACCGGATGCGCGGACTTTAATACTCATTGGAAAGCCCCAGTTAGCCAATCACGTCGATTACAGGAAGAACGCCCCGTTATTATCCAATAGTTGTACACGGAGAACAACGCCCACTAACCCGACTGTGTTGTTTGGCTCTAGGGACTAAATGATATGCCGCGCATGCTCAGTGTTCCGCTGCTAGCGTGTAAAAAGTAATTCCATGTAATAACACTGCTAATTTAGAAATACGAATTTATACATTATACGGACAAAGTTTTATCCAAACAAGGAAGATCTTACATTTCTAAGAAATGTTTACCATACGCTATAGGGTTTATATTTCAATGGTTCATATCAATTCACACTCTCACGGTACTTACTGGAGTAGAAGAGTATAAAAGTTTTAAAGACTATGGAAATACCATTATTAACAACCCTTTAAAATTACCTGCATTATATTTACCATTATGTAAATATTGCCATACTGGCATGATTTAAGATTATGATATGGATATCCAACAAAGAGTAAAATATGTTGTCCACTTGTACCTCACTCTTGTCTGTCATATTTATAAAATCACATCCAGCATGCCTGAACATATAACGGTAGTGCAGTATATATGTGATTTAGGATTAAGTTATAATTGTCCAATAGTCAGAGTTACAGTTCTTCTTTATGAAGTATCACTACCATTTAGAAGGATCGATTACCATGAACCCACAAAAACTACCCTATAGATGGAACTTGCATTGGCGAACAATTTTAAAAGCCAAGTCCAAATTTGTACCTCCAAACCATACATCGCATAACACACTGACCTTTCTTAATTTAGTATGCCAAGATATTTTAGACATACAGGATAACAGTGGTGCTATTGATCACAACTTATCTAATGAAGAAGCTATAGCCCTGACACAATTGAAAAATATGAAAGGTATACAAATAAAAAGCAGTGATAAAGGCGGTAACATTGTTATTTGGCCAGATGTTATGTACAGAGAGGAAGCACTACGTCAGCTTAATAATTCTTCTAATTATAAATCACTTTTATGTAACCCTACAGAGAAGTTTCTCAACAGCTATAATACACTTATTCGCTCAGCATTTAACGATGGTGTTATAGATCAGAAGGAATTGAATTTTCTGGAAGTAAAAGAACCAAAAACAGCCACTTTGTATTTGTTGCCAAAGATACATAAGGACACATGCAAGCCACCAGGCAGACCAATTGTGTCTGGAATAGGCTCCCTTACTGAAAAGGCCAGCAAATACATAGACGCAAGATTGAGATATATTGTAGAATCACTCCCATCGTACACCAGGGATACTATGCATCTGTTGAATAAAATTAATGAGATCAATATTGACAGTAACTCAGTACTGGTAACTTGTGACGTCGAATCGCTCTACACTAGTATACAAACACAGTGGGGGTGTAGAGCGGTATCACACTATCTTAACCAAAATGCCAGTATGAGTGAGGAGGTCAAACAATTTCTATTGAATATGATAGAGTTTATCTTAACCCATAATTTTTTCGTATTCGATGACAAATTTTATTTACAGACCTGTGGGACAGCGATGGGCACTGCATGTGCCCCAACCTACGCTAATATATATCTGGGCTGGTGGGAGGAAACTGTGGTGTTCAATGATAATCTAAAACACCTTACTCAACACATCTCCCACTGGTCCAGATATATAGATGATATTCTATTTATATGGAATGGTCCTGAGAATCTCTTGCATAACTTCATTAATATTCTAAATGATAATCCATTTGGACTATATCTCACATCTAACATACAAAAATCCAAAGTGGAATTTTTGGATATAACAATTCGAAATACTGATAGCTCTATTGCTACAGAAGCGTATAGGAAACCCACTTCCACTAATAATATTTTGCATGCTAGTAGCTATCACCATCCTGCTACTATTAGAGGACTACCTATGGGAGAATATATACGTTTAAGGAGAAATTGTAGCACCGTTGAAAATTTCAAAATAGCTGCTAGAGAACTTAGACAAAGGTTACTTGAAAGAGGTTATTCAAAAAAACTGCTTGCGAGAGCATATAACAGAGCGTTACAGAAAGATAGGGGAGAACTACTTACCCCTAAGATTAAGGAGAATAATACCCCCCTAAGGTGTATTACTACTTATTCCGCACACAGCGATCAAATTACTACAATTCTGACCAAACATTGGCATGTCCTAACTGGAGATGAACTGCTTAAACCGTTAATAACAGAGAAACCTCTAGTAACATATAGGCGAGCTAGGAATATTAAGGATACACTGGTCAGTAGCCATTATGACAGAAATGCTAAAAAATTGCCTATATATGAAGGCTCTATTGCATGTGGACACTGCTCAGTATGTCAACACATGGTTAAAAAACAAAAAATAGTTGACAGATTTGGAAAAACCTGGAATATTAAACAACACATAAATTGTCAGAGTACTAATGTTATCTACTGTATATCCTGTAGCTGTAATTTATATTACATTGGAATGACTACAAGGAGCATGGGCACACGCATAACTGAACACCTTAGCAATATCAGAACAGCCCAAAGAGATGTAGACAAATCCAAACAAATTACTAGTGTTGCCAGGCATTTTCTCCGCTATCATAATGGGAAAACCAGTGCCTTAAAATGTTGGGGTCTTGAAAAATTGAAGCCCGGAATAAGAGGGGGTAACACTGAGGATAAATTGTTACAGATGGAAACCAAATGGGTTTTCAATCTTAATACTGTCATGCCCCATGGCATGAATGAGTATAACAATTACTGGGTGTATATCTGATCTGCTACAACTGGCAAAGAGTTTATTCCATGTAGTTAATAACATAGCCTACTGTATTCAATTCTATAATTTGGTGAGCTTGTATCACTTCATTAAAATTATAGGAATACTGTTATTTTATTGAGCATATACATCCTTGGACTATTAGTCCGCTCCTATGTCCCAATCGTTGTATAATGGATATATATTTTAGATCTAGTAAATTAGAGATCTTGAGTTAACATTATATATTTAAAGATTGGGACCCAGAAGAAATATTATATATTTATGCATTTACGCAATATAGATCATAATCCAGATAATGCAAGTTCCATCTATAGGGTAGTTTTTGTGGGTTCATGGTAATCGATCCTTCTAAATGGTAGTGATACTTCATAAAGAAGAACTGTAACTCTGACTATTGGACAATTATAACTTAATCCTAAATCACATATATACTGCACTACCGTTATATGTTCAGGCATGCTGGATGTGATTTTATAAATATGACAGACAAGAGTGAGGTACAAGTGGACAACATATTTTACTCTTTGTTGGATATCCATATCATAATCTTAAATCATGCCAGTATGGCAATATTTACATAATGGTAAATATAATGCAGGTAATTTTAAAGGGTTGTTAATAATGGTATTTCCATAGTCTTTAAAACTTTTATACTCTTCTACTCCAGTAAGTACCGTGAGAGTGTGAATTGATATGAACCATTGAAATATAAACCCTATAGCGTATGGTAAACATTTCTTAGAAATGTAAGATCTTCCTTGTTTGGATAAAACTTTGTCCGTATAATGTATAAATTCGTATTTCTAAATTAGCAGTGTTATTACATGGAATTACTTTTTACACGCTAGCAGCGGAACACTGAGCATGCGCGGCATATCATTTAGTCCCTAGAGCCAAACAACACAGTCGGGTTAGTGGGCGTTGTTCTCCGTGTACAACTATTGGATAATAACGGGGCGTTCTTCCTGTAATCGACGTGATTGGCTAACTGGGGCTTTCCAATGAGTATTAAAGTCCGCGCATCCGGTAGCCTCGGGTTTTACCAAATGTCAGTGTAAAATACAGCATTGAGAAAGGCTAGGTCGTAGCCGAAACGCGTTTGCTCCATATACTTTTAATCTTGCCATTTCAGTCACTTCAGCCACCTGATGCCGACGTATCCTGCTATCGGCCAGGAAACAGAGAAGTGACTGTGGGCTTGTTTTTAGTTTAATCACTATTTGGTAGTAGGTGTGGTAAACGGTAGGGGTATTTACCCCATATTTTTTAAATATATTCAAATAAAGTATAGTTTGTTTTAACTAACTCAATACCAATTTAAGTAAGAATGAGTGCTGCAATAGCCCCTATCTTTTCTTTCCTTTTTTGTGTATTATAATTGTTTACAAGGGGTAGCACCGGAATCTATGGATTCTTTATCTTACTTCACATCCGTGTAGTGCCAGTTTATATATATTTCTAAATATTGTAACTTCATATGTGAGAATTGCACTCACATTTTTTCCTGTAAACTTAGAGCACACACTAACTAGATCGTAAATCATGGCCTCTTTTGATTTAGGAGCAGAAATGCTCCAATGGACTAAAGACATTACAAATTTAACAGCGGAACTCAGAAATAAAAGCACTACAGAGAGTAATAGTTCAGTGGAATGGTCTGACTCCTTAAAAAATCTTAAAAAAATCAGAAGGAAACAAATAAAAAAACAATGGAACATAGGAATGTACAACTTTTACAAAGATAACAATGTCATTCCTAGAGGCCTAAGATTAAAATTGTTCCCTTCGTTTAATGATTACAAACCGGAATTTAAAATTAAATGGGAAAGTGCCTTAACTGAATGCTCGCTGAAATTGATGGGGTATTTAACAGAATATGAACTAGACAAATTAAATGACATCAATGAGGGAATCTCTAAATTGTGTGACGAACTCAAACAGTATGAATTAAATGAAGATTTTCAAAAGTCATACAATAAAACTAAGGGAGAAGTCGAAAAATTTGCACGTTTTATCTCAGAGAGAAAAGAACGTAAGATTGATAGGGATCTTAACGATTATTCCTCTGATACAATCTACCTTTGGGGACAGAATAAAACAGCTAGTCTAGATGCAGATACATCAGACAGAGAAGGTGACAACACAGATGTAGATTTATCTGATGGTGAAAATATACCTAGACCGATTCTGAAAAATAGAATTGTACCTCATACTAGTAACAAAACTAACATCCCTTTAGGCGTAGAACCAGAAGGGGCCGTAAACGTCAAGCCCAGAACTCGCAGACAAGTGAAGTTCAATCACAAATCACAACACAAAAAGAAGTAGACATTCCTGAACTAAATATAATTAATCTCTCTGATATCACTTTATCCAACGTACAAATATCCGTCCTAAAAAGAGGCCTGTCATTTATACCAACACCTAAACTAAATAAATTTGAGGCAATAAAGGATATCCACCTTTTTACCCGAAAAATTCTCCTTAAAAAATATTTCAGTAACCCTGAATCTAACACTCTTAATGCTAATGATCAGGCTGCCATTAATGATCTTATTGCATTATTAGATGAAGCTATTAGCTGCAATCCAGACCAAGAGGATATTGGTTGGCGAACAATTTTAAAAGCCAAGTCCAAATTTGTACCTCCAAACCATACATCGCATAACACACTGACCTTTCTTAATTTAGTATGCCAAGATATTTTAGACATACAGGATAACAGTGGTGCTATTGATCACAACTTATCTAATGAAGAAGCTATAGCCCTGACACAATTGAAAAATATGAAAGGTATACAAATAAAAAGCAGTGATAAAGGCGGTAACATTGTTATTTGGCCAGATGTTATGTACAGAGAGGAAGCACTACGTCAGCTTAATAATTCTTCTAATTATAAATCACTTTTATGTAACCCTACAGAGAAGTTTCTCAACAGCTATAATACACTTATTCGCTCAGCATTTAACGATGGTGTTATAGATCAGAAGGAATTGAATTTTCTGGAAGTAAAAGAACCAAAAACAGCCACTTTGTATTTGTTGCCAAAGATACATAAGGACACATGCAAGCCACCAGGCAGACCAATTGTGTCTGGAATAGGCTCCCTTACTGAAAAGGCCAGCAAATACATAGACGCAAGATTGAGATATATTGTAGAATCACTCCCATCGTACACCAGGGATACTATGCATCTGTTGAATAAAATTAATGAGATCAATATTGACAGTAACTCAGTACTGGTAACTTGTGACGTCGAATCGCTCTACACTAGTATACAAACACAGTGGGGGTGTAGAGCGGTATCACACTATCTTAACCAAAATGCCAGTATGAGTGAGGAGGTCAAACAATTTCTATTGAATATGATAGAGTTTATCTTAACCCATAATTTTTTCGTATTCGATGACAAATTTTATTTACAGACCTGTGGGACAGCGATGGGCACTGCATGTGCCCCAACCTACGCTAATATATATCTGGGCTGGTGGGAGGAAACTGTGGTGTTCAATGATAATCTAAAACACCTTACTCAACACATCTCCCACTGGTCCAGATATATAGATGATATTCTATTTATATGGAATGGTCCTGAGAATCTCTTGCATAACTTCATTAATATTCTAAATGATAATCCATTTGGACTATATCTCACATCTAACATACAAAAATCCAAAGTGGAATTTTTGGATATAACAATTCGAAATACTGATAGCTCTATTGCTACAGAAGCGTATAGGAAACCCACTTCCACTAATAATATTTTGCATGCTAGTAGCTATCACCATCCTGCTACTATTAGAGGACTACCTATGGGAGAATATATACGTTTAAGGAGAAATTGTAGCACCGTTGAAAATTTCAAAATAGCTGCTAGAGAACTTAGACAAAGGTTACTTGAAAGAGGTTATTCAAAAAAACTGCTTGCGAGAGCATATAACAGAGCGTTACAGAAAGATAGGGGAGAACTACTTACCCCTAAGATTAAGGAGAATAATACCCCCCTAAGGTGTATTACTACTTATTCCGCACACAGCGATCAAATTACTACAATTCTGACCAAACATTGGCATGTCCTAACTGGAGATGAACTGCTTAAACCGTTAATAACAGAGAAACCTCTAGTAACATATAGGCGAGCTAGGAATATTAAGGATACACTGGTCAGTAGCCATTATGACAGAAATGCTAAAAAATTGCCTATATATGAAGGCTCTATTGCATGTGGACACTGCTCAGTATGTCAACACATGGTTAAAAAACAAAAAATAGTTGACAGATTTGGAAAAACCTGGAATATTAAACAACACATAAATTGTCAGAGTACTAATGTTATCTACTGTATATCCTGTAGCTGTAATTTATATTACATTGGAATGACTACAAGGAGCATGGGCACACGCATAACTGAACACCTTAGCAATATCAGAACAGCCCAAAGAGATGTAGACAAATCCAAACAAATTACTAGTGTTGCCAGGCATTTTCTCCGCTATCATAATGGGAAAACCAGTGCCTTAAAATGTTGGGGTCTTGAAAAATTGAAGCCCGGAATAAGAGGGGGTAACACTGAGGATAAATTGTTACAGATGGAAACCAAATGGGTTTTCAATCTTAATACTGTCATGCCCCATGGCATGAATGAGTATAACAATTACTGGGTGTATATCTGATCTGCTACAACTGGCAAAGAGTTTATTCCATGTAGTTAATAACATAGCCTACTGTATTCAATTCTATAATTTGGTGAGCTTGTATCACTTCATTAAAATTATAGGAATACTGTTATTTTATTGAGCATATACATCCTTGGACTATTAGTCCGCTCCTATGTCCCAATCGTTGTATAATGGATATATATTTTAGATCTAGTAAATTAGAGATCTTGAGTTAACATTATATATTTAAAGATTGGGACCCAGAAGAAATATTATATATTTATGCATTTACGCAATATAGATCATAATCCAGATAATGCAAGTTCCATCTATAGGGTAGTTTTTGTGGGTTCATGGTAATCGATCCTTCTAAATGGTAGTGATACTTCATAAAGAAGAACTGTAACTCTGACTATTGGACAATTATAACTTAATCCTAAATCACATATATACTGCACTACCGTTATATGTTCAGGCATGCTGGATGTGATTTTATAAATATGACAGACAAGAGTGAGGTACAAGTGGACAACATATTTTACTCTTTGTTGGATATCCATATCATAATCTTAAATCATGCCAGTATGGCAATATTTACATAATGGTAAATATAATGCAGGTAATTTTAAAGGGTTGTTAATAATGGTATTTCCATAGTCTTTAAAACTTTTATACTCTTCTACTCCAGTAAGTACCGTGAGAGTGTGAATTGATATGAACCATTGAAATATAAACCCTATAGCGTATGGTAAACATTTCTTAGAAATGTAAGATCTTCCTTGTTTGGATAAAACTTTGTCCGTATAATGTATAAATTCGTATTTCTAAATTAGCAGTGTTATTACATGGAATTACTTTTTACACGCTAGCAGCGGAACACTGAGCATGCGCGGCATATCATTTAGTCCCTAGAGCCAAACAACACAGTCGGGTTAGTGGGCGTTGTTCTCCGTGTACAACTATTGGATAATAACGGGGCGTTCTTCCTGTAATCGACGTGATTGGCTAACTGGGGCTTTCCAATGAGTATTAAAGTCCGCGCATCCGGTAGCCTCGGGTTTTACCAAATGTCAGTGTAAAATACAGCATTGAGAAAGGCTAGGTCGTAGCCGAAACGCGTTTGCTCCATATACTTTTAATCTTGCCATTTCAGTCACTTCAGCCACCTGATGCCGACGTATCCTGCTATCGGCCAGGAAACAGAGAAGTGACTGTGGGCTTGTTTTTAGTTTAATCACTATTTGGTAGTAGGTGTGGTAAACGGTAGGGGTATTTACCCCATATTTTTTAAATATATTCAAATAAAGTATAGTTTGTTTTAACTAACTCAATACCAATTTAAGTAAGAATGAGTGCTGCAATAGCCCCTATCTTTTCTTTCCTTTTTTGTGTATTATAATTGTTTACAAGGGGTAGCACCGGAATCTATGGATTCTTTATCTTACTTCACATCCGTGTAGTGCCAGTTTATATATATTTCTAAATATTGTTTTAGCTCCAAACAGATATGTAGCATGTCTTAGTTTAAATGGGCAGATATAGAATGTAATTTAACCATTTATTTCTCTTTTAGCAAATGTCTGGTTTATGCGAAATACGCATAGGTAGCATGTCTTAGCTTAAATGGGCACATAGAGAATGCGCTTTAACAATATAATTGTCTCTTTCCGCAAATGTCTAGTTTTAGCTCCAAACAGATATGTAGCATGTCTTAGTTTAAATGGGCAGATATAGAATGCAATTTAACCATTTCTTTGTCTTTTAGCAAATGTCTGGTTTATGCGAAATACGTATAGGTAGCATGTCTTAGCTTAAATAGGCACACAGAGAATGCAATTTAACCATTTCTTTCTCTTTTAGCAAATGTCTGGTTTATGTGAAATACGCATAGGTAGCATGTCTTAGCTTAAATGGGCAGATAGAGAATGCGCTTTAACCATGTAATTGTCTCTTTCCGCAAATGTCTAGTTTTAGCTCCAAACAGATATGTAGCATGTCTTAGTTTAAATGGGCAGATATAGAATGCAATTTAACCATTTCTTTCTCTTTTAGAAAATGTCTGGTTTATGCGAAATACGCATATGTAGCATGTCTTAGCTTAAATGGGCACATATAGAATGCAATTTAACCATTTCTTACTCTTTTAGCAAATGTATGCTTCATGCGAAATACGCATATGTAGCATGTCCTAGCTTAAATTGGCAGATAGAGAATGCGATTTAAACATATAATTTATTTAATGAAAATGTTTGTTTATTATAGGGGATTTTCGTGTAGACAAATGAATTGTATTTTAATATAATAATTTGAACTATATTTCTTATAGTTGTCATTTTGTTATGTTCATTATTTATTGGTGATTCGGGTTACATGAGCCTGCCTTGGCTTATTATGCCATTACGTAACCCCACGGACGAGGCCCAGGAGCGATACAATTGGACGCAAAACCGGACTTGGGCTGTAGTGGAGAGGATGTTTGGGCTCCTCAAAATGAGACTAAGATGCCTGGACAGGTCTGGAGGAGCCCTCCAATACAGCCCTAGGAAGATGGCGAAGATCGTTATAGCCTGCAGCGTCCTGCATAACATTGCACAGCGGGCTGGAATGCTGCAGGCTGTCCAGGTGCCCCGAGACCTCCTCCAAGATGAGGAGGATGAGCCTGTTCTAGAGGGGCCATTAAGGGACGAGGAGCTCAATGTCAGAGCAAACATCATCAACCACCACTTCAGACGGTAAATAATAGAAGCTATATAGGAGCACTGCAAATATGTGTGAATTTTAGGGAAATGAGAAGTAGAGAATTGTGCAAACATGTTAGGATTGTTCATCAAATGATTATAATAAATATTTTTTATTATTATCATAGGTAATTCATACATCAGATGATTCTGGCATTGGATCCTGTAATGACTTTGCCACCTGGGTTTCAAAGACAACATCAGCTAGTATAAACAATGTATGGACTGTGGCTGGCGGGAATTTTGCACAAAAAGCCATCATATGGCATACATTTTAAAAAGTAGTAACATAGTAACATAGTAACATAGTAGATAAGGTTGAAAAAAGACTGAAGTCCATCGAGTTCAACCTATACAAATCTAAAATACTTACAAAAAGCTCCAGTTAAGCTTAAATAACCCCATTAAAATGTGACCCATTTAATACTAGCAATCATATCCATGAATTTTGTTTATATACAGAAATTTATCCAGACTGTTTTTAAATGTATCTATGGTATTGGCATTCACTACCTCCTTTGGTAATGAGTTCCACAATTTTATTGCTCTTACAGTGAAAAAACGTTTCCGTTGCAGGAGATTAAATCTCCTTTCCTCCAACCTTAAATTATGACCTCTTGTCAGAACCAATTTTCTTGGAATAAAAAGAGCTTCTGCCATCTCTGTATATGGGCCTTGAATATATTTATATAAAGTAATCATGTCACCTCTCAAGCGCCTTTTTTCTAAAGAGAACAGACCCAGTTTGGCTAGCCTCTCCTCATAGGTTAGTTTACACATTACTAGATTTATGGATACTCAGAAAGGGATCCTCTAGCAAGACTATATGCTTCAAAGTCCTATTAAAAGTCACACATCAGAGGTTAGGTCTGCACAATGTATGACTCATCTTCACACTTGATTGATAGAACATAACACAAGATTCTACACACGCTTAGTAAGCTAGTGATATAAATAGTTTCAGAAATGGGGGGTGCAGAACTAAGTCACACACTTCTATTAATTATTTGATTTACACTATTTCTGTTATTAGGGAGATGACTTCATCTAACTGAAAAAGAAGAACTCAAGACTGAAAGTGAAGAATCCCAGACTGAAAGTGAAGAATCCCAGACTGAAAATGATGAATACCAATGTGATCATGTCTGGCATTGTCTTTCAAATGTGCTGACCTTGAAAACCATACAAAGACACGTTCACATGGTAAGTGGCAACAATTTTATGGACCAAGACTGTGGATGCATCTTATTGGAGACACTTAGATTTATTTTATTTTGTTAGATGGTATTTCACAAACCTCTATCTTGAAAATGATGAATAAGACATCTAATGAAGATAAACTGTTATTTTGAAGATAATTGCCTTTTACCATACCTTTAGGTTAGTTTGCACAATGCATGCTATTTAAGAATCACATGAGGAAGAATGTTCAAAGAATTAGGAATATATACATGTCCTATATTAGAATATGTTTATTTTAGATATATTACCCCTACTTTGTGCTAGAGAGGACTCAGATTCTGACCAAACAGACAAAGGGATACATTTTATAGTTGATATAGAGGTATATTATTTGAAGGGACATTAAATAGTACATTCAATTATGTTCCTCATACAATCCAATATAAAAATATTTATTAAATGTGATATGCATTATTCTGTATAATTTTAAATGCTAATGTTTAATTCTAATATTGATTCAACAATATAATGGTATTAATTTCAAATTATGGATAGATATAGATTTCAAGTATGAACCTGTTTTTAATATCAAGACAAAAAATACATGTTAGAGCATAGACACATGATGATTTAACAATTATCAGATTTAAGGAATATTTTAAGATATGTGTTCATTAAATAACCTAAATGACTAATGTTTTTAATATTATTTTTCTTTTTTTTTCAGAGTTTCATCTGTGATGAATTACCTTTTTTCTTTTTTTTGTCAATAAATTTATTTTCATACTATATATTTTTCAATGTATTTTTTTAAAATTCATATTCTTTGAGACATATCTCTATCACAGTAAGATAAGAAGAAATATATCCATCTAATATTCTGACATGTAAACAAAATATTAGTCCCATGACTGTTAAAGTCATCTATTTGACAAGCACATGCCTGATATCAAATATACTCATTTTGGTTAATGTATTGAATGTAAATGATCAACACAGCTTATTCAGATAATGTTAAAGTCAAGTATCTTACAAATTTTAATTTGGAGTTACATACATCTATCTATGCTTCTATTGTGTGATTCATAGATGTTAAAATCATAAAATGTTTATGACGAGGATATGTAGTCTAAATTATACAGAACAACTTTGTTCATTTCACTTTTAAGAAAGGAAAGTGTTTAACTTACATTAAAGTGACAGTGTAGTTGAATGTTAGATTTACATTCTAATCTCTGTAATCTTCCTTATGTATACAAAAACATTATTACACTAAATATAGGTTATTCGGCTTTAATTATTTTTTAGTTAATATGTTCGAAATTATCTGCAAATAAAAAGTAAGTTAATTTCACATTTATACCAAGCTAGTTATTGTATGCCATATTGATTACTTTTCAGCTCTAGTGGAGTCATTTGAAGGGTCAGTTAACTATAGATATATCCAAAGATAATTTCTAGCAATTATACTCCTTACCTGTTGGATAGATATCACTTATCTATAGGTATTTTCATTCCCCTTTAGTTTATTTCTACAATGTTAACTCCACATATTCCTAATGGTTTTGTCCTTAAAGGGACTTTACAATAAAATTTAATTTAGTGATTCAGAGATAATACATATCATCTTTTAAAACAACATTTAAATTTACTTCTATTATCTAATTATATTCAGTCTTTATATATCCTTTGTTAAAGAAATAGCAATTCACATGGGTTAGACAATGACATAAGGCATCTATGTGCAACCACCAATCAGCAGCAACAGATCCTATCTAGATATGGGTTTCAGGCAAGAATATCAAGTGAAAAAAGCTAATGAGATAATCAAACTAAATATGACGTTGTTTTAACATTGTATTATCCATCTAAATCAGTAGCTTAATGTCCCTTTAAGGTAAAGCTGTATAAATACAGCCATTTGTAGATATTTAATTCACAGTGGGGCAAACAATACAGAAGCTAATACAAATATGCTTTATTCTCATGTTATCCTAAGTTTGAGAAAGGGAGGTGCATAGGTTTATGATCAGCAAAGCATTAGTAGGAAATATCTATTTATTTGTTGGTGGCCAACAATGCATATTTACAATGTTTAGACAGATGTATTTAGATCAAGTTCAAGATTGCATATTAGCTCATGAAAGGGGCAGTAATTCAAAAGCGTTTCTTTCTGGATTCCTAAATAAAATATAATTTTAAACATTAAAATTTAATTCTATCATCGATTTTAATTCATTCTTTTGATATTATTTCCTTTACAACCATATCTAGATATGCTCAGTAGCTGAAGATTGGTGGATGCACAGAGATGCCTTGTGTGATTGCCTCAACCGTGCATTTAAATTTCTTCTGTTAAGGATATCTAAAGAATATTCTAAATTGAGTTACATTTTAAATTATAAAAATGTATTATCTCTCCGGATCATTCTAAGAAAATATTTGGATGCACAATGCAGGGCAGCGGCTTCAAAGGCTAATAAGGTACTAGCATGTATTAAAAGAGGCATTGATTTAAGGGAGGAAAGCATAATTCTGTCACTATATAAAGCTCTGGTAAGACCTCACCTTGAGTTTGGAGTGCAGTTCTGGGGACCGATCGCTAAAAAAGATATTGCAGAACTAGAAAAATTTCATAGAAGGGCCACAAAGCTAATAAGGGGATTGGAGAAATTAACCTATGAGGAGAGGCTAGCCAAACTGGGTCTGTTTTCTTTAGAAAAAAGGCACTTGAGAGGTGACATGATTACTTTATATAAATATATTCAAGACCCATATACAGAGATGGCAGAAGCTCTGTTTATTCCAAGAAAATTGTTTATGACAAGAGGTCATAATTTAAGGTTGGAGGAAAGGAGATTTAATCTCCTGCAACGGAAACGTTTTTTCACTGTAAGAGCAATAAAATTGTGGAACTCATTACCAAAGGAGGTAGTGAATGCCAATACCATAGATACATTTAAAAATAGTCTGGATACATTTTTGTATATAAACAAAATTCATGGATATGATTGCTAGTATTAAATGGGTCACCTTTTAGTGGGGTTATTTAAGCTTAACTGGAGCTTTTTTGTAAGTATTTTAGATTTGTATAGGTTGAACTTGATGGACTACAGTCTTTTTTCAACATTATCTACTATGTTACTATGTCATGTGTAATGTCCCTTTAAAAATAAAGACGCCATTGCACAATAACATGCGTGAGCAGTTCAGACAAATACAAGCTCGAGGTTTATTTACTAATAATGAATAAACGTGTATTTTAAAATTTATAAACAGATTATCAAAGTTCCGTCCATTATAACTAGAAATTACACATTTCTGAAATATAGCGTGGGAAACGTATCTTGCAACAAGAGATTCGCATCTTTAAAAATTCTAGTCTAATGCCACACACTAGCACACAAACGATGTGCATTATAAATACATTTAATAAAGCAATGTCAATACTTCACAATAAGTCACAAAATTTATTTAATAAACAATAAATACAAACAATGTTTAATTTTTATTAATAAAAATTATTGGTACCTGAGCGATATTAAACATCGAAATGTGCAAAACATTTACTAATGTGACTGGATTATATTTACTAAAAATCAAATGTCAAATTAATATATTAATATTTAACGGATCACGTATATTAAATCGGCATCACACATATCAGCATAACAGTCCCATGAATTACAAATAAGTCTACTTGAAAAATGCAGTAACAGCACCCCCGGAGGTATGTGTATGGAAGTTACAAAGATATGAAGCATTAAGAAATGGCCAATCAGAGTTCATCACACAAACATAACTTGAGTCAGTATGGTCTCACAGACATGATAACAAAATTACAATATTTTATCCAATCAGATGTACAGATACCATGTCCCATGGTGCATCTCATGTTTACTTCCCCATATAAAAGTCCATTACACATTGCCATTTTTGTCAGTTTTCTAATGCCTGCTGGAAGATATACACTATATATATATAAAATATATCTATATTGTTATCAAACCTAGCAGGCATGACGTCTCCCAGGTTCACCAAGCCGGAGAGTGCAGTACTGGTCAACGCCGTTGAGGACTTCTATCTGCAGCTGTTTGGGAACAAGAAGAAGTCGATGAAGCAGAGCATTAAGAAGGCCCTCTGGGTGTCTATCACCAATGATGTTAATTTGGTGTGTGACATCCAGAGGACCACGGATCAAATCATGCGGAGGTTCGGGGATATGAGGTTGTGTCTAAGCAAGAAAGTCAACCTCATAAGGGAGTGGGTAAAAGCTCATCAGAGGGATGGAAAGAAAGTTCCACCCCCACAAAAACTGTACCTACTAACTTATGAGGTGACTTTATGCGACCTCCTCAATCTCTGGGTCCCCTGCAGATTTAGATCCTCTCTCTCCTCGGCTTCTTCCTCTTCCCTCCCAGCTGCTGGATCTGAAAGTCCTGACCCGGAGGTTAGTGCAGCTGCTTCTCCGTCCGGTGGCCTGGGAGAAGAAGATAGAGAATCTGAACCAGGTAAATATCCGACTTCATATAATATATTAATATTTGAGGATATATTTAATCAATGTGTATATAGTCAGATATTCACCCTATATAGATCTCACAACACACGCTACATATGATGTTTAGATATCTGAATTTAGATTTGTTACACATGAAATAGGAATGATGTTTCTTGCGCTCTCCAGAATATGCGTCACAGAGCGAATATGAAATAGCGCATCCGTGAAATCCCTATCATCCGCCATTTCATACATTGACTATCGAATCATACCCCAGTTCGAAATATTATTTGTTATCATTCAATATTAACAAATATCTGATGTGAATGTCGTAATACACCCAGTTGCAAATATATTTGAATTATACTCATCACACTACTATATCCAAATCAATTCTGAATCACGGATGCACAATTCCGCTTTGAATAATTGCACAATGATCACAAAAGATAGAATTGCGCACACATGTGAACATGTGTTTGCTGTAACAGTGGCATTGCTTTAGACATGTTGGTTAAATGTATATGTTAATTAGTATATATGGGAAGAATACAGTATCCTTATTTACAATCTTCTACATTATAAAAGCTATACTAGCAAGATCAAAATAAAAAATAAAGTATCTCTATCAAATGATGACAAAGCAAGAAGACACAAAATGACTTAAAGCTACAGTCAACAACATAAAAGATTGAAAATAAGAATACAGGATCTCTTTATTTAGACATTAATTGAGGAAAAAATGAACTCATGTGAATACAAATAGATTTTTACTTTGTCAATTAGAATTTAAAAACCAGATTGTTTGTGTCCATGGCCTGATTTGTATTAATGATATCTAATCCTGATTGAATATTTTACAGATATGGATGTTGGTGCTGGAACCTCAAGCCAGGGTTCGCCACAGTATAGTATGTGTCATTTTAATTTACCTTTGTCTTACAAACCTGGACATAAAATTACATAATCCATTCACATTGATCGATATTTATATGGATACTCTAATTCTTTTTTCTTGTTATTTTAAAATAAGAATCACACATCAAAGTTGGGATTCCATTTTAATACAAATCTCAGATTATGAGTATTTGAAGATATTCCTTCTATTCTTGATAGCTTAATTTTAATTTAATCTTATGTTCCTGGCCATTTTCTATTCTTCCCCTGTGTAGTGCTTGACATTTTTTGGCTAAATTTAGACAACACTAACACATTTTTGCATATGTGCAGATTAGAAAAATATACATCTCATATGCTTTGATTTTCTCTTCTTATCATAAAAGGGACATGAAAACAAACATTTCACTTTTAGGATTTAGACATGTGATTTACAAAAAATTTAAAATTTGATTCAATTATCTAAATTGCTTCAGTCTATTGTTATCCTTATTAGAAAATCATATCTAGGTAGGCTCAGGATCAGCAATGCATTACTGGGAGTAACCGACTGATTGTTTGATGCAGAAAATTGCCTATTTTCATTGGTTCAACTCATGTCTTCAGATAACAGTAGTACATAGTTGCTCCTTTAAAAAAAAGATTATAAGACAATGAAGCAAAATAGACAAAAATAAGTCTATTTGAAAGGTTTTTTAAATCACAGGCTGGATTTGAAACATGAAAATTAATACAATTACACATTTTGAGTTTCATGTCCCTTTAAGAGAGAAGGAAAATTAAAGAATCTTGATGATATCCTTAAATTACATATTTGATTGTAATTGCATGCTCCATCCCATTCATTACATCAACATATGGACTAGACAATTCATTAACAGCGACATTGTCAAATAAAGATATTTTAATATTAAAGGGACACTGAACACAAAATTTGTCTTTTGTCATTCAGATAGAGCTTGCAATATTAATAAACTTTCTCATTTACGCCTATAATCATATTTCCGTTATTCTCTTGGTATCTTTATTTGAAAAGCAAGAATGTAAATTTAGATGCAGATCCATTTTTTTGGAACAACCTGGGTTGTTCTTGATGATTGGTGGATACATTCACCGACCAATATTTTCTGAACCAAAATATTGCTTAGCTGCCCTATTTTTAAAAAGAATGCGGACAAATTGATAATAGGAGTAAATGATAAATTTGATTCAAATTGCATGTTCTCAAATCTCTATCAAAAAGCATAGGGGAGCCCCCCTGGGTCTTCTGGTAGCCAATCTCCGTTCCAAAGAAAGACTTTGCAAAGAGAACCCTGGTTCGGGGTTGGCGGATGAGATTTCGTCCCTCTGGTCCCAAATTAGGGAAATTGAAATATCTAGAGTACAGGACGCAGTGCGCAGATTCAGGCAGCTGCTGTACTACCAAGGAAATAAAGCGTCTACTATTCTAGCCAGGAAATTGAGGGGGAGAGTTGCCTCATCCTGCATCCTATCTATTAAACAGGGAAATAACAGAGTCACTTCTCCTAAAGATATAGGAGAGGCTTTCGCAGCATTCTACTCGAATCTCTACAACCTTCAGGAGACAGAGGAGCTGAATCCCCTCCCTCGAGCTGAGATTCAGACCTTCCTGAAGAGTCCACATCTACCCACGGTTTCCCAACTAGAGGTTGATAAACTGATGTCCCCGTTTACAGCTTCTGAGTTGAAGGGAGTGATCTCCCAACTCCAGAATGGGAAAACACCGGGCCCGGATGGGTTTCCGGCCCTATTTTTTAAGACCTTTCGCCCAGAACTTTCGACGCTCCTCCTTCAGGCCTTTGCTGAGGCCAGAGAAAAAGGGTCTTTTAGGAGTGAGCTTCTTGAAGCAAAAATCCTAACTATTCCGAAACCCAACAAAGAACCGTCCCAATGCGGGAGCTACCGCCCTATCTCCCTCATTAATATCGACGTCAAGCTCTACTCTAAACTTTGGGCTAATCGATTGTGTCGTATTGTCCCTAATATATTACATTCAGATCAAGTGGGGTTCACCTGGGGAAGAGAGGGCCCCGACAACACTAGACGCATTTTAAACATCTTTTCTGAGGCGAACCGTAAGAGGGTACCCATGCTGGCCCTGTCACTAGATGCTGAAAAAGCGTTTGACAGGGTCAAGTGGGAATATCTATGGGAGACTCTTCTGGCTTTTGGATTCCCAGGAGAGATGGTGGTAGTGATCCAAGCTCTCTATAGTTCTCCGAGCGCCAAGGTGTCTGGGCTGGGCTTCTGTTCCCAAAGCTTTCCAGTGACCAACGGAACAAGGCAGGGATGCCCTCTCTCGCCTATTGTTTTCGCTCTGGCTATCGAACCATTGGCACAGGCAATCAGGAACTCCCCTAGGATTAGGGGGGTCCCTCTCAGTCTGCGCGAGAGCGAGACAGGGGGAGGAGGGGAAAAGATAGCTCTGTTCGCAGACGATATCACCCTCTTCCTCACCAACCCCATAGGCTCTCTCCCGGCGCTCTTTGAAATGATTACTCGGTTCAGCTCCCTTAGCTTCTACAGACTAAATCTGTCCAAAACTGAAGCTCTTCCGATTCTTATTTCTAGCTTTGAGTGGGCTCAGACTTGCATATGTGGTGGTCATGCCCGGTGTTGGACAGTCTGTGGACAGATGTTTTTTGATTATGTGAGTCAGTAGGGTTGGCACTCCAGAAAGAGCCGAAAGTAGCTCTCCTAAACATTTTTCCAAGGCAAACGCCCAAATCCCATCATCAGCTTGCCATTTTTGTATTTGCTGCTGCTAAAATCTCCATTGCTAGGAGATGGAGACAGCTGGATCCTCCTGCATTATCTGACATTACCCAAACCCTTAAATCGTATGCCCAGATGGAAAAAGGTTTCTATCAACACCTTAACAAACTGGACTCATACTGGAAAATCTGGGATCTCTGGATCCATAGAAATCAGCCCAACAGGGCCCTATAACTTATACTCTGACCATCAGGCTTCCCATTTGGCTATGCCCGCTATCTAGGGGATTCCCCCTTAGATGTGGGAAGCTTCTCTTCTTCCCTCCCCCCCCTCTTTTCCCCCTTTCAGTCACTGTTTCATTAATACAGCTTATACTACGTATACAACTATGCCATTTTCTAAACTTATTTAGTTATGCAGCACTCTCACAGAGGAAAATTTTGAAAATGTGGTTTATGTCTCATGTATGTATTGCACTGTTTTACCGGTCCATATGTCTGCATTTTATCAATGTTATGTGTTAAATTCTAAATAAAAAATACTATTAAAAAAAAAAATTGCATGTTCTATTTGAATCACTGAATTAATAAATTGTGGTCAGTGTCCCTTTAATAATAAATATCTTCATTCATACTTACATTGTTTTGATGAAAAAATATTGATATCTAAATCACATATTCACTCTTGGACTTACTTTATAGATATAAGCATACTCTAACAGCACCATGATGACATATTTTTACAAATACCTTCTGTTTTGCATTGTGATCAATATGTGTTGTGTCCTAAAAAAGATTACTGTGCATTGCACAAATGGATCTATGTGCCACATGGCTTCGGTTCGATTTGTCACCAGTTGTTATTCAAAGTGCTGTTTGTGTGTATTATTTTAAAAACATTGATCAATCGGTATATTTAGATATGCCATAGAATCATATGAGATTAATTGGCTGTCTATTATAGTAAGAAATCAAACATATGTGAAAGACATCATTTTCTTTAGAATCACATTGATTAACTCATGCATTTATTGTTCATATTAGTGCTCTATTCTTCACATTTCTAAGTATATTATTTTGAATAGTCTATACTGATGGGATTTAGTGATGTCCATACTGTGTTCACTAATATATATCTATATCATTAATAGATGTAGTTGTTGTGGGGAGTCCAGAGAGATCCAGCACCAATGGTGACCTGCCTTTGCAGGCTTCGGGTAAGTCCATTGACTCATTTATATGTCATTGAAGGTGTATTTTTAATAAATACCGTATTGTTCCGCATATAGGCTGCACTTTTTCCCTTGATTTCTACCTTTAAAGTTGCAGTGCGGCCTATATGCAGGGCGCGGCCTATAATCAGTATTTTTTGTGGGTTTTTTTTTTTGGCTTAATATTGCCTATTATAGTAAATACCGGGTAAGGAATGTACCGGTAACAGACCAAGCTCCTATGAAATAAGCATTTCTATAATCACCCTATAATCATCCTCCTTGTACCGGTACTTGTATCAACTACGGACTCTGCATGCCTTTCCGTTCAGCACACAGATCCTACTGTGATGACATCATCATCTACAGCCACATCTGCCGCTCCGTCCCTGCAGACTGCAACGCCTGTGAAAGAAGCATTTAGCAACGTCTTTGGTTCACTCCTAGAAGACTGCTAATGCTTAGTCGCAGGTATTGGTAACATTATCAGTCTTCTAGGAGTGAACCGAAGACATTGCTAAATGCTTCTTTCACAGGCGTTGCAGTCTGCAGGGACGGAACGGCAGATGTGGCTGTAGATGATGATGTCATCACAGTAGGAGCTGTGTGCTGAACGGAAAGGCATGCAGGGTCCGTAGTTGATACAAGTACCGGTACAAGGAGGATGATTATAGGGTGATTATAGGAATGTGCAGAAAAGCAGTATGCAAGGTATGGTAAGGTATGGTAACTAAGGCCTAGATTTGGAGTTTGGCATTAGCCGTGAAAACCAGCGTTAGAGGCTCCTAACGCTGGTTTTAGGCTACCGCCGGTATTTGGAGTCACTCAAAATAGGGTCTAACGCTCACTTTTCAGCCGCGACTTTTCCATACCGCAGATCCCCTTACGTAAATTGCGTATCCTATCTTTTCAATGGGATCTTTCTAACTCCGGTATTTAGAGTCGTGTCTGAAGTGAGCGTTAGACATCTAACGACAAAACTCCAGCCGCAGGAAAAAAGTCAGTAGTTAAGAGCTTTCTGGGCTAACGCCGGTTTATAAAGCTCTTAACTACTGTGCTCTAAAGAACACTAACACCCATAAACTACCTATGTACCCCTAAACCGAGGTCCCCCCACATCGCCGCAACTCGATTAAATTTTTTTAACCCCTAATCTGCCGACCGCCACCTACGTTATACTTATGTACCCCTA
This sequence comes from Bombina bombina, assembly GCF_027579735.1. Lineage (NCBI taxonomy): Eukaryota > Metazoa > Chordata > Amphibia > Anura > Bombinatoridae > Bombina > Bombina bombina. The sequence goes on along the minus strand of NC_069505.1, from coordinate 360,608,604 downwards.
ATCTGCTGCCCCTAACACCGCCGACCCCTGTATTATATTTATTAACCCCTAACCTGCCCCCCACAACATCGCCTCCACCTACCTACACTTATTAACCCCTAATCTGCCGACCGCAAAGTGCCGCCACCTACGTTATCCTTATGTACCCCTAATCTGCTGCCCCTAACACCGCCGACCCCTATATTATATTTATTAACCCCTAATCTGCCCCCCACAACGTCGCCTCCACCTGCCTACACTTATTAACCCCTAATCTGCCGACCGGAGCTCACCGCTATTCTAATAAATGTATTAACCCCTAAAGCTAAGTCTAACCCTAACACTAACACCCCCCCTAAGTTAAATATAATTTACATCTAACGAAATTAATTAACTCTTATTAAATAAATTATTCCTATTTAAAGCTAAATACTTACCTGTAAAATAAATCCTAATATAGCTACAATATAAATTATAATTATATTATAGCTATTTTAGGATTTATATTTATTTTACAGGTAACTTTGTATTTATTTTAACCAGGTACAATAGCTATTAAATAGTTAATAACTATTTAATAGCTACCTAGTTAAAATAATTACAAAATTACCTGTAAAATAAATCCTAACCTAAGTTACAATTAAACCTAACACTACACTATCAATAAATTAATTAAATAAACTACCTACAATTACCTACAATTAACCTAACACTACACTATCAATAAATTAATTAAATACAATTCCTACAAATAAATACAATTAAATAAACTAGCTAAAGTACAAAAAATAAAAAAGAACTAAGTTACAAAAAATAAAAAAATATTTACAAACATAATAAAAATATTACAACAATTTTAAACTAATTACACCTACTCTAAGCCCCCTAATAAAATAACAAAGCCCCCCAAAATAAAAAAATGCCCTACCCTATTCTAAATTACTAAAGTTCAAAGCTCTTTTACCTTACCAGCCCTGAACAGGGCCCTTTGCGGGGCATGCCCCAAAGAATTCAGCTCTTTTGCCTGTAAAAAAAACCCATACAATACCCCCCCCCAACATTACAACCCACCACCCACATACCCCTAATCTAACCCAAACCCCCCTTAAATAAACCTAACACTAAGCCCCTGAAGATCTTCCTACCTTATCTTCACCCTGCCAGGTTCACCGATCCGTCCTGAAGAGCTCCTCCGATGTCCTGATCCAAGCCCAAGCCGGGGGCTGAAGAGGTCCATGATCCGGCTGAAGTCTTCATCCAAGCGGGAGCTGAAGAGGTCCATGATCCGGATGAAGTCTTCATCCAAGCGGGAGCTGAAGAGGTCCATGATCCGGATGAAGTCTTCTATCAACGGCATCTTCAATCTTCTTTCTTCCGGATCCATCTTGCAGACCTCCGACGCGGAACATCCTCTTCTCCCGACGCCTACTAGCCGAATGACGGTTCCTTTAAGGGACGTCATCCAAGATGGCGTCCCTCGAATTCCGATTGGCTGATAGGATTCTATCAGCCAATCGGAATTAAGGTAGGAATATTCTGATTGGCTGATGGAATCAGCCAATCAGAATCAAGTTCAATCCGATTGGCTGATCCAATCAGCCAATCAGATTGAGCTTGCATTCCATTGGCTGATCGGAACAGCCAATAGAATACGAGCTCAATCTGATTTTTTCAGCTCAAACAGCCCCATTGTTTCCGATTGTGCACGAGCACGTTTTTGAGGCTGGCCGCTTGCGTAAGCAACTCTGGTATCGAGAGTTGAAGCTGCGTTAAAAATGCTCTACGCTCCTTTTTTGGAGCCTAACGCAGCCTTTATGTGGACTCTCAATACCAGAGTTATTTTTATGGTGCGGCCAGAAAAAAGCTGGCGTTAGTTTTTCGGGTCGTTACCGACAAAACTCCAAATCTAGCCGTAAGGATGTTAAGAAGGAGGTCCTTAAAAGGAGAGGAGACCTTATGGGTATTGTAGTGTGGGTAGGGAGGAAGTGGGCAGAGCACAGGATGTCCCATGTTAGTCAGTTTTGCCTCTGATATTGGTAAGAGACTGTTTTTTTTCCCCCTCACATCATACCTGATAAAAAATACTGTACTATTAGGGTAAATAAAAAATTGTAGCTTTAATACTAGTCTGTTAAAATAAAACAAAGGAAAGATGCTGAACTCCTTAGTATGGTAATTTCAAATGTGAAAAAGCCTTTATTTAGCCATTATAGCTTTAATGCCTGAATAAAGTTTTTTTTCACATTTGAAATTAGGTACCATACTAAGGAGTGCAGCATCTTTCCTTTGTTTTATTCTATACTCTTGGGGAAGTGGAAAAGGATCCCCCTGTTCTATTACTGTTCTATTAATGTGTGTATTTTCTTTAAAATTTAATTTCTTTAAAATGGCACCAAACTTTAAGGGTGCGGCCTATATTCAGGTGCGGCCTATATGCAGAACAATACGGTATTATGATGATGATTCTGATGAAGCATTCCATTTGAATAAAACATATAATTTACTCCTCTGATTATATATCTTTTTTTTTTTTAAGATTAAGATCTCAAAGCTTCTTAGTCTACACCTTTGTGCTTCAGAACCTGGATAGCATATGTTTCTTTTTAGTATAAATTTAGACAACAATCATCAAGTGATACACACATGAGAACTCTTAAAAGTTCCATGTACTCAGCTTTTGAGAATTTTTAAAAAATACAGACACTAAAATGTAATTATTACTCAACGAGAATTACAAATCTAATTTCATTTGTATGCTCCTTCAAAATGATGTAATTCCTAACTTTGGTTCAGTATATCTTTAATGCAACATTGATGTTTGTCCTTGAGCAACAGTAGCATATGTTAGAATATTGGATTTTAATGTGTACACAACATATTATGTTTTACAGAGATTGATGTAGCATGTGGGATGGAGGAGTAAGTGGCTCCCTTGGAGTCTGATGGTATGTCAAATATATATAACATGTATTGAACATGTATTATTGTTTAAAAAACATTCTCTGGAAGAAAAACAAAGTCTACAGCTTTGGCACCTTAAAATGTATTATTCCATTATTTTTACAATACACTACTGCCCACCTTTCTATATCATGGAGCATGAACATATGTTTTTATTTTTCGTAAATTTATGTATGATTTTTGATTAATGATATCATGATGCCACATGCATATTCCACGCAAAACCACAATATTCATCTTCTGATTGTACAGACAGTCAGTGCCTATATGCAGACCATATCCTTATTTCATCATTGTTTATAAATTCAAAACCACTTCTAAGTATACATAATACATAATCATGTTTAAATGCCTTGATTTGATTTCATGATGTATGAGATGTTAATATATCTTTAATATATTTATGTGTAGACTGTCCATTTCAATACAAAAAACATTAAAATTCCACAAAATTAAAGCATGCATTGATGAATGTGTCTTAATATTGTGATGACATACATTTAATCCTAATGTAAAAGAGAGATTCACTACATTAATCGGAAAATTGAATCAGATAATAGAGAAGATCATATTATTAATAGCTAATATGAATGGTAGTATCTACTGTGTATATATTCTGAAGAGTAATTGACTGAAGCATCAAGCTTTAAATTAGAACATTAAAGATTACAAAGGCAATCACCAAGATATATATGTCAATCAGTGTGTACCTGGTTTAAAAGGTTAGGTGGAGTGGCCATTTCAATTTCATAATATTACACACTACGATATTATTCAATGTTTGAATTTTCAGAAATCAATCCACGGGCATGTGTCTAACAGAACTCTATTGCATTTCAATATCAAATGCATACATACATACTGAAATATTATCCAAAATATAAATATATTATCAAATCCTAAATATTAGCACATAATGTTGCCTTTGATAAATATGATTTCTAATGTATTTATGAAATGTTACAGGAAAAATAACAGGGGAGATTCAGAGTTTAAAGATCAATGAAATCTTCAAAGTAATTATATTTGAGTCCAATCAATCAATAACTTAAAACATAGTGATTATTGTGACCTTGTATCAATATTTTATGAGAAGAAGAATCCAGACTTTAACTAATGTTGAATCATTATTTCTTTAAAGATACTAATATTTTTTGATATCATATATGTCTATATATTTTTGTTATATATTTCAGATGGACCTTCCACTTCTGGGCACCAGCCTCCCACCCCTCCCCAGGCCCCTCCCCAGACAGAAGCCCCTCCCCAGGCAGAAGCCCCTCCCCAGGCCCCTCCCCAGGCAGAAGCCCCTCCCCAGGCCCTTCCCCAAGCAGAAGCCCCTCCCCAGGCAGAAGACACTTCCGGCCCTTCCCATTCCTGTCCCTCCCAAAAATTGCCCCTTTGCCCCCCCTTGCCACTCTCCCCATATTGCTGCCTGTACAGCTCCCCCACCTGACCAGCCCCCAACTCACCAGGCCCCTGACTCCCCAGGTTTATGGGCTACCCCTGAGCGGCAGCCCAATCCCATACCTCCCCACTTCCCTCCCCAGCCAAACTTTTACCCCAGTTCCCACCGTCATTGTCCTGGGTGTCGGATTGTGCTTCCCAGCCACAGATGTAAGTATCATTAGAAATCCACATTATAACATACTTTATCTCATATCACTCCATATACCAATCACCACTACTTGGATAGAACAATTGAAAATTAACTTTTTATTACCTTATCTCTTCTATAACCCACTGGGAGTGTAATTTCTTCTGCTTGCTGTGTTTACACAGCTTGGCCTCAAGGCCAAAAGGTTTAAGGATAGGTGTGGATACCACAGGCTAAATAAACTATTTCAAATGCATGTAAGGACAATGGAAATACTTATAAACAATTTAATACACTCAAGCAGGTAAAGTGGATCATTGTGAACCAATTAAAGGGGATAACATTTTTGAGTAAACTGTCCCTTTAATGGTTTATGTATGAAGAACATATTTAATGTGTAAATCTTCTATATAGAATATTAAATTATAATTATGATTTGTCTTTATTATTACAATGTCTATTTGCTCTCTTTTTATTATGTTCTGTAATTATCAATCATTTTCTTAATTTTCTTTATTTTAGGTTGTGACTCAGCATGGTTAACGCTAGAGGCTCTAGCACGAACAGTCTGTTTCTGGGAATAATGCATGACACCATGCATGCCCAGTTACAGATTCAGCGTTTGACTCTAGAACCTATGATGCATTTAGAGTCAATGCATGAATCCTCAGCTGGAAATGCACAGGACGAAGAGGGTGATGCTGATGCCCCATAAGTGGAGGATCTGGAGGTGCTCCAAGGGCACAGATATGAATCTTCCATCCACATGTTACTTTTGTTACAGTTATTGTTGCCATTTGGTCTTTTTCATTTTTTTGTTGTGCCTGTTGCACTCTTTCACCTTGTCAAATGGCTCCAATGGGGCTGTGTTGGCCCTTGTCAACTCCCTCCAAGGACTGTGATGCACTATGGCACCTTGTCAAATAGCTCCAATGGGGCTGTGTTGGCACTTGTCAACTCCCTCCAAGGACTGTGATGCACTCTTTCACCTTGTCAAATGGCTCCAATGGGGCTGTGTTGGCCCTTTCCAACTCCCTCCAAGGACTGTGATGCACTATGGCAACTTGTCAAATGGCTCCAATGGGGCTGTGTTGGCCCTTGTCAACTCCCTCCAAGGACTGTGATGCACTCTTTCACCTAGTCAAATGGTTCCAATGGGGCTGTGTTGGCCCTTGTCAACTCCCTCCAAGGACTGTGATGCACTCTTTCATCTTGTCAAATGGCTCCAATGGGGCTGTGCTGGCCCTTGTCAACTCCCTCCAAGGACTGTGATGCACTCTTTTACCTTGTCAAATGGCTTCAATGGGGCTGTGTTGGCCCTTTTCAACTCCCTCCAAGGACTGTGATGCACTCTTTCACCTTGTCAAATGGCTCCAATGGGGCTGTGTTGGCCCTTGTCAAGTCCCTCCAAGGACTGTGATGCACTCTTTCACCTTGTCAAATGGCTCCAATGGGGCTGTGTTAGCCCTTGTCAACTCCCTCCAAGGACTGTGATGCACTATGGCACCTTGTCAAATGGCTCCAATGGGGCTGTGTTGGCCCTTGTCAACTCCCTCCAAGGACTGTGATGCACTTTTTCACCTTGTCAAATGGCTCCAATGGGGCTGTGTTGGCCCTTGTCAACTCCCTCCAAGGACTGTGATGCACTCTTTCACCTTGTCAAATGGCTCCAATGGGGCTGATTTATCAATATGACTTTTTGTAACGTTATCTTATTTCTTTCTTTTTTATGACATCATAATCAAATAAATGCAATTAAGATATTATTTGTCCTCTTTATTCATGTCAGAAATCAAAAATGATGAGTCCCAGGTAGAGTAAATATAAAACTTCACTTTACTACATCCATTAAAAGCGTAATGTGAGACACAGCTCACACAGTTCAGCGGCAACCAGTGTAAAAGGGGTGAGAGGAAGAGCGTAGAACCAATGGCTTACATGTTTTGGCTGAAAGCCGTAATCATAGCCTAAGGTGCTGTACACCTGTGCTTCTTTAAAAGGGATGTGTGACATTCTTATTGGCTAAAAAAACTCAAACAGTTTAAATAAAAGTTACACCCACTACTACACACCTAATATGTTCAAAAAGTTAACCCTATGTGTGCCTGTGGTTCTACAGATAGAGACATATCTATATATGCACCAAAACAGAGTGTGTGTATGATACAATGGAATGAACATGTGTTATAGTTGGTCAGTATCTTGCAAGACAAGTTGGTCAGACATATAGTAGATACTGTACTTAAAAATAGTATATAATGTAATTATTATTATCATCAGCAACATTGAATCTAAGATCTATAACAAGATTGGGTATATTCTTAAAGAATAATAGCAGTATATGGAATATGGAATATAGCAACATGCAGTACTTGATCTATATTGCAAGAACACACTAAGAAATACTAAAAAATGTCTCAAAATTCCCCTAACAAGTACTCCTATATTGGAGTTTGTAGGTATATAATATACAATATACAAGAAAAAAGAGAGGGGAGAGGGGACCATATACAATATAAAATACATAGCCACACTTACGCATTGATGTGTACATGTAACAGATGGAATAGGTTAAATCTAACCACTTACATATTACAGAAGTAATAAATATAAAATAAGTCTGTCTAGGATATACGGAACAAGACAGTATAAATAAATACTTAGTGCCATGCAGTCAATGACTAACATATCTTTGTATAATGTAGCTATTTATTAAACAAAAGTGTGGGATGTTTTATAGTGCAAAAAAAGCACAAGTATAGTATATAAAAAGAGAGATGAATGTATTAGATGTATTAAATTAGATGTATTAAGATATGGCACCCTATTAGACAATTATGTAGTGTTTGTTCATAACCATAATATAATATGTTGTAAAAGTAGAAGGAGACCTAAAAATACCCTAAGTATATGGGGTTATTATTCCCAGTAATTAATATGGTCAAATTTAGAATTCAGACCATGGGGAAGTCTAGTTCTTAATTGGAAGATCCAGTATATTTCACGTTTAGCTAAGACCTTGTCTATGTCACCCCCCCTAATAAGGACCTTAGCTTTTTCAATTGCTGCCCATCTGAATGAATCCCGGCAACAGTTGTGTTTGGTCGCAAAATGTTGTACTCAGGGAGCGGTGGCTGTGCCCCTAGTTTAAGAGGATATATGTTCTCTTATTCTGGAGTTGACATCCCTAGAAGTGAGACCCACATATTGAATATTGCAAATGGTGCATGTGACAAGGTATATGACATTTGTGCTGGTGCAATTTAGACAAGATTTAATGGGATAAACTAAGCCTGTTACAGTAGATCTAAATTCTGTCATTATTTGCACATAGTCACAAGGCTTACATTTCTTGTGTCCACATCTATACATGCCCTGATGTCTAAGCCAAGAGCTAGTATGTTGAGTGGTCTGTCTGAGTTGAATGGGAGATAAAATTGAGGCCAAAGTCGCACATTTTTTATATGAACATCTAATTCCATTTCTGACTACATCAGTAAGCTTATCGTCAGCTATCAGAAGGGAAAAATGTTTTTTAATGATGTTGCAAATCTCAGAGTATTGGGCACTATACTCTAGGTATCTACTATTGGTCACAAAGTAGATACCCTGAAAATCACTATGTGTTTTTTTGCGTTTATCCAGTAGCATTGACTGTCTGGGAATACGGCAACTTGGTCTCTTGCCTGTTTGATGTGTATGTTGGGGTAATGTCTGGATTTAAGTCTACTCTCAAGTTGGGCTGCCTCACGCACATAGTCCTCCTGTCTGCTGCAATTTCTTTTTATCCTCATAAACTTGCCTTTGGGCACAGCATAAGAGGTGTTTTTTTGGGTGATAGGAGGTTGTGTGTAGGAGTGTATTTCCAGATATGGGCTTACGAAAAACCTTTGTAGAAATGGAACCATCGTGATTCCCAGTCAAAGTTAAATCTAGGTAGTCTATTCTGACAAAATCAGAGATAAATGTAAAGCTAAGGTTTAGCTCATTTTGATTTAACCAGGAAACTAAATTGGCTATTTCATCAAAAGGACCAGACCAGATGCATAACAGGTCATCTATATATCTTTTGTAAAAATATATATATGATCTGTAAGGATTACTGTCTCCATAAATGCGGTTTATTTCCCAGTTGCCAAGGTATAAATTCGCATATGAGGGGGCAAATGTTGCCCCCATGGCAGTACCGCATTTCTGAAGATAGTAATTACCTTCAAAGTGAAAGAAATTATGTGTGAGAAGAAACTCACACACAAATGATAAAGGATTGGAAATCCTCAGTATATTGTGTAAATTGTTGTAAGAAAAATCTGACCGCCACAATACCCTTAGAGTGGGGTATAGAGGAGTACAAGGACACTGCATCTATTGTGACCCAAATTAATTTATAATTCCATTTAAGATCCGCTAGTAGGTTGATAATGTGTTTAGTGTCCTTGGTGTAGGAGGGTAAGATGTTGACTAGGGGATGTAGAATTGTATCCAGCCAGGAAGAGAGTCTTTCTAGTAAGGAGTCAACCCCACTGACAATGGGGCGGCCCTTAACATTGGCAAGGGATTTGTGAACCTTTGGAAAAAGGTGGAACATGGGTGTCTTTGGATGTTGTACATTCAAAAATATGGCAGTTTGTTCATTTAGATGTACAGCACCTTAGGCTATGATTACGGCTTTCAGCTAAAAACATGTAAGCCATTGGTTCTACGCTCTTCCTCTCACCCCTTTTCCACTGGTGGCTGCTGAACTGTGTGAGCTTTTGATTTCTGATGCTTATACACCAGCGTATGAGTCCCAGCTGTTACCTCCTCCCTTGCTGCCTATGCCGGGTGAAGACGCGGATCTGACACCCCCCCCTTACGTCACGCGGTGACGTCACCAGAGCCGCAGACCAGGTTTTGCATAGAGGCGGAAGCAAGGAAAGTCGGCAGATACGCTGCCATCGGATGCTGTTCCGTCAGTGCTACAAGGTACACCTCTACTTGGCTCTTGGAACAGTTTATTTATTTGCCTATGCATTTACATAACTTTTAAAGGGTTACCTCTACCCTTTGCTTATACTCTTTATTCATGTCCCTTATTAAAATATATATGTTATGTGGTTAATCCTTAAAGGGACATGAAACCAAAAAATGGTCTTAGATGAATCAGATATATAATCAATTTTTCAATAAATATAATATTTACATCTCTTATTTAATTTGCTTCATTTTCTTGATATACTTTGCATAAAGGTTTATCTTTGCAAGATCCTGATTATCAGAGAAGTGAGTTTCTAGATGTTGATTGTTGTTTGTATATATATATATATATATATATATATATATATATATATATATATATATTGGTTGTTGTTGGCTCATCCATGTGTTCATTTCTAAACAATTTGTGAATTGATGCACCTTTAACAAATGCTCCCAAGTTTATTAAACTGAGATAATCGATGTAAATTATGAATTTGATGGCAATAGTATCCGCTCTGTGAATCCTGAACTTAATTCTTTGTATTTAATGTCCCTTTAAGTGATGCTGACCACAATTCTTTATGAATGGATATGCATTTCTAAAAAAAAATTGTCCTATTGACATCAACATAGACATATATTATTTTTTAAAAGACTATTATTTGAATGTTGACAGCACATGTATTCCAATTTCACTTATATCTTATTGTAGTAGTCTAACAAAAGCAATCACTGTGTGTAATGTGCATATTTTAGCTGATTAATATCTTTCTCTTATTATTGTTTCTCTTTAATTATCCAACGATACATTGCTATAAGGTAGGCTGACCATATTTCAACTTGAACAAGTGACACATACTGTATGATAAATACATGTGTCATTATTCTTATCCAAAATAAATCTTCAAACATATCTGAAAACATCCCTGACATATGTATTTCTCATGTGTCCCTTTTTAAAGTGTAAAGATGGACACCATAGCTATAGTTAACATATAATGTATACCCAATCCCTATTTTCATAATATTATCTCATAGCATTATGTATCATTTATGTATAACATACGATTATTTAGAATTTTTATTTACATAACTTCTAAAATTTTCATAAGTCTCTTTGTATCATTGGTTTAAGGAGCAGCAGGGCACTACTGGTCTCTAAATGAACACATAGGTGAACCAATGACAATCGGTATATATGTAGCCACCAATCAGCAGTTAGAACATCTTATTTTTCTGTTCTTGAGATTACCCCTAAACACATTTCATCAAAAGATAACAAGAAAAAGAAGCAAATTGAAATAATATACTTAAATTTTAAAAAGTAGTTCAAATTTCAATCTCGTACATAATCGTGTCACATAAAATTTGTGTTTTATGTCCATTTAAACCCTGCTACTTCATAAATAGTTAATAATCCTCCTATTCTAATGAAATATATCCTTGTTACCAAGAATGGATTCTATTTCATATATCACAGTATCTAGCGTGACATTCATAGATAACAATATAGCACAAACGAGTTTTTAAAATATAAATACATTTCTTATTGACATGCAAAGTTGTAAAAGGAGTCCAAGTATTGGCTGACGTTTTTACGCAATCTCAGATGTGCCATGTTGGTTAAGACGTCACATGCCAAGCTGTAAAATTTTAAGGATTGGCTGACGTTTTTTCGCAATCTTGGATGCGCGAGTATGGATTGTGTCAATCACGTACATTGTTGAACCATAGCTGATAAAGAACACAAAAATCTCTTTTGATGGCTGTCTCGTTGAAGAAACTAATGAACGCAATATGTTTTCATGCATAATATATTCTGAGGCAAGTGCAAATCAATGAATATAGTCCATCTTGTTTAATATGTTTGTCAACAATATTTTCATGTTTATAAATAATTACTGTGTTGTGTTGAATTTTCTACATATCTAATTCCTAAAAATGCGCTATTATATTTGAATCAAGTAATCAATATGCATTGACCTTTATCATATGCTAAATATATGAGATGCCTACTTATTCTAGATGTTATGTTGTGTTATTTTTTCTTAAAGGGACATTATACACTCATTTATTCTTAGCATATATGTTTTGTAGATGACCTATTTATATAGTCCATATTTCTTTTAAATGTATAGTTTTGCTTATGTTTAAATACCATTGCTGTGATTTTCTGACTCCTAACCAAGCCTCAAAGTTTGATGTGAATACCATCAGCTATCTTCTCCAGCTTGCTCCTGATTGTGTAAAGGGTCTTTTCATATGCAAAAGAAGGGGGATTGTTTTATTTCCCACTTGCAATGGGCTTTCCAGCTAACATTTCAACATAGCTAAACTGAGAGTTTCTAAGTAAGTCTTTAAACCGTTTTATCATGGAGTTTTATATCAGTATGTGGGCATCTTGTTCTTTATAGTAGTGTCTATTACATGCAGTTCTCTGAAAATGAGTGTATACTGTCCCTTTAATGTAAATGCTCAGTATTGTGTCATGTATGAGTTCCACATTGTTAATGTCCAAATATATTACTGTGAGCATATATTTCTAATGTAACTCTTAAAAGGACATGAAACCAGATTCCTTCTAAATGAAATGTCTTTCTTAAATAATTCAAACACAATAATGTATCTTTAAGAATATAGACTTTATTTAACACATCGATAGAAATATGGCATACAGGCTTAGTATCCTATTTAAATATTTTCTTGTTTGAACAAGTACATGTAGATATACCAACAATCCCTAAGGATTAGTATATGTTAGCATATGTTCTTGTTTAAAGGGACAGTCAAGTCAAGCAAAACAGTAATGATTTTAATCTCCAAAAATGCAATTTGTATAAAATATATCTCAAACGTTTATCACCAATTTCTCTTGGTATTCTTAGTTGATAGTTAAACCTAGGAGGTTCATCTGCTCATTTCTTAGACCTTAAAGAGTGCATCTAATCTGAATGCATTTTGACCACTAGAGGGCATTATTTTTTGTGTTTCATATAGAAAACATTGAGCTCATGCAGAATAGTTACCCTGGATTGATCAGTGATTGGCTGAAATGGCGGTCTGTCAAAAGAATTGAAATAAGTGGTCATTTTTCAGAGGCATAGATACAAGGTTAATCACAGAAGTAAAATGTGTATTTCTCTAAGTCTGGTTTTCAAAACTTCATAATTTGTAATAAAGTGTTTTCTTTGTAACCAACAATTATTAATGTTATGACTGTCCCTTTAAGCTGTGTTGTTGGCATCAAAACAGTGATATGCCATCATGTATAATTGTAATAGTCATTTGGTTTGAGATTAGGGAAACAGTTTGGACATCACATCTCAGAAAACAATCAATGTAATGAACAAGGATAGGTATGTGATGATGTGGTGTCCACACACTTGTAAAACACACTCTGCAAACAATCTGCCTCCATGGACCTGGGCCCATAGAAGCAGATTATATACAGAGTGTGCTCCACAAGTGTAAGAAGACCACATCATCACATGCCTATCTATTACACATTAAATAACTAAATATATATATATAACAAAAAATACTTACTTCCTCTTCCTTCCCCTCTTCCCATGAGACTGAGGCTTTGGGGGGGGCAACTGCCCCCTCCGGCGAGTTTTCATTGGAGATGTTTGGGGAAGAGGGGAAGGAGGAGTACTGGAATCACCTGGCTGAGGAGGAGATTGAGGATGAGATGGAGGAGGCCCAGGATCAGATGGCCCAGGATCAGATGGCCCAGCAGCAGATGGCTCAGCAGCAGATGGCGCATTATGCGCCTCCCAGAGGTCCTGCAATATATCTCTCAGAGTATGAAAGATCTCTCTTTGGTCTTGGCGAAGCTCTCTTTGGTCTTGGATAAGCTCTCTTTGGTCTTGTCGAATGCCATTAGTTGCTTCTGTCAGCTGGCTTCTGCTCTCCACATTTTCCCTCCGGGAGGCATGCATCTCTTCCAGAAAATCTCTTAATATCTGTAGCTATGCTATCTCCTCCTGAGGGGCTGCTGGTGCACAGCGGGCTAATGGTGCACGGCGGGCTGCTGGTGCAGGAGGGGCTGCTGGTGCAGGAGGGGATGCTGGTGCAGGAGAGGAAGCTGCAGGGATCTCTTCTGCAGTTGGGGCTTCTTCCGAGGATGAGGATAGAGGGATGTCTTCCATGTCTCCCCGAGGTGGCGAGTAAAATGTAAATGTAAAATGTAAATGTAAATCCATATTTGTGATGGTGTCGTATTTGTGAAGTGGTGTAAATGTTTCTTTCTACTAATGTTCCATAATCTTGAATGCAAATGTTTTGTTTGTGTATGAGTGTGCAATTCTTTTTTCATGTTGTTTTGTTCCGTGTTGCAAGATCGTAAGGTATTTCTGTATTCCTCGTTTAGTGTAAATCATGTTTATTCTTTTTCTTTTCTGATTGTGAATGTGTAATGCGTATGTGCTATTTTGCACGATTGTTGTTACATGTTGTGTACATTTGAGCTGTATTTTTGTTGTGCATTATGTGGTATACGTAATATGACAGAGCAGTGCGTATTTCTCGCGAGATTGAGTGTTAGCTGAAAAATGCGTACTTCTTTGATTTATCATTGATCTCTATGGGAGAATGTTTAACGCTGCCGTGATTACGCTTCTTAAATAAATGGGGTAGTTGTGTTACCGCGACGCATTACGAGGTTGTTTTGAGACTCGTAATACAGACGTTAAGAAAAGTGCGCAAAGGAAATAAAGTACACGTAACTAACGCACCCCTCCTAACGCCAAACTCGTAATCTAGGCGTTAGTTTGCAGCAAATATACATGAAATTGAAATGTTTCACTACAATTTAACTTGCATTTCCCTCTAGTTTTGTATACATCACTCTTTTGTCAGTAAAGTGTACTGTGAAATGCAACATGCATACAGCTGACGTGATAAATCTGTAAAACCTGCTGGTGTAAATTACTTAAAGAATATAATTAGAATTGTGAGATAGATTCAGACACCTTGGGAATTCCCATGTTCAGCCCAGGGAACTCCCCTGTCCCTCCTACTTTCTTAAACTGACAGTTTTATTCTACATAGAACATATAAAAAGTGCAATGTAATATACAACAAAAAAAAACCACATCAATATACAAAGAGTATGCTCCTTATTTGTTAAAGTTACATAGAAACATAATCAGAATTTGTAAAAACACAATTCTAAATACACTGCTGAATACAGAATCTAAATGCATTAAAAGACAAAATAGAAAGTTAAAAGCTTAAATGTAATAAAACTTAAAGGATACAATCTGAAGTGTAAAGTAATATAAAATACAAAGCACAAAGTCTAAATCTAACAGAACGCTCAGTGTTTTATTGCACTGGGCTTGTCTCTGCTTCACATCCAGAAATGCAGGGAATGCCGCTTAGACAAGTATAGCATAATTTGCCTTTTTAGAATCTTGTGAGAGATCTTGCAGTGCTGGAGGATAATTTTAGATAATTTTAGATCATCTCATCTGAGCAGAAAACTTTAGATCATCAGATTTTTTTCTGACAAATTTCTAAATTTACTTCAACTTACCGGTCTGCTGTATAATTGACAGCCATCAACCAAGCACAGGCTCAGATACAGTATCTCACAAAAGTGAGTACACCCTTCACATTTTTGTAAATATTTTATTATATATTTTCATGTGACAACACTGAAGAAATGACACTTTGCTACAATGAAAAGTAGTGAGTGTACAGCCTGTTTAACAGTGTAAATTTGCTGTCCCCTCAAAATAACTCAACACACAGCCATTAATGTCTAAACCATTTGCAACAAAAGTGAGTACACCCCTAAGTGGAAATGTCCTAATTGGGCCCAATTAGAATTTTTCTTTCCCCGATGTCATGTAACCCATTAGTGTTACAAGGTCTCAGGTGTGAATGGGGAGCAGGTGTGTTAAATTTGGTGTTATCGCTCTCACATTATCTCATACTGGTCACTGGAAGTTCATCATGGCACCTCATGGCAAAGAACTCTCTGAGGATCTGAAAAAATGAATTGTTGCTCTACATAAAGATGGCCTAGGCTATAAGAAGATTGCCGAGACCCTGAAATTAAACTGCAGCATGGGGGGCAAGACCACAGGGCAGGTTCCACTCAGAACAGGCCTCGCCATGAACGACCAAAGAAGTTGAGTGCACGTGCTCAGTGTCATATCCAGAGGTTGTCTTTGGTAAATAGACGTATGAGTGCTGCCAGCATTTCTGCAAAGGTTGAAGGGGTGGGGGTTCAGTCTGTCAGTCCTCAGACCATATGCCACACACTGCATCAAATTGGTCTGCATGGTTGTCGTCCCAGAAGGAAGCCTCTTCTAAAGATGGTGCACAAGAAAGCCCGCAAACAGTTTGTTGAAGACAAGCAGACAAAGGACATGGATTACTGGAACCATGTCCTGTGGTCTGATGAGACCAAGATAAACTTATTTGGTTCAGATGGTGTTAAGCGTGTGTGGTGGCAACCAGGTGAGGAGTACAAAAACAAGCGTGTCTTGCCTACAGTGGTGGGAGTGTCATGGTCTGGGCTTGAATGAGTGCTGCCGGCACTGGGGAGCTACAGTTCATTGAGGGAACCATGAATGCCAACATGTACTGTGACATACTGAAGCAGAGCATGATCGACTCCCTTCGGAGAATGGGCCACAGGTCAGTATTCAAACATGATAACAACTAGACATGTGCGATTCGATTCGGTCCGAATCGAAATTCGGACGAATTTTGTCGAATTCGGAATTCGGATCGATTCGAAATTTCCGAATTGCGGCAGTGCCGAATCTACCGAATAAATCCGAATCGATTCGAATTTATTCGGATGGATTCGGATGGCCATGTATTACACTAGTATTGTACAGTATACTAGTGTAATACACAGCACATCCCACTTAACAGTGCCGAAATTCCGAAAATCCGAATCGAACCGAACCGAACCGAATTTCCCACAAATCCAAAAGAATCCGAGTGAATCCGAAACGAATTCATTCGATTTATTCCGAATTCGAATCGGTCCGAAATTCGAATCGGTCCGAATCGATCCGAACCGAATTTTTCGTTGCTGCACATGTCTAATAACAAC
Source organism: Bombina bombina (assembly GCF_027579735.1). Lineage (NCBI taxonomy): Eukaryota > Metazoa > Chordata > Amphibia > Anura > Bombinatoridae > Bombina > Bombina bombina. The sequence continues at coordinate 360,592,030 of NC_069505.1, read as the reverse complement.
CACAAATACACCTCCAAAACGACCACTGCCTTGCTAAAGAAGCTGAGGATAAAGGTGATGGACTGGCCAAGCATGTCGCCAGACTTAAACCCTATTGAGCATCTGTGGGGCATCCTCAAACAGAAGGTGGGGGAGAGCAAGGTCTCTAACATTCACCAGCTCTGTGATGTTGTCATGGAGGAGTGGAAGAGGACTCCATTGGCAACCTCTGAAGCTCTGGTGAACTTCATGCCCAAGAGGGTTAAGGCAGTGCTGGAAAATAATGGTGGCCACACAAAATATTGACAATTTGGGCCCAATTTGGACATTTCCACTTAGTGGTGTACTCACTTTTGTTGCGATTTAGACATTAATGACTGAGTGTTGAGTTATTTTGACGGGACAGCAAATTTACACTGTTATACAGGCTGTACACTCACTATTTTACATTGTAGCAAAGTGTCATTTCTTCAGAGTTGTCACATGAAAAGATATAATAAAATATTTATAAAAATGTCAGGGGTGTACTCACTTTTGTGAGATACTGTACGTACACTGTGAACTCTTGCCCATGCTAAGTTGGAGCTGGTGCCTCAGAAAGTGTGCATATAAAAACTGAGCACAATTTAATAATTTAAGTAATTTGAAAATCTCTTAAAACTGCTTGCTTTATCTGAATCATAAAATTTTAATTTTGACTTTAGTGTCCCTTTAAACCTGGAGTGATTTTAAATTATCATTACTTATGCAGAATGTAACATACATTAATTATTTTACATTTAACTAAATGGTCAAAAATGTTTTAATTAAAGCAATTTATAAATCTGTGGATAATATTTTAAATTATAAACAATACGAAAATGTTTACTTATAAACTATCTGTTTTTAGTTTTTATTGATACATTTGTTTTTACTAATTTCTATTATGGAATTTTCTCTACATACTGAACAATAAAACTTTTGTTTTTTAATAAAATTTACTTTGATTTTGTTTTTCTGCATTCATAAAACTTAAACCCTGTAATTCTTCTCTTTTTTAAATAAAGTTTTTATGGTTTGATTTTGCTTTTTATTTGTAAAATAGGAACAAATGCAGCCTTATTAAAAAAATAAAAAAATAAAGTTTACATTACATTAGAACTTAAAGGGACAGTCTAGTCAAACTTAAACTTTCATAATTCAGATAGGGCATGACATTTTAAATAACTTTCCAATTTACTTTTATCATTACATTTGCTTTGTTCCCTTGGTGGTGTTTTTGAAAAGCTAAACCTAGGTAGGCTCAAACTGATTTCTAAACCGTTAAAAACCGCCTCTTAGCTCAGATCATTTTGAAAGTTTTTCACAGTTAGACAGTACTAGTTCATGCGTGTCATATAGATAACATCATGCTTACTCCTGTGGAGTTATTTAGGAGTCTGCACTGATTGGCTAAACTGCATGTCTGTCAAAAGCACTGAGATAAGGGGGCAGTCTGCAGAGGCTTAGATATAAGGTAATCACAGAGGTAAGAAGTGTATTTCTATAACAGTGTTGGTTATATAAAACTGGGGAATAGGTAGTAGGTAAAACATATATTAAAGGGACAGTCAAGTCCAAAAAAAAAATATGTGCTATATGGTTAATGGGTGGAGCGCCTAAACCAAGGCCAGGTCTGATATAATATAATTCAAGGGTACAGATACCAGGGATATCAGTTAAAGTATAAATCGTAGGATACAGATAACGTGGATATCAGATAAATGTGTTACGCTAGTTACAAATGAATAGCAGTAAACACCAAAGGATAACCAAAAAATAAGGTTAAATAAGATATATAATTGAGGAGATTATATATACAATTAATACAATTGGGTATGATAGCAAACTACATTAAAATATAATAACAATTTAATAACAAATATGACATGGATCCATGTTACAATAAAGATTAAAAATTACATACAATAAATCACAACAATTTTCAATAGTAAGAACAGTAATAATGGGTTAAAAACCAGTGGGTGGGGCAAAGGAGCACAATCCAATATGGTATATGAAACGAGGATATGCAGTAGATACTACTCTAGAAGGTTCTAAAGTGCATGTGATTATAAAAATGATAAAACACAGTACAGTAAGATTAATACAATAACAACCCCAATAAAAGGGGAAAAGAAATTAGTGCATCATGAAAAGTTCCAAATGAAAAGTTCCAAATGAGATAAGTCCAAGTGTTCAATAAAATCCAAATATTCCAAAGATACAAGTGTGAAAAAAATTTTGGTGTGAAAAAATAGTTGTAAAATAGTAAAATTGTATATCCAAGTGAGGGGTATAAATATAAAAACAAAAATCAAAAATCAAAGATATTCAAAAAATGTTATGTGATGAATCCAAACTAAAAACAGTGATAAAAACCTTGGTGGTGATAGAAAAAAGTCTTCAAATCCTGTGGAAAAAGAAAATATACAACATAGAGGAGTACCGTTTTACAGATAACTACAAATATGAAATGTATCTCACAATTTAAGCCAACGCGTTTCGGCCCACCTATAGGGCCTTTCTCAAGACTGAGACTGAGAAAGACTGAGACTAAGTCTTGAGAAAGGCCCTATAGGTGGGCCGAAACGCGTTGGCTTATATGGTGAGATAGATACATTTCATATTTGTAGTTATCTGTAAAACGGTACTGCTCTATGTTGTATATTTTCTTTTTCCACAGGATTTGAAGACTTTTTTCTATCACCACCAAGGTTTTTATCACTGTTTTTAGTTTGGATTCATCACATCACATTTTTTGAATATTTTTGATTTTTGTTTTTATATTTATACCCCTCACTTGGATATACAATTTTACTATTTTACAACTATTTTTTCACACCAAAAATTTTTTCACCCTTGTATCTTTGGAATATTTGGATTTTATTGAACACTTGGACTTATCTCATTTGGAACTTTTCATTTGGAACTTTTCATGATGCACTAATTTCTTTTCCCCTTTTATTGGGGTTGTTATTGTATTAATCTTACTGTACTGTGTTTTATCATTTTTATAATCGTACGCACTTTAGAACCTTCTAGAGTAGTATCTACTGCGTATCCTCGTTTCATATACCATATTGGATTGTGCTCGTTTGCCCCACCCACTGGTTTTAACCCGTTATTACTGTTCTTACTATTGAAAATTGTTGTGATTTATTGTATGTAATTTTTAATCTTTATTGTAACATGGATCCATGTCATATTTGTTATTAAATTGTTATTATATTTTAAAGTAGTTTGCTATCATACCCAATTGTATTAATTGTATATATAATCTCCTCAATTATATATCTTATTTAACCTTATTTTTTGGTTATCCTTTGGTGTTTACTGCTATTCATTGTAACTAGCGTTACACATTTATCTGATATCCACGTTATCTGTATCCTACGATTTATACTTTAACTGGTATCTGTACCCTTGAATTATATTATATCAGACCTGGCCTTGGTTTAGGCGCTCCACCAATTAACCATATAGCACGTATTTTGTTTCTCATGGGTAACTAGGGACCCATTGGTTCTAGGAGCTAGAGGTCAATTTTAAGTTAGCGCTGTTGGATATACCCCTCTTTCCAAGTCCAAAAAAAACTTTCATGATTTAAATAGGGAATGTCATTTTAAACAACTTTCCAATTTACTTTTATCACCAATGTTGCTTTGTTCTCTTGGTATTCTTAGTTGAAAGATAATTCTAGGAGGTTCATATGCTAATTTCTAAGACCTTGAAGACTGCCTCTAATCTGAATGCATTTTGACCACTAGAGAGCATTAGTTCATGTGTTTCATATAGATAACATTGAGCTCATGCACGTGAAGTTACCCTGGAGTGATCACTGATTGGCTAAAATGCAAGTCTGTCAAAATAACTGAAATAAGGGGGCAGTTTGCAGAGGCTTAGATACAAGATAATCACAGAGGTAAGAAGTGTATTTCTATAACAGTGTTGGTTATGTAAAACTGGGGAATAGGTAGTAAAAGGGATTATCTTTCTTTTTAAAGGATTACTTTCTGTTATAATTTTTAAGCTAAACAACAAACATATTAAAGTTAATAAACATTAATTAAAACCTACTGACCTATATTTTCTCCAAAACGAAGTTTCATAACGTTCTAAAAGTTATATCTTTTATTCTCCGATGATGTCACGTTATCCTGCCCACTATTTTCAGCACTGCATGTTCAAAATACTTAAACCAATAACTTTGTGTTTAAAGCGCCATTTTGAAACCTAGGTATTGTAAACGGATTGGTACAGAGCAAAGGATACCCATGGAGTGGGTTTGGAAAACAATTAAATTTGCAGACAAGATTTCTGCTATACAGTAGAGATATGTTAATGAAATGCTATTGATAAAAAGCGTATTTGGGGTAGTTAGTTAGTAATAGGCATAGAAAATATTTACTTACAGTGGCCCTTTAAACAACAAAAATTCTGGTGTTGACTGTCCCTTTAATATAACTGTATTGGTTATGCAAAACTGGGGAATGGGTAATAAAGGGATTATCTATCTTTATAAACCATAAAAATTCTGGTGTAGACTTACCTTTAAGCGTTGTCATAAACTTACAGATAATAAACCACTAATAACAAACATGAACAATAAGCTTAGGTGGAAGAAAGCATGTAAAAATATATATATTTTTACACAAAAAACAAAAGGGTTCTTACCTAAAACCCTTTAATATATATTTTATTTAATATTTTTTCCACTTAATTTATTGTAAAAATAAAATATTTTGGGTTTGCATATTATAGAGTTTCACCAAGAAGATATGTTGGGAGGTTTTCTTTTTAAAAATCTTACAATTTACAGATTATTGTCTCAAAGATAAAGTAATAGCAGCAGAATTAAAAGATACATTTTCCTTAAAAATATATGACCAATAATGACCTCTATTACTGCAGTAAGCAACACAGAAATAGCCTATTTTAAAATGGTAGTTGCAGTAGATTAGGCACTAGAGTTGCAGTAGATTAAGTGTACTTCTCCTGTATTGAAGAAATGAGGAAATGTCCTTTTTGGTTTAGAACCATTTTGTTAATAATGACATGAGCCATGCCTGTAAACAAAGAAACCAGATACCATGCTGTGAGTTTTAAATGCATTTTTGATGGGATTCTTACTGTAAAGCTGTTATAAATGTGGTTGTCTTGTTCTATAAGGAACATTATTGTCTCCTTAACAAGAAGTAATTTAGGAGGAGAGAAATCAGAGTCATCTTAGATTAACCTCAGCTTTGCCCTAGAGTAACCTGTAGCCTGGTTTTTGAGTGGTAATAAGTGGATATCTTAACAACAAAGTAGAAATGTTACACACTCAATGGAAAAATAGTACAAACCCTTTAAAAAGTTTCAACATACCACATTCTGAGAAAAAGTAGTTCCATAAATTATTTTCCACCACATAATAACACAAATTTAGTAACCTCAATTCACTAGAGAATGGTGAGATTGGAATGTAGGTGTCTGCACTCCATGGTAATTCTAGGGGAGGAGCAACCTCAATTTTTCATTTTGCATCCCCATTGGGCTGAGGAGGAGGGTAAAAATTTAAATATTGATATTTCCTGACCGTATCCTTAACTGAACTGCTTAACCATACCCCCTGACCACCTTGTTCTGCTCTCAGAACACCTGCTACTTCACCTCTACTTGACCTGAAACTGCCCATTGACACCCATAAATATGCCTACACCTACCCTTGGAACACTTGTGTTGGCTTCCCCATAATAAGGTTTCTGGAACCGCCGTTGTCTGCACTGCTGCTCAATTTCATTTTTTCTTTATGTATAAGTTTTTATGGGAGAGATTGCTTCGTTCTAACTTAGACTCTTGGAGGAATCATCTCACACAGCACTAGGAACAACAGAAAAGATATCTAGATGAAGGCAATGAACCAGAGGACACATGAAGGAGAGTAATGAGACTTTTTTAATCTGCTGGAAAGAGTTTTAATTAATTTACTCAGCAAGCATTTTACATTCATCACTAAAGTGTGTCCTAAAAAATTTGAAATATTTGAGAGTACAAGAAGACCAACAGCTATATTACGAGTTATGCAAAATTAACGAACGCAACAAAAGTTGCAGTATGTAACCCTCTATAGCGCAGTCATTACAAGTTTTGAAACAGCCGGCTTGTGCGTGCGATATGGTGGTTTTAAGCTCCATACCGCACAAAATACAAGCACTGTTTTTACGTGCTTGTGCACGCTTTCCCCATAGACATCATAGAGGAGAGCGTGTCATAAAAAAGCCTAACACCTGCGATCGCGGAAAGAAAAGCTATGTAACACAGCCCTATTGACATCTAAACACCCCTAATCATCGCCACCCCCAACATCGCCACCACCTAAATAATGTTATTAACCCCTAATCTGCCACTCCCGATATCGCTGCCACCTAAATAAAGCTATTAACCCCCTAATCTGCCGCCCCCCAACATTGCCGCCACTATACTAAAGTTATTAACCCCTATTGCCCTGCACCCCAACATCGCCCACACTATAATAAAGCTATTAATCCCTATTCCGCCGCTATCCGACATAGCCGCTACTAAATAAAGTTATTAACCCCTAAACCTCTGGCCTCCCACATCACTGCCACTAAATAAACCTATTAACTCCTAAACCTCCAGCCCGCCACATCGCAACAAACCTAACCCAACGTAACCCTAACCCTAACATCCCCTAGCTTTAACATAATTAAAATAGACCTAAATTAAACTTACAATTATTAACTAAATAATTCCTATTTAAAACTAAATACTTACCTGTGAAATAAAACCTAAGATAGCTACAATATAACTAATAGTTATATTGTAGCTAGCTTAGGTTTTATTTTATTTCATGGGTAAATTTGTATTTAGTTTAACTAGGTAGACTAGTTAGTAAATAGATATTAACTAATTACTAACTACCTAGTTAAAATAAATACAAACTTACCTGTCAAATAAAATCTAAGCTGCCTTACAATAAAACCTAACATTACAAAAATAAAAAACACTAAAATTCCAAAAATAAAAAAAACTACCATTACAAAAAATAACAAACGAAATTATACAAAATAATAAAAAATATTCCTATTCTAATACACTTTTAAAAAAATAAAAAACTCACCCCAAAATAAAAAATCCTAATCTAAAATAAACTAGGGCCTTTTTGTGGGCCCTTAAAAGGGCCTTTTGTAGGGCATTGCCCTAAAGTTATAAGCTCTTTTGCTACAAAACAAAATAAACACCCACTAACAGTATACAACCCCCCCAAACCGACAAAATAAAAATAAAGTTAAACCTAATCTACCCATTGCCCTGAAAAGGACATTTGTATGGGCATTGCCCTTAAAAGGGCATTTAGCTCTTTTTCCTGCCCTTAAAAGTGCATTCAGCTCTTTTATGAAATGCCTAAGCCTTAAACTAAAAATAGAAACCCACCACAAAACGAAAAAAATACATTACACAAAATAAAAAAATTTATCAAAAATAATAAAAATTATTCCTATTCTAATACCCATTTAAAAAAGAACACACCCCAAAATAAAAAACCTAATCTAGAATAAACTACCAATAGCCCATAAAAGGGCCTTTTGTAGGGCATTGCCCTAAGTTAAAGAGCACTTTTACCTGAAAACCCAAACCCAAAAAAAAAAAAAATATATCTAATCAAACCTAAGCTATCCATTGCCCTGAAAAGGGCATTTGTATGGGCATTGCCCTTAAAAGGGTATTTAGCTCTTTTGCTTTGTCCTGAAAAGGGCATTTAGCTCTTTTACGAAAGCCGAAACCCTAAACTAAAAAAAAACCCCACCCAAAAAAAACCTTAAAAAAATTATCACTAACCCCTGAAGATCCACTTACAGTTTTTGAAGTCCTGCTTGAACGTTCTTCATCCAGGCGGTGAATTCCTCATCCAGGCGGCGAGAAGTCTTCATCCAGATGGCCTCTTCTATCTTCATCCAGGCGGCAAAGTCCTCATCCAAGTGGCGAGAAGTCTTCATCCAGGCAGCATCTTCTATCTTCATCCAGACGGCATCTTCTATCTTCATCCCGGCGGCGTGGAGCAAGTCCATCCTGAAGACATCCAGGACGGAGCATCCTCTTTATACGGTCACCGCCGTACACTGAATCTTCAATGCAAGTTAAGCATTTAAGGTGCAAGTTAAGTTGAGGATGAGAGCTTCTGAAATTCTATTGTCTGTTCAAATCTCCCAATAGACTTTCAATAGCTCTCATCCTATTGGCTGATTTGAATTTACAAAATCAAATCAGCCAATAGGAATGCAAGTTAAGCAGTTAAGGTGTCCCTTGCATTCCTATTGGCTGATTTGATTTTGGAAATTCAAATCAGCCATTAGGATGAGAGCTATTGAAAGTCTATTGGCAGATTTGAACAGCCAATAGAATTTCAGAAGCTCTCATCCTATTGGTATGTTTTGTTTTGTTGCAAAAGTGCTGTTAACCTTAGGGCAATGCCCTACAAAGGCCCTTTTAAGGGCCCACAAAAAGGTCCTTTTAAGGGCCCTTGGTAGTATATTTTAGAGAAGGCTTTTTTATTTTGGGGTGGGGTTTTTTTTTTTTTTTTTTTTTAAAGGGTAAAAAAGTTTTTTTTAAAAAAAAGGTTTTAGTGTAAGGCAGCTTAGGTTTTATTTGACAGGTAAGTTTGTATTTATTTTAACTAGGTAGTAAGTAAATAGTTAATAACTATGTACTAACCAGTTTACCTAGTTAAAATAAATACAAACTTACCTGTAAAATAAAAATAAAACCTAAGCTAGCTACAATATAACTATTAGTTATATTGTAGCTAGCTTAGGTTTTATTTTACAGGTAAGTATTTAGTTTTGGTTGTGTGGATTCTGTAAGCCGGCTGGACTTCCTGTGGGAGGAGCGCAGAGGAAGGTGCACTCGCTCTGAGCTCCCTTGAATGTGGAGCTAACGTAATAGCTGACACCCCGCCACGAAGCCCTATTGCTGGGGTGAAAGATTTACCCAGCCTGGGGGAAGAAAAAAGTGTGGTGCAAGGAAGTTACTACACCCCTGAAAAAGCGGAGGTAATATACCCGCAAGGAAGGTGCCTTAGCGTTGCAGCAAATCCTATATGGGGCACAGAGATTAGCTGGAGTAAAACACAGTCTACAGAGAGAGCCTGGCCCTACCTGAAAGCCGAAAGGAGGGGACCAGAGGACAGAGTGAAGGACCGGCACAGGAGAGTGCCGTGGCTGCTACACTACAGCGTAGAGCTGACAGCGACGCCGATACCCCCCCATACCGGAAAGACAGCCGGGTAGTGTGACGTCACAGCGGCTAGATCATGACGGCATGAGGAGCTGCTGTGTGAGGGCTGAGGTGAAAGCCGTACCACCCGGAGAAGAACAAGATATACAGGAGAAATAAAGCGGAGGCCCCCCTGGTGGGGCAAACAAACAAACGGATAAAGACCGCAAACAACGCGCCGCGAAGAAATGGGGGAGTAAGTACGCAAATGTATGTCTATGAGACTTTGATACAGCTGTAATGCTAGAAATCTGGGTTTCCCATACACGAGGAGTCAAGGGCTGTGAAGGTGAATAGGAGTAAGGCCCGTAATTTTAAAAAAAGCAATAAGGGCTAGGCGGGCTATATTGACTCTGATAAGCACGCAAAAACACACTGAGGCTGCCCCTGGGACATTGAAAGCCGCGGCTGTGCCTAATTCCTACATTCATGTAAAACACCTCTCCCCCTTCTTATGTTTTTTTTCCCTTTGGAAAACACTGTGGTTACAACATCAAAAGATCTATATACATAGGTTACTGGAGCAGGGCCAGCTCAGTAAAAAGTTTTTCTACCAAGGCATAAGAGACTTGAGAGTTATGCTGGACTGTCCGCTGCTCGATGAAGTGTAACAGACAGGCATTTCTGGGGAACAAGTCATAGACTGTACAGTGCCTTTGGAGTTAACCCCTTTAAAACAACATAAGGGAATTGCCAGGGAACAGAAACTGTTCGGCAGAAGGTGGCGGAAATAAAATCAGCCTCTTGTTATTGATATGAAATACTCTGAGCGGGCATTGGTTACAATTCAAGGCTGATATACTTTTCATATTGGGGTGTTGTAAAAACCTGCTGGAGTAGTTGCATAAGGTCCTTTCTTGGTGCTATTTAAGACACTAGTAGATAGTTTTTGCAATATTGTGTGTATATCAGTAGGATGAATATGTTTAACTTCTGATTACAGCAGAGTGTATTAACATTAATTTTTTTTTTTTTTTAACAAAGGTATTTGAGTGTTGCAAAAGAAGTAAACAAGTGAAAGCAATAATTATTACATATGTAATGGAATTATATGTGTTTTGCAAGATTAACTCTACCAAGACATAGACTCTAACACACTTAGTTTGAGAGACTGTGACTGTAATTCAGTATAGAGCATCAGAATAGACTAAGAGGAAAATCTATAAAAAAAGGGTGTAGGCTACAATAGATTGCAGGAGAAAAGGCTTTTGGAGCTAATCCCTTTAAGCAACATAAGGGAATCGTTAGGGAATAGAAACTATTTTGCAGGAGGTGGCAGAATTAAAACTAGCCCGCAAAATGGTGTGAATAGCAGTGGGATGGGTATGTTTATCTTTTGATTACAGCAGAGAGCTTTATTATTATTTCTGTTTACAAAGGTATTTGAGTGTGGCAAAAAAAAAAAAAAAAAAAAAGTAAGTAAGCGAAAGCTATAATTAATGTAATTATATGTGTTTTGCAGGACTAATTCTACCAAGGTATAGATTCTAACAAACTCATTTCAAGAGACTGAGCCTGTAAATCAACATAGAATATCAGAATAGACTCAGGAGAAATTCTATAAAAAGGGGTTAGGTACTAATAGGTAGTAGGAGAAAAGGATACGCACAAATGGAAAAATACGTGACAAGTGTGAAAAATAAATCACCAGCAATGCCATTAAAACGGGACAAAAGACAGAAAGCACAAAGTGAAATCAGTTTAGAATCCAATATACAGAGCCCGGATAGAAACCTAGAAACACAGCTTAAAATAAACCAATTGGCCGACCTAATTTTACCACAATTCGAAATTGTCAAAAAAGAGATCTATCCCACGAAATCAGGCAATTTTCGATTAGACTAACCGAGGTAGAAAACAGGGTGTCAGATGTAGAAGACAAAGTGAACATACAGGAGTCAACACTAACCAGGCACACAGATAAAATTAATGCATTACAGTCAAAGATAGAAGATTTGGAGGACAGGTCGCGACGGAGTAACATCCGAGTAGTAGGCCTGCCCGAAACAAACGGACAGGAAGACTTACTGACCTTTGGTTCTGTCACACTACCTAATTTATTAGGGATGCAACCAGTAAATGGAGCTCTGCAGGTCGAAAGAGCAAATAGGATTGGCCCAGTAAGACAGACTAGAGAGAGTAACACTAGGCCAAGAGTGCTCATCATAAAATATCTGAATTTTCAGGACAAGGCCAACATAAGGTATCATTATAGAAAAATGAGAACACTCTCGATAGGTGATAAACCAATTTAGATTTTTCAAGATTTCTCGATGGAGACATCGGGGAAAAGGCGTGCTATGGCACCGTACTGCACAGGGCTGATCAAAGCCGGGTTGAGAGCTACGATGAGATACCCAGCAAAAATAACGGTACTGGGCATGGACGGTGTCATAGTACTCAATACGGTGGATGAAGCAAAAGCTTTTTGTACAGAGAACAATATAGAACTATAAGGTATCTGGAGGGGCTCTTGATGGCTATTAGGAATGTAGAGATAAAATGAGAGGGAATAGAGAAATAGACACAAGAGAGGGGAATGGGGGAGGGGGGGGCGAGGGGGCCTTTTTTTTTTTTTTTTTTTGCTTTGTTGCACTGGTTGTTTAAAAATAGATCATTATCAGTAAAGGATGAGTGTGTCACTTAATTTTGTATCATGGAATGTGGGAGGGATAACCTCCCCCATTAAAAGTAAGAACATTTTAAAATTATTAAAAAAGCAGAAACCAGACATTATATTTCTGCAAGAATTGCACCTGAAAGCTTCTGAAATAGAGAAGCTGAGAACTAACTGGCTTGCAGAAGTTATTGCGACTCCTTGTGATTCACGTAAATGTGGGGTAGATATATTATTTAATAGGAGTTTGGATTACGAGATATTAAAAGCTAAATTGGATCAACAGGGGAGATTTATTATTATGCAAATAAAAATAGACGATATAATATGGACCCTGTGTAACATATATGCACCCAACAAATTTGAAGCTAAGTTCTGGCACCTCATAAAAAAGGAGCTGACACCGTATCTAGGCCAGAATCTGATTGTAGCGGGAGACATGAACGCAACACCCCACCCAGACAGTGATAGACTAAAAGCAGGACACAGGCAGGCATATCAGCGGGAAGCGAGAATGTTTCGGAATTTTTTAAAATCAATCAAAGTTAATGACATCTGGCATTTGCAGCACCCAGATGAACGGTCCTACACGTGTGAATCTAAGTCACATCAATGTTTTTCAAGAATAGACATGTTTTTAATAGATGAACAGCTCTTAAAATATGAGATTAAGACGCACATAGAAGAGATACTACTATCAGACCATGCAATAATCAGTTTTAGGATTTTGCCACCTGACAGGCCAAGCTTTAAGATGAATACATTCAGATTTCCTGGCTTTATGCTTAATAATTCCAAATTTAGCAATTGGGCTACAAACAAATGGAATGAATATATTGTGCTTAATAGGAATTATACAGACAAACCGGAGATTTTGTTGGAGGCAGGTAAAGCGGTTATGCGCGGTGAGATAAAGGCGTATATGGTCAACTTGAGTCGGAGAAATAAGGCAAAAGAAATTCAGCTGGCAAACCAGGTTAGAAACGCATACGTAAGGTATCTAAACAACCCTAATGTCGATCTGTGGGAAAAATATTCACGCGCAAAAGTAGAAAGAGAACAATTTATGAAAGAAAAATGGGCGAATGAAGAGGCGAAGTGCAGGGCAAGATTTCAAGGATTCCAGGGAGTGTCAGCAAAACATTTAGTTAAGATAACAAAGTTTCGTAAGAAACGAAATATAATCTCGGTAATTAAAGAAGGCAAGAATGTCTATACTACTCCTAGAGAAATCAAAGAGGTATTTCTACAGTATTACCAAAAGTTATATTCAAAGGAGAGTATAAATAGGGAATGTAAAGAACAATTCTGGGATCAGATAAAAACTCCCAAAGTTACTCTAGAGGCGTTACAGCAGATTAATGCACCGATCTCGGAAGAGGAGGTGCTGAGAGCCATTCAAAAAGCTAAAACAGGAAAAGCACCAGGGCCAGACGGTCTCTCCGCCGAATTTTACAAAATAATTTCGGAGGTAATAGAAGGGACTCTCACTAAGCTATACAACGGGTACTACATCAGGAAAGATATGAAATCCCCATATTTCTCAGACGCAATTATCACATTAATATTAAAAAAAGGGAAAGACGCTTCAAATTTGTCCTCATACCGTCCTATCTCACTACTAAATCAAGATTACAAGATTCTAATGTCCATAATAGCTGATAGATTAAAAAAAGTAATACCAGACTTGATACATCCAGATCAGGTTGGTTTTATACCAGGTAGGAATTCTACGCGTAATATGAGAAGGGTGTTGACAATGGTGGATCATTTGTATCGGGTCGGCAGGGTGCCACAGGGAAGAGAGAGAGCCGCATGGATCAAGATATCGCATTAGTAACAATAGACGCCGAAAAGGCATTTGACGCAATAGCATGGGATCACCTCTTTGCATCTCTTGAGAAGTTTGGTTTCTCTGGCGCCCTGCTCGACCTGATCAAATTGATTTACAAGAAACCCAAGTCACAGCTGTTAATTAATGGAAAACTATCGAAACCGATAGCACTAGAAAGAGGCACGCGTCAAGGGTGTCCTCTTTCTCCTTTGTTGTTTGATATTGCATTAGAACCGCTTGCAATATATATCAGAGACAAATTATCACCGGTAAAGATAGGTGCGGAAAAAATGACAATCTCTCTATACGCGGATGATATTTTACTTTTTCTACACGATACAGCTACCTGCATCCCACAACTTCTGTTGATGATTAAGAAATTTAGCTCATTTACAGGCTATAAAATAAATCCGGCGAAATCTGAAATTCTATGGATAAATAAAACGGAGGTGAGTCAGAATACAATTTTTAAAGAGGTCCAATATATTAATTATTCGGGGATTAAAATTGGTAGGAATCCGGGTGAGTGGTATCAGTTGAACTATAAAGACCTATTCGACAATATGCAATTGGATTTAGGAAAGTGGAACATGTATTATCTGTCATTATCTGCTCGGATTATACTGATAAAAACTATCTTTTTCCCCAAAGTATTATTTCGCCTTCAAAATCTACCCCTAGTGATTAAAAAGAAAGATATAGATAGATATAACAGAGCATGCTCACTATTCATCTGGGGTAAACGGAAAGCCCGTATTTCAATAGAAAAGTTAAGCCATGCAAAACAATATGGGGGGTTCGCCCTGCCTAATATCAGGTATTACAATTATGTTACTCTGATTAAATTTGGAATAGACTGGCTGACCGAGACAGAGTATGTCACTTATTCTAAACTGGAAACTGAGATAGTAAAACCTTTTAATCTGCAAGCTATACTGCATTGTCCACACAAGAGCTTACCGAGTAATGTGGCAAATTTAGTAACATTTACTAGTATAGTATGGGCATGGCAAAAATATTGTCATATAGTGGGACAAGAATATCAGGTGTCAACAATGCTTCCGATTGTTGGGTGTGTAGATTTTTCACCAGGGTTGCATAATAGGGTTTTCCGTGAATGGCAAGGTAAGGGCCTGAGATATTTTTCACAGACAAGAATGGGGCAAGAGGGACCAACTCGGACCTTCGAGAGTCTGTCAGCAGAATACAATCTTCCCACTAAACACTTCTACACATATCTGCAAGTAAGACATTATGTAGAAACTTACATTGTTAAATATGGTTTGGATTGGAGTCAATCAATGGTCGCTCCGAGCTTAAAATTATATAGGGCAGGGAACCGCTCCATAGCTATATGGTATCGTAATATAATGCAGAGGTTAGGAAAGAGACAAATAAACCAGTGCACTGAGAAATTTCGTAGATATTTTTCTTCTATAGAAGATGAAAATATTTTGGATAGCATTAAAAAGGTTGAAGAAGCCACTGAGAGAACTAGCTGGCGGGAGGCACAGGCGAAATTGATCAACAATTTTTATTTGACCCCAGAGAGAATTAGCGGATGGACCAGAGTAGCCCCAATAGGCTGTTACAAATGTAATTACATGAAAGCAAATTTGGTGCACTGTCTATGGAGCTGCCCAAAAATACAGCAATTCTGGTTGAGAGTCCAGTTCTGGCTCAACAAATATTTACATGACAAAATAAAGTTGGAAGCAATGCAGATATTTTTCTTTATCAGGCCGAAAATTCAGGGGATAAAAACCTTATAAACCTGGCGATCTTGACAGCTCGCAGTCTCATATTCAAGAAATGGAAACATAAAGAGGCCCCAAGTATGAATGAGTTTATTAATAACATAAAATTTCAAATGATAGTAGAAAGGCAGGACTTGAAAAATACAGATAAACATCATAGAAGGTATTTTAGTAAGTGGAAAAAATATATTGAGTCTTGGCCAAGAGCCTTACAGCAGCAGTTCCTTGACCCTTTGCAAGGCTCAGTCCCTTTCCTGAACTTAGTAGTGGCAGGAATTCTGCCGGCATACTGGGTGGAGTGACAAAGAGACACACTCGTCCTGGGCATGGATATGAAAGTTTAAGAAAATAGAGAAGGATATCAGTATATAAAAAGTTTTAAATAGGTTTTATTTAGTTAATAACTGTAAGTTTAATTTGGCTCTATTTTAATTATGTTAACGTTAGGGGGTGTTAGGGTTACATTAGGGTTAGGTATAGGGGTTACTATTATTGCGATGTGCTTTTGGGTTAGGGGTTAATAGGTTTATTTAGTATATTTCATTATGGGGGCTTGCGGTTTAGGGGTTAATAGGTTTATTTAGTATATTTCGTTGTGGGGGGCTTGCGGTTTAGGGGTTAATAGGTTTATTATAGTGGCGGCAGAATTAGGGCTTAATAACTTTAGTATAGTGGGGGCGATGTGGGCGGACGGCAGATTATAGGGGTTAATAATATTTAAATAGTGTTTGCGATGCGGGAGGGCGGCAGTTTAGTGGTTAATAACTTTTGTATAGTGGCGGCGATGTCGGGGAGCAGCGGAATAGGGGTTAATAATTTTTAATAGTGGCGGTGATGTCGGGAGCGGCAGATTTTGGGTTAATACATTTAATATAGTATTTGCGATGCGGGAGGGCCTCGGTTTAGGGGTTAATAGGTAGTTTATGGGTGTTTAGTGTACTTTGTAGCAATTTAGTTATGAGTTTTATGTAAAAGTTTTGTTGCGTAAAACTCATAACTACTGCTTTTAGATTGCAAAATGGATCTTGTTGGTATAGGGTGCCACAAAACACCATAACATGTATTATAATTACAAGGTATTTTCTGCCCCTTAAATAAATTCATGTACTTCTAGCATACAAAAAAATATATTTTTCTTTAAACTGTTATGTTGCATATCAGAGAGGTCTAAAGTTCTGTTAATCCAGCTATCATTGTCCAAGATCCAACCCAATCCATCTTGACCCATGTTCTTGAGCTTTTGAGCCTCACCGCAAAACTCGTAATGGCAGCGCTATGGAAGTCCCATAAAAAAACGTAATTTTTACGTGTGCGGGACTGACGTTGCGTTACAGGCTAAAAGGCTTGCGGTACAGCTATACCGACAAGACTTGTAATGGCTGCGGTGCTGTTTTAAACGCTGAAATGACAATTTTTTCAGCATTAAAACACAAATGCACAACTCGTAATCTAGGTGCAAGATTTTTACACACACTTGAGTGGTGACCTTGAGAACATGGGTCAAGATGGATTGGGTTGGATCTTGGACAATGATAGCTGGATTAACAGAACCTTAGACCTCTCTGATATGCAACATAACAGTTTAAAGAAAAATATATTTTTTTGTATGCTAGAAGTACATGAATTTATTTAAGGGGCAGAAAATACCTTGTAATTATAATACATGTTATGGTGTTTTGCAATAGAATAACATATCATCCAAGCCTAAACACTTTAAAACCAAATTAACATCTAACATGCTGTAATTGTTTTTCAATATTGAAACTCCACATACCTGATATGGAGAAGCCAATTTGGCTTTGAGTCTGCAGGTGACAATGCTAGACATAGTAATTATGTTAGTATAAAGAGCATTGTTTACAGTTATGTAGCAGTATTAGCTTCAATAGGTCTTCAGGGTGCATTTTTAATTCTGAGAAATGTATCCATTTATCTTGTCTCATTACAACTCCTTCAGGGGACTTCACTTGTTCTGGCACCCACTGGTACACTTCTTCCAGCTGCCCATACTTACAGTCATTTGCTCCCTCCTATATTTATACTCTTTTTTATATGGAACTCCACTTGTTCAAGCACAGACATACACACACCATCCATTTGCCTCTCCTCCCAGTCAGCCTTTCCCTGTACATGTCTACTCTGTTCTGCATACTCCACGAGTTCAAGCACAGACAGACACACACCATCCATCTACCTTACCTCCCCGTCAGACAGTCCTCTCCTGCTCAGACACACACTTCAGGCATAGCACTTTACATGCATGCACTCTGTCCTCCCTCATGGTCAGCATGTCTCTGAGCTTTTTTATACACACAGCGCTTTGTACACTAGGGACAATATCTAAGGTAACTAGGTTACATGTATCATCGTCAGGCACATACAGTGATCACAACCTGTCCAGACCATTAGGAATATTGTCAGATACTAACACATTTCTTAGACCTCTCCATGCTCTCCAATCAAGGTATACACATGCCATTGGCACTGCAAGTTGCACTCCCCTATCCCTTTTACTGTTACAGTCCTGCAAGAAATAATGTCCTTAGAGCTCACCAGCCCTGGATGCACAAGAGCCACATCGGCCCCAGTGTTCCCGAGTCCCAGTGTTGCCCTGTGACAGTTTGTAGATTATCATTGTTGTCTGCATCTGACCAGGTGACAAACAACACAGACGCTTGTGTTTCTGAGGGAAGACTTCCTCCTGCTGATTGTGCCAACTTAATCTTCTCTGGGCAAGTAGAGCTTCTTTCCCAGAGGGAATAGATATATCAAGTCAGGGCACATCAGGCTTGGCAAAGGGGGGTCGTGCAACAGCTCCCTTCCAGGTGGATTCCCCCTTAACAAAGGCTTTTCTCTTGTTCACTGGTGACCTGTTTTCTGTGTAAAAAATCTGCTAGTTAGCCTGCCTCCAATGCTGTTTTGGGCTTACAATCCAGCACCAACTTGCTCCCTTCTGCTGGGCACAGCTGCATGAATTGTTCCTTAACCATAAGATCCTCCAGGTCATCCATAGTGGTAATCTTTAGCCTTCAGATCCCCTGCTTGAATGTTGTATTCAGGCCTCCCACAGCTGGAGTTTAGCTTCCTGATGTACTCCTCTGCAGAGTCTGGGATTTCTTTCTGTACATCTCTGGAGTGAGATTATACCTCCTCTGCAGTGTAGCCTAGATTGCATCATATTTCTGGTCAAACTCTGGAGGCAGTTCTGCAAAAGCCTTTAGTGACAATATTCTGACAATATTCCTAATGGTCTAGACAGGTTGTGATCACTGTATGTGCCTGACGATGATACATCCAGGGAAGGGAAATTCTCTGCATGCGGTCATGCAGATAGGCAATCCCTCTGTGATGTCATGAGGATTATTTTGATACCAAATAGCAGAAAATGTGTCTGAGAGGCATAATATTCATAAAATCTTATTCTTATTTGATCCAACAATAACCCTAATTGACCACAGCTCTCTTTCTGGGTTGAGGGTACTGTTTTTTTTTATCATGTCTCTACTGACATCTCTGCATCATAAAAATCACTCTCTGTGGGGACTTCCGGGCTTCAGACATCTTACTGGTCGCACTGAGCTTTAGTTCCTTGAGCCTTCTCCACAATTTAATACTTTTACCTAAGAGACCTGACGGTTTTCAACTCAAAATAGTGGGGAGGCTTGTCTGTAGGCGACCTGATTAGAGAAATAGGGCTTTGGATTGGATTGTGGCTAATTAGCCCTCAGTACCGGACAATTCATTTTAGGTCTTCCCCTACTACTGAAGCCTCCACACTGTCCCCAAACCTAGCTGTGCCCTAAGTACACAGTTTTTGCTCTACACCTAAAGTGGGAACCTGCTACTCTCACAATATAGCAGTAAACAGGGACTTTATCATTAGAACAGCACTGCTCTACCACACCGGAGTGATGGAGGCTCTGGATAAGTGGGAGAGTACAGTGACCCAGGCGATACACGACAGCTACCGGAGCTTAGAGAGGGAGCTCTGCAGGCTTCTCATGTCTCCATGGCACGCAAAGGGAATCCGCCTTACAACCCTAGATCGGCCAGCAACGGACTATAAGTGAGATCCCAAGTCTGACTTATCTGGTGCACAAAGCACAATTAAGGCCTTAAAGAAGGCTTCCCATGCTGTTCCATGTGGCACCGCAGCAGTGGAGGGGCAACAACAAGTAGCCGTTCTGCCCAGCCCCTCTTCGGATCTTGATACAGGGGAGGTGATGATTTCCCTATCTAATAAACTTGCATCCATACTCGCTCCGGTGGACCCACCTTTCAGAACAGGTACGCCGAGCCCAACTACTCAAGGTAGTCAGACTTCAATAATTGGAGTCAGGCCAGCCTCTGCCTTACCTTTGGGTGGTGGAGATACAGAGGGAGACTCGAAGGATGAGCTCACTGCTTGGGTCCTGCAGACCGGGATCGCCCCGACAAGACAGACACACTGGGCTGCTACTGTGACCGCACGGAGGCTGATGGTTTTCCAATTCTCTGATCAGCAATACACGGAATACACATCAGACGAGATGGGGAGCCAGAAAGGCTGCTCTCCTCAGGGGCAATAGCCCTGTTCTTGGTTGAACCAGCGGGGCCAGGACCAGCAATGCCCAGAGGGCCAAATGTTGAAAACAGGGGTAGGTTAGGTATTTCCCCTCCTGAACTGATCCTCTAGCCTTGGACTCTGGACTCACTGTTTTAATTAAGGTAGCTGATCATATGCACCTAGCTCTACCCTGTTAGCTGGTATATAATAGAGATCAAAACTTAACACAGCAAAAGACCCGGATTTCATGGATACGGTCCACAAGTTTATAAAGGATTACTAGATCTACTGTATAGATGGCCAGTTACATTTTCTCTCTTCCTACCCCACACTATTAGACCGAAAATATACCTTAAGCTTATCTGTTTAATTTTAGCCTACTTGGGGAAGTATTGTTATATACATGGGATCAATAGTCCCTAGCATAGTTCCGTGTGGGTTTTATGTACTCTATTGTGCCTAATCTAGAAAGCTCTAAGGTAAAAATGTAAACACAGTTAAATATGCTTGGGATTTTATTGTGCCTATGTCACGCAGTTTTACTAGTTGAATGTATAAATGGCCAGTCCAATTTTATCCACCTATGGTCTGTCCATTGCTATGTCTGTTTGGGGCAGTCCTTTGGTATGCATGCAAGCACTTGCTATCAATAGTTGTTTATGGGGAATTCTTTTGGATATCTGGGATGGACTGTCAACCCTGTCAGCACTTTTCTTATGTACGGGTCTTCATGACCTCATGGAGATCATTACAATGAAGGAACGCCTTAAGGCACATAAGCCTATGACCCGCCATTACCAGTACATCATTAATACTATTAAACATGGGTCTAGATGTATAAAACTACATTCAATATAATATACTATTTATGTACCTGCTTTCTCTGGTACATGAGCGCCTCATGGTAGAAGACATATGACAACATTTCCTAGAGAAATCCAATACTATATAGGGGTAGTAGTGTATCTAAAATATATCCTGATTTGTTTATCAAGTCCCACCGTATTATCGTGTCTTACATCACATAACCAATTTTATATTCTACAAGTTGGATTTTCCTTCTCAGATACAAATCACACCTAATTATACTAAGGCCCAAAAGTGTCCATTTCATATGCTATTCCTCTACTTAGAATCATAAGTGTTACTAGGCCAAAGAGTGGCCTATAGGGTTTTAGAGGATCCTATCACACTATTAAATTAAAAAAAATGAGGTACATGTATCTATGCACGATTAATAATGCTGAATATGGATCTCTCTTTTCATGTCTGATTTACTAATAATGACGTTCATACATGCATTTACCATGTTTGAGATGGACTATATCTATGTATTTTCTATTATATGGCTTGATGTAAATTTTGTTCATATGACGGTGGTCAACATATATAGAAGCCTATTTCTTTCTGTTGTTATCTTTGCAAACCTCATAAATAAAAATGATTTCTCAAGTGAGGCTTACAGCTATAAGGGGGCTCTTGGTTTCTAAGAATAAAACACAGGGACACATTTCTTCAGGAAAAAAACATTATTTAGCACAGTAAGCCCCTAACTAAAGTCGTGAGGCCGTCATTCCAGTGAATAGGGTGATTTTCTATGAAGGGGAGCTATTGAACTATTACAGAACCATACTCAGGGAGAAATGGTATCACCAATTGATCACCAATCGTTTTTGAATGAGGGGGGTCACATAACTCTCTAATTTGAAAGTTGTCACTACCGTAGAATTTTTAAGCGCCCCCAATAAAATATAGATCCCATTTTGGAAAGAGGAGTGTCCATGTATCTGAAACTACATCTGTATATTAAACAGCTAATTATCCTGAGGAGTGCACATAAAGAAGCCTATTTATCCGACAGTGCGGATCAGGTCCGCAAGACCTCGCTGAATGCGGAGAGCAATATGCTCTCCGTATTCAGCATTGCACCAGCAGCTCACAAGAGCTACTGGTGCAACGCCACCCCCTGCAGACTCGCGGCCAATCGGCCACCAGTAGGGGGTGTCAATCAACCCGATCGTACTTGATCGGGTTGAATTCCGGCGATTCCTGTCCGCCTCATCAGAGCAGGCGGACAGGGCTATGGAGCAGCGGTCTTTGTGAAACACGGCCCTTCAAGCTCCATTCGGAGCTTGATAAATGGGCCTCAAAATGTGCATCAAACATAGGAGTCAATCACAATTTATCGGCTATTGGCCCCCGAAAATGATTTTTGCTTACCAACCGAATTGTGAGTCGAGTTTGAAATAGAAACTGGGAGGTCTCACAAAACTGACCCATACAAAAGCCTATTCATACCTCTTAATGTTACAGCAAAGCTCCATTCATATAACCCCAAGGACAAAACTAATTTACATGTGTGACATTCACAAATTGTCTACATATAAAAAGAGAGAGAGATGCACTGAGACAGAACAAAAGCTAGAAAAACGTATGTGCCTGTTCATTTTAGCGTGCCACTCAGGGTGCATACTCTTTTTGCACACTATGCCCCTTCACAGAGAAAAAATATACTGTAGCATATCAGTCTGACCCTACCCAATGACAGTCCAGCACCGAAATACCAGGAAATTCTTCTCTGAACAAGAGAAACAACAACCCCAGACGATCATTTCGGCCTTCTGTGGGCCTCGTCAGTGAGGTGCAGTCGCATCTCTCTAAGGGCATGTGTGCAAGGAGTCCACGTCTGGTTTCCCCTTTTACTCTTAGGGAGACCCAAAAGCAATTTGCATAAATATAAAAAGAGAGAAAGGTGCACTCAGCTGAGACAGAACAAAAGCTAGAAAAACTTTCGTGCCTGTTCATTTTAGGATGCCACTCAGGGTGCATACTCTTTTAGCACACTATGCCCCTTCACAGAGAAAAAATATCCTGTAGCATATCAGTCTGACAGTCCAGCACCAAAATATCAGGCAATTCTTCTCTGAACAAGAGAAACAACAACCCCAGACGATCATTTCGGCCTTCTGTGGGCCTCGTCAGTGAGGTGCAGTCGCATCTCTCTAAGGGCATGTGTGCAAGGAGTCCACGTCTGGTTTCCCATTTTACTCTTAGGGAGACCCAAGAGCAATTTGCATAAATATAAAAAGAGAGAGAGATGCACTCAGCTGAGACAGAACAAAAGCTAGAAAAACTTCCGTGCCTTTTCATTTTAGGGTGCCACTCAGGGTGCATACTCTTTTAGCACACTATGCCCCTTCACAGAGAAAAAATATCCTGTAGCATATCAGTCTGACCCTGCCCAATGACAGTCCAGCACCGAAATACCAGGCAATTCTTCTCTGAACAAGAGAAACAACAACCCCAGACGATCGTTTCGGCCTTCTGTGCTAAAAGAGTATGTGAGTGGCACCCTAAAATGAACAGGCACAGATTTTTTTCTAGCTTTTGTTCTGTCTCAGCTGAGTGCATCTCTCTCTCTTTTTATATTCACATATTGTTATCACAAGTCATCCTCAACACTCAGTATCCATATGAATGCCATACACATATTGGCAGGATAGACAGACTTCTATAGGTACTTTAGAACACCAACAACTGCAATGGCGTGATTTAATATTTCATTTTTTCTATTTGATTGTATTTCTCCCTCTCACTGTTTTTACAAGAAATTGCTTAGTCGTTAAATAAGTTAACTATTACAATCTTTTTCAATCTGCACCACTGCAACCCATCTAAATGCATCTACAGTATTAGTATCCTAGGCTTCTAGGATGGACATACTGTGCACTGATTTTCTATCACTATATGGCCTTTATACAATTTTCACAAGGATGGCTTTAAAAATTATTTTTTTCTAGTGTTTGTCAAAGGCCTATTTTGGTGTGAACTGTACTCAAAATGGCAACTTTGATTTTCTACATAAAATACTTAAATATTTTTTAATTTACAGGATTTTTACTTCTTTTAAACTCTAAATCGTGACCCCACTGCCTTTCTACTTTGTATCTTTCTAAGAGACCGTTAAAAGAGATTACTCATTTGTGAATGGGTCTTTTTCAGGACAGTGCATACAACAGTAAACTCAAGGTCACAAATGGTCTTTCCAGACTACAAGTTTAATATTGTATGCACTGTCATTAATGAGTTTGGACTTGGAGTATGCATGGATGGATATTTCATGAAAAATTAACTATTAAATCATGAGATTTGTAGATGTTAATTGTCCTGAAGTGAGTTTTTTTGCAGATGCAATCAACATACAAGTCCTTCAACTAATGTAATCGATAATCAATAACCCCCAATATCCCCCTTTTGTCAATATTTGCCTTTAATCACATCCATTTTATTTTCTATTTAAGATTTTGCAAGATTAACAAGGCAATTTGTCAGAGGGGGGCACCAATTATGGGCTAGATTACAAGTGGAGCGCAAAATATCACTTTTGTGAAATCGATATTTGTGCTCCACTTAGTAATACCAGCTCACAACATTAAGACATGTAAAATCAGGAGTTGCTCCTCAGGGGACTTCCAGCTGGAGGTGGGGCAGACAGGTAGCTGCTGCTGCTCCGCTGAGTCTCTACATGAGAGATACTGTTTCATCTGCCAGCCCATTGCAGTTTCCTTTGGCTAGCCAAGCCTGGGTATTTGGATCATCAGGTCCGGCAAGGGAAGTCCTATCTACAACCTATTAGTGCATGCTGGCTGATGCACGCCATTCCTACAGATTACCAGCTATCCGGCTGTATATCATACCTACTTGACCGTAATCTTTTGAGGAACGGACTCAGAGCAGCCTTGTTTGGAGGATACCAGCAACCATTATCGGAGGATAACAGTGAACGGTATTCCCAGGTGTACTTAGGGGAACTCAAGATTGCCCAAGCTAGATTCCTACACGTTGGGCTCTGGTAAAACAAATTTGCGCATTACCGAGTTCCTGGATTGGATCCTGGGTAGCACTATTAAAGTCTCATAGGTGTCTTTCCCCTTTGAAGCCACATCCCAGGTGTACCTGGAGGTATTCTTATTATCAAAGGTAGACACCCACTCGCTGGTCCTGGACGACCGAGCGCTGTTTGCACAACACTGAATCCCAGGCGCACCTCGCAGATGTCTTCCTCCCGACGCCTTATTCTAATGCGTCTTGCTCAGTGGCGTCACTAGGGTTGGTGTCACCCGGTGCGGTAAGTCATGGTGTCACCCCCCCCCCCCCCAGAAAGCAGACACACACAAAAACACAGGCAAACACACATACAAACACTCAGACACACTTAAAACATACTCAGATGCACACACAAACACTCAGAAACACACTCAGACACACACACAAAAACACTGAGACACACACAAACTCGGACACACACTTACAAAATATGTAAACTGCACTGCATTAATTATAAAGCGCATGCCTAGAGCTGCTCCCTGGCTCAGCAGAGCATCAAATGAAAGATAAACAGAGCACTCTAAAAATAAATCACTAAAGAAAAGTTTTAGGTGCAAGGCAAACAATGAAAATTCTGCTCTCTGACTCTTTTCCAAGCCTGTCAGTGCACAGCCCCGGGCCGCGTGCCTACCGCTTCTTATGGCCAATCACCTCTGCACTCTGCCCACCCCCAGACCCCGGCCCTCCTACCTGTTCAGTGTGCACTTAGTGTACCGTAACCGTAATGGTCTGGTGGGCATCATACGTGGCTCCTTCACTTTAAAGACAGTGTCAAACAGTCATGCGGTCAGGTGCCAGGCATCCCCTCATGATTTGCCAGTTCCCTTTTAGAGAGACAGCACAGCAGTGAGTGACTTCACTGCTCCACATGTCACTGAGCAGTGAGCACAGATAGGCAGGCAGGTTTAGGCTAGCAGTGCAATTTTGCAAGCCCCACGGCATGCCCACAACATTCATAGCGAAATTGGGCAGGGGATAAGCAAAGTACAAACAAGCAAAAGCAGCCGGGAAAACTATTTGTTGAAATTGCAGCACTGGCTCAAGTGGCAAAAAAATTGTGTGTCTACAACTTCCCCAGTCCCACCAATGTTCACAAATGCCAGCCCCTCTAATAAAAAAAAATCTATGCATCTCAACATTGTATTTCTTTGAATTTCAATAAAATTAAAAAAAAAAAAAAAAAAAAAAAATTTTTTTTTTTTTTTTTTTTTTTGGTGTCACCCCCTGGAGGGTGTCACCCGGGTGCGGCCCGCCCCCCCCGCCCCCCCCGCCCCCCCCCTAGTGACGCCACTGGTCTTGCTGTCTGATTGCTACTTAGCCCGTCCTATTGATTAAAGCAGTCAGGAAGGTATTGTATGTGCATATATTTCGGAGGCAATAGAAGTTGTGCGGTGTAAGTGAGAGTGGAGTGGAGTAAGGTTGTGTGCTGACAGATTAGCACCAGAAGTGCCTATAAGCCCGAAAGGCTAGGTGATATTATGTTCTTTGGCGATCTCTGGTTTATCATCTACAGTTTTATTGGGAGCTGAGTGAGAGCGGCCCCTGCTTTGACTGAGGTCAGAGGGTGAAAGCGCTGACGGAGCAGAGAAGTGGCAGCGGCACACAGATTTCAGGTGGATCAGCCCTGAATAGTCTTGCAAGTTTGTGGATAATGAACACGCTGTGTATGAACAATATGTGAGGACACTATCTCCGGAGCCATTCGTTTTTCTCACTTGCACAGTCTTGCATGAGCAGTTATTTCCTCTATAAACTGTCAAGCGGCAAGTTAATATAACTTTGTACATGACCTTAAGAATAACTCCCTCCCCCACTCCACCGCTTGTTGCAATAAGTAACGGCTTCTTACTAAATACATCTACATTCCACTTTGGGATTTTGCCAGCAATTGAGCTACAAAGTAACGATGAGAAACAGTTTATGGAATATGATTCAATTGGGATGCTTATGATAAAATCAATCCGGTTTTCTTGCTGTTATCTAGCTGAAGTATTAAATCCTAACTGTTTAATGGTTTATATATTTTGCCAGAGATTTTGCAGATCAAATGTTGAAATGTTTTGCATTATTTTAATGATGTTCTCTCTAACATTTGTGATGGGAAATTAGCGGTTTACATGATAATTCCTGTATCTGTGAGTTAAGCTATTTCTGTTATTTGACTATATTAACTACGCTGAATATATAGCTTGGAATATTAGGATTAATATTGTAGATTATATTACAGTCTTAAACCTAATATATCAATTGGGTTAGTAATAATACCTGAATCTGGATGAAAGATTAATTATCTAGGCAGGTTATACTCATTACTTTAAAGTGCTGTCATTGCAGCTTGATCCCAACTTGATATACCTGTTAAGATATTTTGGTTTATGCTAAAAAGCAATTAATACCAATTAATAGCATAGGTTGTATATGTTGTTTTCTTTTTTTCCCCAGTTAACTGTCCTTAGACTACAAGGCTTTTTTGTATTGTGGTTGCAGTATTTATTTTTATTAACAATTGTCACTTGAACACCAAGATATATATATATTTAGATATGGCATCTTAGTTTTGGGATTTGAAACATCAAACGAATTTTCCTTGTTGATGTACTCAGGATCATTTTTAGGATAAGGTAGTATTTATATATTCAGACATAAGCACCTTAATTATGTGTAATTAGACACTACACTAACGATTTAGGATTTAGGAACAGCAATACACTATTAAAAAATGTAGATTTGGACAGTGATTTATTTAATGCACACGTGTTTTGTATTGCAGCACTATCATTCACTGTTGAGCAATTCACAATATCGTACACTGACGTTTCATAAGACACTTGTAGTCCTTGGTCCATGGACAGATATATGCTCAATAAGAGCTCTTCACCCAATATGCCACCCAAACAAAGGAAAAAAAAGGGAACAGTAGAAATCCCGATTCTAGTATAGATATATCCGAAGATAAAGGGATGATTAATCCAATGAGTAATAATAATATGGCAGAATTTGCTGCTGAAGTTTCAAAAATTTTGACCCCTCAATTTGATTTGATTAAATTAGAGATTAGGAAAGAGATATCTAATTTAACTGCAGAAGTCAGACAGTTCTCTATAAGGTTAGATGAGGTGGAGAATAGAGTATCTGACCTAAAGGATCGTTTCAATGTAAAAGAACCTGTTACAGTGTCACAAAGTAAGTTAATTGCGACATTACAATAAAATAATTGAGGATCTTGAAGATCACTCAAGACGTAACAACCTGAAATTTATCAGTTTACCCGAATCACTGGAATTTTAAGATCTGATGACTTTTGTTACTATTACTTTGCCCCAGGCTTTACAGGTTCCACCCCCAGTTATTCCCTTTCAAGAAGAGAGGGTACACAGAATTGGATATTGTAAAGAGAATAGTGAGAATGTCAAGCCAAGTTATATTTAAATTCATTAACTTTCAAGATAAACTACTATGCCCTAAACACTATAGGAAATTCAACCCGTTCTTAGTTGGCACCCACAGAGTGTTAATTTTTCAAGATTTCTAAACAGAAACCCTAACCAAAAGAAGGGCAATGTCCCCCTTTTATGGTAGGCTATTGAGTGCTAACTATAATATCAAACTGATTTATCCAGCTAAGTTAGTAGTTCTGAGAGAGGGAATTTCACACATTTTAAATAACAGTGTGGAAGCTGAAACATTTTGCAGAGAAGCTGGTGTATCCTAAAGGATAGTATTTGTTGTTAAAGTGCAATATTATCCTTTATAGAAATAATAGGATTTATGGAATGGAAGTTATATTGTAGTTTATTATGTGTTGTTTATGTTTTTAAGGCACATTATTTTTTATATATTTTTTTCTCTCCCTCTTCCCAGTTCAGGTCTCTCACTTCTTTATTTATTTATATATATATATATATATATATATATATATATATATATATAGAATAAAGTAGAAAAAAAGTTGCTAGCAGCGGTCTTAAAAGCAATAAGTCTTTATTGAAACATCAAAGGTAAAAAACACTCCAGGAGAGCCACAAATGTGCACACAACATTAGTCCGCTAACATGTTTCGGCCAAGGGCCGTAATCATAGCTACTGGACCTTGCACCTGCGTACCTTAAAAAGGACCAGGATCACCCTGATAGGATAAAAACAAAGTTACACGTTGTGTTGCTGTTTTAACTCATTGAGTACTTTAACATAGAAATACTATATATCAATTAGAAATTATCCATTATACAGAACCTGTCACAGTTTCATATCAAATAGAAGTGGACACAAGCATATAAGACAGAAAATAATTTGATGGAAACTAATTATAAGGTCTTAAAACTTATTACAATATTACATAGAACATGCAAAGAGTCACAGATATGCATACTACGTGGATTAACTGATATCCGGCCAACTTTTCTAAACCATTTAAATGCGATACAATACAAAATAATTTACTTATTTGAAGTCACTAAAACAGTTTACATGACACATTATTTCACTGTAAATAACAGTTGTAACGCATTGATACAAATAGTGGCAAAAAACGATACAGTTTAATATGTGAAAAATCTATGGAAAATATTACCTATTCTGCCTCATAAACAAAATCTATCAAATGCAAGATGGGGGATACACTAATACATTGAAATGAAATACTAACCTAGAAAGAGAGGAAGCCTAATATTTATTTACATTACTTACTATAATAATTAAATGATCCAGTATGTATTATATGGGCAACTCACAAATATTTATGGCATTTATATAAAGCATTAATGAGAATGGATTCAAAGGACATTTAACTTCCAATACTTTAGAATCTCTTATGGAGAACACATTATATTGCCAATTGATACCTTGCCCACCAAAGCAATATGGACTAGGAAAAGGCTCTATATATTATAGTATATGGAAGGGAATGGCTTGAGAAACAAATACACAATATTGTAGTGTTACAAAGAATGCAAAATTGTAGATTAACAAAAACCACAAAATTTCAGAATTACAAAATGACTGGGAGGGAGGTAATTGAGTCGGTCGCTGCAGGAAAGGGAATGAGGGCCCTGGTCAAAAAATCACTGCCAGTAGTTAATTAGGTCATACTCAGAGTTTAGGCCCGTAGGCACACGTGTCTGGAGTCTGAAGATCCAAAACATTTCCCTTTTCTGCAGCAACCTATCCCTATCTCCTCCCCTAGGAGGACAGGTAACTCTTTCAATAGCCTGCCACTTCAGTGTATTAACGCTACTACGATGATGTTTTGCAAAATGCTGCACCAAAGGTGTAGATGCAGTTCCTGCCTGTATGGTAGACAAATGATTACGTATGCGGACCTTCACCTCTGTTGTAGTGAGCCCCACATACTGTAAATGACAAGTGGTGCAGCTGAGGACATAGACCACATATGTGGAAGTACACTTTAAACATGTTTGTATGGGAAACCTTTCACCTGTCACTTCAGACTTGATGTGATCGGCAGGGAGAACAAATTCACATACCCTACATTTATTGTGGCATTTGAAGATACCCCTATGTGTAAGCCAGGAGCTCTGTCGTATATCAGTTTTGGGCAAGACTGATGGTGACAACACATTCCCCAAAGTGCTGGTTTTTCTATAGGAGCACCGCAGACCTTGGGAGACACAATTCTCTAATTTGTCATCTGCAGCAAGAAAGGAAAAATGTTTTTTCACTATTTTGCAAATGTCCTGATATTCCTGACTATATTCTGTGACAAAGGTTACTCCTTTGTGTTGTCCCTCAGATGTTCTATGAACATTACTAGGTGTATCCAAAGTTTGCATCCTATCCAGCGCATCAACCTGATTTCTTGCTTTTTTTATGACGTGGGAGGTGTATCCCCTACTCTTAAGTCTGTGTGTCAATTCCTTAGATTGTTCTGCATATTTAAAGGGCAATGTGCAATTGCGTTTAACCCTGGTAAACTGTCCCTTGGCTACCGCATACGGTACATGCCTCGGGTGACAACTACTCGCATGGAGAAGAGTGTTCCCAGCAATGGGTTTCCTAAAAATCTCAGTAAGCACTTTGCCATCATCTGTACCTTTAATAGTGATGTCTAAAAAGTTTATTTTACTTTCACTTAGTTCATGGGTGAACTTGATACCAATATTATTGGAGTTCAAATACGCCACAAAGGATGTAAACTGCAGTGTACTTCCTTCCCATACTAGTAATAGATCGTCTATGAAACGAACATAAAAACAAATCAAATGTCTGTAGGGGTTTCCATCTCCAAAGACGTGGGACAGCTCCCACCAACCCATGAAAAGGTTGGCATAGGAGGGGGCAAACTTGGCCCCCATAGCTGTCCCACGCCTTTGGAGATAGAACCTATCCTCAAATGAAAAATAGTTATGAGTAAGCAAAAACTTGAGTACTCTGAGTACAAAGCACCGAAAATCCAAAGAGAAATCAGAATAGCGCTCCAGAAAAAAACCAACTGCAGTTAGACCCTCTTTGTGAGGGATCGAGGAATACAATGCTACTACATCAATAGTAGCCCATTTATGACAGGCACTATTCCACTTTAATTTGTCTAGAATCGTTATTACATCTTTTGTGTCCCTGATGTAACTATGTAAATTCTGTACGAGTGGTTGTAGGATACTATCAACCCATTGTGACACATGTTCCAACAGAGAGTTAATACCACTGACTATTGGACGACCCCTGACTTCTGTCAGGGATTTGTGGACTTTGGGCAAGTGATGGAAAATGGGCACAACTGGATGGTCAACTACCAAAAACTCAAAGGTTTTTAGGTCGTAGTGCCCATTCTCCAGCCCATCGTCCAAAATGTCCAATAGTTCTTTCTTAAATACCGTGGTAGGATCCCTATCTAGAGGGATATAGTCCTCAATGTTGGTAAGCTGGCGCAGTGCCTCATTTACATAGTCAGTCTTGTCCAAAACTACGACAGAGCCCCCCTTATCGGCTGTACGTATAACAATATCTTTGTTCTCTTGGAGCTCCTTAAGGGCCGCTCTCTCAGACCTAGACAGGTTAGGAGTCTGATAGACTGCTGAGTTTTTAAGTTTAACCAAGTCACGTTCCACCCGTTTAAAGAAGGTCTCTAGGGTGGAACCCCTGTTGTGAATGGGGTAAAACTCAGATTTATTTTGAAAACCACTTACTGCATTAATACTCTGTTTATTGGTCAGTGATAATGAATCATGCGACAAGCTCTCCAAATTAATTAAATCACACGTTTCGCCAAAATTAAGTCTACTTTGTTTAGGGGCATATGTGAGCTGTACTGCCTGTGGATTAGGGCTATCCCCTTGTGTAGAATACTGGGATTCTGTGAAAAAATGTCTCTGAAGGGTCATATTGCGTATAAGTTTATTCACATCAAGGATAGTGTTAAATACATTGAAGTGATTAGTCGGAGCAAAATTTAGGCCATGACTAAGAAGAGAGATTTGTGGATCTGTTAAAGTAAATCCTGATAAATTGATCACATTATTTACATTAGTTATTTGTACTTCTTCCTTCCTCTCTGACCTCTCAACTGGTAGTGGTCTTGACCTGTTTGTCCTATCCCTGTACGCTGTGGGGGAAGACGAAAAACCTGCTCTATCTGGCGCTGATCATCATCAGATATACCTGTTTGTGAAACAGTTGTATTATTGTCAACATACTTAGTGGAAGAACCCTTAGGTTCAGCATGTTTATTCTTAGGTATCACTACTTGTAACTGATGCTGATCAGAGCCAGACGCCTCACTAGCCACTTGCAATGATGAATTCTGCTGGGCTTTTTTAAGTATGCTTCGTGGTGGTTCGTCACCACTTGAAGCCCCATTATCATCCCCTGATTCAAAATCAGTGTCTGAATATGTGACTCGCTTGACCTCTGTATTGTGTGTAGCCCCTTGATCATTGTTTGTGTTCCTATTCCTGCTACCATTACGTCTATTTCTAGATCTGCCTCTAGATTGCCTTCTTGGTTTATTATCTGCCCTTTTCCATATATATACAGAGTTACTATTGTAGTCTGTCTGGTCCCTTATAAACTTAGTTTGTTTTGTTTCAAGGACTGCTTTTTTCACCTGTGCAACTGTTATTTTAAGAATACCATCAAATTTGGCAAAGCTGGTTTCTAGCTGTCTTGAATTCATTTCTGTCTGTAAAAGCCCTATCTCTCCTCTAATGGCCTTCAAGAGATTAGACTTATATGAAATTAATAACAGCATTAGGCGTGCAGAACAATCAGACAAAATATCATTCCATGTACTAATAAATTCTACATCAGTAACATCAAATGTGGGAAATTTATTCAATCTCAAACCACGTGGTATAATCTTTAATTTGATGTATGTTTCCAAAGTCCAAATGTCCCACTGTAATTTGTGTTCCCTTATTAAGAGCTTTTCCATATCCTCAAACAAAGTGGACAGTGAATAATTAGACTTATCAGTTGAAAAAATCCTCTCAATTTCTAGTGTCGGATAGTCCCTTTCAGTGACAGGTAATAATGAATAGAAATTAGTGACCTCCATGGAGAAAACAGGACAGCTCTATTGGTCGGACTGAAACAGTAAGGTGCAACCAGGCAAAGCACCTGAATAAACAAATCAAAAGTAAAAGTCACTGTTGCCGTCCCTTTAAGTAATTAGTTGTCTTGTCGACATAAACAAAGTCCGGTGAATGTGTATACTCCGTTCAGAGCAATGAGCCATAAGAAATATGTATTATGTTTAACATGCTCAGAGCTACTGGAAAACAGCTTGACAAACCCCCTATATACGCCTGTGATGTAAATGAATGTATCAGAGACAGAGTGTACTTCAGAAAACCGGAGGCTTAGGAGCACAACAAGCGGTTACATGCAGAGTGAGTGGTACCTTCAAATCTCTAACATAAAGAGAGAAGACCAGGACTTATAATCCAGGTGGCGAGAACGCCTTTACTCACCACTCCTCTAGACCGCTGACCCCAAATGACTCAGTCTCTGTTTTTGATTAAAGACCTCCGGAATTCACTGTATCTGCACTCAATAGTCTCCTCCGCGTTTCTTCGAAAAGGCGTCCTACTATGCAGGAGGGGGCGTGACGTACGTGCTGCAGCGCGGTGAATCCATGCGCTGATCCTTTTAATGTAGAAAACAGAGTTCCCATAGACCGGCTTTGGAGCTGTAAGTCCCAGACCAGCTGCTGCTGCCCGGAATAATTAGAATAAAGTAGAAAAAAAGTTGCTAGCAGCGGTCTTAAAAGCAATAAGTCTTTATTGAAACATCAAAGGTAAAAAACACTCCAGGAGAGCCACAAATGTGCACACAACATTAGTCCGCTAACATGTTTCGGCCAAGGGCCGTAATCATAGCTACTGGACCTTGCACCTGCGTACCTTAAAAAGGACCAGGATCACCCTGATAGGATAAAAACAAAGTTACACGTTGTGTTGCTGTTTTAACTCATTGAGTACTTTAACATAGAAATACTATATATCAATTAGAAATTATCCATTATACAGAACCTGTCACAGTTTCATATCAAATAGAAGTGGACACAAGCATATAAGACAGAAAATAATTTGATGGAAACTAATTATAAGGTCTTAAAACTTATTACAATATTACATAGAACATGCAAAGAGTCACAGATATGCATACTACGTGGATTAACTGATATCCGGCCAACTTTTCTAAACCATTTAAATGCGATACAATACAAAATAATTTACTTATTTGAAGTCACTAAAACAGTTTACATGACACATTATTTCACTGTAAATAACAGTTGTACCGCATTGATACAAATAGTGGCAAAAAACGATACAGTTTAATATGTGAAAAATCTATGGAAAATATTACCTATTCTGCCTCATAAACAAAATCTATCAAATGCAAGATGGGGGATACACTAATACATTGAAATGAAATACTAACCTAGAAAGAGAGGAAGCCTAATATTTATTTACATTACTTACTATAATAATTAAATGATCCAGTATGTATTATATGGGCAACTCACAAATATTTATGGCATTTATATAAAGCATTAATGAGAATGGATTCAAAGGACATTTAACTTCCAATACTTTAGAATCTCTTATGGAGAACACATTATATTGCCAATTGATACCTTGCCCACCAAAGCAATATGGACTAGGAAAAGGCTCTATATATTATAGTATATGGAAGGGAATGGCTTGAGAAACAAATACACAATATTGTAGTGTTACAAAGAATGCAAAATTGTAGATTAACAAAAACCACAAAATTTCAGAATTACAAAATGACTGGGAGGGAGGTAATTGAGTCGGTCGCTGCAGGAAAGGGAATGAGGGCCCTGGTCAAAAAATCACTGCCAGTAGTTAATTAGGTCATACTCAGAGTTTAGGCCCGTAGGCACACGTGTCTGGAGTCTGAAGATCCAAAACATTTCCCTTTTCTGCAGCAACCTATCCCTATCTCCTCCCCTAGGAGGACAGGTAACTCTTTCAATAGCCTGCCACTTCAGTGTATTAACGCTACTACGATGATGTTTTGCAAAATGCTGCACCAAAGGTGTAGATGCAGTTCCTGCCTGTATGGTAGACAAATGATTACGTATGCGGACCTTCACCTCTGTTGTAGTGAGCCCCACATACTGTAAATGACAAGTGGTGCAGCTGAGGACATAGACCACATATGTGGAAGTACACTTTAAACATGTTTGTATGGGAAACCTTTCACCTGTCACTTCAGACTTGATGTGATCGGCAGGGAGAACAAATTCTCATACCCTACATTTATTGTGGCATTTGAAGATACCCCTATGTGTAAGCCAGGAGCTCTGTCGTATATCAGTTTTGGGCAAGACTGATGGTGACAACACATTCCCCAAAGTGCTGGTTTTTCTATAGGAGCACCGCAGACCTTGGGAGACACAATTCTCTAATTTGTCATCTGCAGCAAGAAAGGAAAAATGTTTTTTCACTATTTTGCAAATGTCCTGATATTCCTGACTATATTCTGTGACAAAGGTTACTCCTTTGTGTTGTCCCTCAGATGTTCTATGAACATTACTAGGTGTATCCAAAGTTTGCATCCTATCCAGCGCATCAACCTGATTTCTTGCTTTTTTTATGACGTGGGAGGTGTATCCCCTACTCTTAAGTCTGTGTGTCAATTCCTTAGATTGTTCTGCATATTTAAAGGGCAATGTGCAATTGCGTTTAACCCTGGTAAACTGTCCCTTGGCTACCGCATACGGTACATGCCTCGGGTGACAACTACTCGCATGGAGAAGAGTGTTCCCAGCAATGGGTTTCCTAAAAATCTCAGTAAGCACTTTGCCATCATCTGTACCTTTAATAGTGATGTCTAAAAAGTTTATTTTACTTTCACTTAGTTCGTGGGTGAACTTGATACCAATATTATTGGAGTTCAAATACGCCACAAAGGATGTAAACTACAGTGTACTTCCTTCCCATTTTAGACATCACTATTAAAGGTACAGATGATGGCAAAGTGCTTACTGAGATTTTTAGGAAACCCATTGCTGGGAACACTCTTCTCCATGCGAGTAGTTGTCACCCGAGGCATGTACCGTATGCGGTAGCCAAGGGACAGTTTACCAGGGTTAAACGCAATTGCACATTGCCCTTTAAATATGCAGAACAATCTAAGGAATTGACACACAGACTTAAGAGTAGGGGATACACCTCCCACGTCATAAAAAAAGCAAGAAATCAGGTTGATGCGCTGGATAGGATGCAAACTTTGGATACACCTAGTAATGTTCATAGAACATCTGAGGGACAACACAAAGGAGTAACCTTTGTCACAGAATATAGTCAGGAATATCAGGACATTTGCAAAATAGTGAAAAAACATTTTTCCTTTCTTGCTGCAGATGACAAATTAGAGAATTGTGTCTCCCAAGGTCTGCGGTGCTCCTATAGAAAAACCAGCACTTTGGGGAATGTGTTGTCACCATCAGTCTTGCCCAAAACTGATATACGACAGAGCTCCTGGCTTACACATAGGGGTATCTTCAAATGCCACAATAAATGTAGGGTATGTGAATTTGTTCTCCCTGCCGATCACATCAAGTCTGAAGTGACAGGTGAAAGGTTTCCCATACAAACATGTTTAAAGTGTACTTCCACATATGTGGTCTATGTCCTCAGCTGCACCACTTGTCATTTACAGTATGTGGGGCTCACTACAACAGAGGTGAAGGTCCGCATACGTAATCATTTGTCTACCATACAGGCAGGAACTGCATCTACACCTTTGGTGCAGCATTTTGCAAAACATCATCGTAGTAGCGTTAATACACTGAAGTGGCAGGCTATTGAAAGAGTTACCTGTCCTCCTAGGGGAGGAGATAGGGATAGGTTGCTGCAGAAAAGGGAAATGTTTTGGATCTTCAGACTCCAGACACGTGTGCCTACGGGCCTAAACTCTGAGTATGACCTAATTAACTACTGGCAGTGATTTTTTGACCAGGGCCCTCATTCCCTTTCCTGCAGCGACCGACTCAATTACCTCCCTCCCAGTCATTTTGTAATTCTGAAATTTTGTGGTTTTTGTTAATCTACAATTTTGCATTCTTTGTAACACTACAATATTGTGTATTTGTTTCTCAAGCCATTCCCTTCCATATACTATAATATATAGAGCCTTTTCCTAGTCCATATTGCTTTGGTGGGCAAGGTATCAATTGGCAATATAATGTGTTCTCCATAAGAGATTCTAAAGTATTGGAAGTTAAATGTCCTTTGAATCCATTCTCATTAATGCTTTATATAAATGCCATAAATATTTGTGAGTTGCCCATATAATACATACTGGATCATTTAATTATTATAGTAAGTAATGTAAATAAATATTAGGCTTCCTCTCTTTCTAGGTTAGTATTTCATTTCAATGTATTAGTGTATCCCCCATCTTGCATTTGATAGATTTTGTTTATGAGGCAGAATAGGTAATATTTTCCATAGATTTTTCACATATTAAACTGTATCGTTTTTTGCCACTATTTGTATCAATGCGGTACAACTGTTATTTACAGTGAAATAATGTGTCATGTAAACTGTTTTAGTGACTTCAAATAAGTAAATTATTTTGTATTGTATCGCATTTAAATGGTTTAGAAAAGTTGGCCGGATATCAGTTAATCCACGTAGTATGCATATCTGTGACTCTTTGCATGTTCTATGTAATATTGTAATAAGTTTTAAGACCTTATAATTAGTTTCCATCAAATTATTTTCTGTCTTATATGCTTGTGTCCACTTCTATTTGATATGAAACTGTGACAGGTTCTGTATAATGGATAATTTCTAATTGATATATAGTATTTCTATGTTAAAGTACTCAATGAGTTAAAACAGCAACACAACGTGTAACTTTGTTTTTATCCTATCAGGGTGATCCTGGTCCTTTTTAAGGTACGCAGGTGCAAGGTCCAGTAGCTATGATTACGGCCCTTGGCCGAAACATGTTAGCGGACTAATGTTGTGTGCACATTTGTGGCTCTCCTGGAGTGTTTTTTACCTTTGATGTTTCAATAAAGACTTATTGCTTTTAAGACCGCTGCTAGCAACTTTTTTTCTACTTTATTCTAATTATTCCGGGCAGCAGCAGCTGGTCTGGGACTTACAGCTCCAAAGCCGGTCTATGGGAACTCTGTTTTCTACATTAAAAGGATCAGCGCATGGATTCACCGCGCTGCAGCACGTACGTCACGCCCCCTCCTGCATAGTAGGACGCCTTTTCGAAGAAACGCGGAGGAGACTATTGAGTGCAGATACAGTGAATTCCGGAGGTCTTTAATCAAAAACAGAGACTGAGTC
This sequence comes from Bombina bombina, assembly GCF_027579735.1. Lineage (NCBI taxonomy): Eukaryota > Metazoa > Chordata > Amphibia > Anura > Bombinatoridae > Bombina > Bombina bombina. The sequence goes on along the minus strand of NC_069505.1, from coordinate 360,553,317 downwards.
ATTTGGGGTCAGCGGTCTAGAGGAGTGGTGAGTAAAGGCGTTCTCGCCACCTGGATTATAAGTCCTGGTCTTCTCTCTTTATGTTAGAGATTTGAAGGTACCACTCACTCTGCATGTAACCGCTTGTTGTGCTCCTAAGCCTCCGGTTTTCTGAAGTACACTCTGTCTCTGATACATTCATTTACATCACAGGCGTATATAGGGGGTTTGTCAAGCTGTTTTCCAGTAGCTCTGAGCATGTTAAACATAATACATATTTCTTATGGCTCATTGCTCTGAACGGAGTATACACATTCACCGGACTTTGTTTATGTCGACAAGACAACTAATTACTTAAAGGGACGGCAACAGTGACTTTTACTTTTGATTTATATATATATATATATATATATATACACCTAATTTAATCTGGCAGTTCCCAATTTTAATTTAATTTCATGGAATGTTGGCGGGATAACCTCTCCAATCAAAAGGAAATCTATAATAAAATATTTGGGGAATTCAAACCGGATATTGCAGGAAATACACCTTAAACCTGTAGAAATACCCAAACTTAAAATTAATTGGGTCGGAGAAGTTATTGCCGCCACACATGATTCTAGGAAAAGGGGGGTCGCAATACTTTTGAATAAAAAATCAGAATATCATATTGTAGATACAGAATTGGATCCCAAAGGTCGTTTTCTAATTATAGAAATAATTATTAATACGATAAAGTATATATTGTGTAACATCTATGGTCTTATTAATAATTATTTCTATAATGTTGATCGGGATTTTGGATCAATCTGACCGTGAAATTGCATAGATACATAGGTCAAAATCTAATAGTAACCGGAGACTTTAATTTAAAAGCAGATTCGATTTTGGATAGTTCAAATAAAAAAAACATAAATACTAGAGATAGGAAAGTACGAATTTTGCAAAAATTTTGTTCCCGATTGGGTCTTATTGATATATGGCGAGTTCAAAACCCAGATGTGCGTGCATATACTTGTATGTCTAAAGTACATCAATCGCTATCCGGAAATTATTCTTTTTGTATTTCAGATACTTTACTTAAGTGGAGATGGGTGGCCAAAATCGAGGATATTTTAATCTCGGACCATGCCGCCATATCATTGAATTGTAATTCTGTTATGAAAGGTTCAGTCAATAATAACTTCTATTTCCCCAAACATCTTATTTATAATATTAGCTTTCATAATTGGTTAAGTAATAAGTGGTTGGAATTCTATAATTATAACTCAAATTATCTTGGATAAATAGAAGTGTTTTGTGAGACGGCCAAAGCTGTTTTGCATGGTGAAATTATATCCTACAGTATATGTCCCACCGGAAGAAAAAATTTAGTCGAATTGAAATGCAGTTAGCTAATCAAGTTAAAAACGCGTACAGAGCCTACTTAAATAATCCTATTAAACTTCGATGGGACACATATGTGAGAACGAAGAAAGCCCAAGATATACATTTTAAGCAGAAAAGTGCCCAAGAAGAACTTAGATTAAAATCTTTATATGGTGGGTATGCTGGAAGATCTGCTAAGTTTCTAGCTAGAATCACTAGATCCAGCTCTAAGAACGCTATCCCTGCCATTAAAAAGGGTATGGAAAGGTTTACTAACCAATCAGATATTGAAAAAGTTTTTTTTTTACTTTTTTAGTGATTTGTATAAAGCTGAATCCCCAAAAAAAAAGAATTCTGGGACAGGATTAAAGTGCCTAGACTGTCGGCAGAGGTTATGTCGAGTATTAATACTCCTATTTCAGAAGATTATATTTTACTCGCTATTAAAAAGGCTAAATTAAATAAAGCTCCCGGGCCAGATGCTCTCCCTATAGAATTTTATAGAATCTTGCAAACTCATGTTACGCCTATCTTGCACAAGCTATTTAATTTTTATTTTTCTGAAAATACTGAATGTTCACCATATTTCGCAGCTGCGAATATTTCCTTAATTTTAAAGAAAGATAAAGATCCTGAGCTACCCAGTTCATATAGGCCTATCTCAGTTCTGAATGCCGATTATAAACATTTAGCCGCTATTTTAGCCAACCGACTTAAACCCCACATCGGGGACTTAATCCATGAGAATCAATCAGGTTTTATGCCCGGGAGAAATCCGGTAAGAACTACGAGGAAGGTTTTAGTACTTTTAGAATTTTTTTGGAATAAATATAGGGCCTCAAGATTTTCCGAAACATCTGATAAGGCTATCTTAACGGTTGATGCAGAGAAAGCCTTTGACCGGATAAGCTGGGACCATTTGTTTTTCTCTTTGGAGCAATTTGGGTTGATAGGCTATTTTTACAACTTTATTCGATTCATTTACAGTGCCCCTTCATCAGTGATCATTATTAATAATGTGATCTCCCATCGGTTTGTTCTCCAAAGAGGAACCAGATTGGGATGCCCTCTTTCTCCTCTATTATTCAATATCTCTTTAGAACCTCTAGCCATATTTCTTAGGCAAGAATTTGAAGGTATTCCACTGGCAGGCCAAAATTTGGTCCTGTTACTATTTGCAGATGATCTTTTGTTATTCTTGACTAATCTCAAGAATACGCTGCCAATATTACAGAATATTATTTTTCAATTTGGAGCAATTTCAGGCTACAAGATTAACACACTGGAATCAGAACTTTTATGGCTATACAAGAATCCTACAATTAGAATTAAGCATCCATTCACTGAAGTATCCCAAATTACATAGCTGGGTCTTAGATTATCTTAAAACCCAGACAAAGGGTATAACTTAAACTATGTATGCTGTTTGGAGCACTTTAAAAAAAGTTAGAGGATTGGACTTCTCTGCCTATCTCACTATCAGTCCATGCTGTTCTGATTAAGTCAATTCTCTTTCCTAAATTACTATATATTTTCCAAAATATCCTGATTCTTATCCACAAGTCGGATATTTTTAAGTACAATAAAGCTTGCACTAGATTTCTATGGAAAGAGACCAAACCCCGGATTGCCATTTATGGGCTTATGAACTCTAAAACGGCTGCTGGTCTAGCGCTACCTAATATCCAAGTCTATAATTTAGTTGCGGTGGCAAGATTTGCCATAGATTGGATAACCGAAAAAGATCAAATAACTACATTTATTTGGAAATCAACTCTGGTGGCACCGTTCCATCTGAAGGCTTTATTACATTGCCCACTAACGTCGCTTCCCTCGAATATTTTTTATACGAGTATGTTCAAAAATGTTATAGTAGCAAGGCAGAAGTTCTGTTCTGAGTTAGGCTGTTCTCCGTATATCTCTCAATATTTACCAACTTGCGGTAACCCTAATTTCAGTCCTGGGTTTTCTAACAGGATTTTTAAAGAATGGGCTATAAAAGGTTTAAATTGGATTAGTCAAAGTAGATGGCCACCCAATAACCTTTGCAGACTTAGCCACTAGATTTGATCTTTTACCACGTGAATTTTATGCTTATCTCCAAGTAAGACATTTCATATATGAGCTGCTTCAAAAATATGGTACAGACTGGTCACTAGGTGAATTACACAATAGAATATCTAGTTATCTATCTGGTATATATGCAATCTCTCCTTTTTATTTGTTACTTATCCAAAAATCATCAAGTATGCAAGTTAATGATATGGTGGAAAAATGGTCAAAAAAGTTTCCGGATATTAATGATCAGATTATAATGCATAGCTTGAAAATTATCGACCAACCATGGATACCAACATCATGGAGAGAATCTCAGATTAAGATATGTCTCAGGAGCTATCTCACTCCAGAAATCCTATCCAAATGGTATACTTATTTGGTTCCTTGTCCTAGATGTAAGTCTATGCAGGCAGATTTACTACATTGTTTTTGGGAATGTCCAAAAATCTTCCAGTTTTGGCAAAATTGATTATACTGGATGAATTCAGTCCTACATTTAGACTATCAATTTAAACCAATTGAGATCTTCTTCCTGGTTAAATTCCAAGGGTTCTCTAAAAACTTTAAACTTAAAAATACTATTATATTGATTGGTCGTAATCTTATTCTTAAAATGTGGAAATCATGTTCAGCGCCTAAAATCTCTCATTTTAAAAGTGCTTTGACTACGCAATACACGTTAGAACAATGTAATTTATTGTATCCTCACGAGGAGCATTTAATCCTCTTCTTCAGAACATGGGAATCTTTCATTTTGTCTTTACAAAAATAAATAAAAAAAAAAAGGTTAAATCCTTACTTAATTCCGTATTTGTACAATCAAATATTTACGCTGGCCACTTCCCTAAATTCTGGGCTGAAGAAAGTGAGGATGCCCTTTGAGAGAGTGTCTGTTCTCCTACTCCCCTTTTTCTTTCTTTCTTCTCCTTTGTTTATCCTTTTTTTTTTTTTTTCCTTTCTTTAAATTTTATTAGATACCATATACAATAAATGAGTACAACTGTTTGTATAGTTTGGGTAATTAGGGTATATTCTCTGTACTATAACTGCAAAGTTTACTATTGTCTTGGGTCGTGCGGGACGCCTGGTATTATGATTTAAGCGCTTGAAATGTTTATTTTCTTTTGTGTTTATTTTTAATATTCTTGTTGCAAATTCTATAAATAAATAATTAAACAGTAATACCAGCTCACGAAAGCAGACTGCCATAGGCTCCAATGTGAGTCTCATTCTTATATTGTCAGACATGGCATGAGAACCTAAGCGCAGAGAATGGGGTAAGTCACACAGCGATGAGCAGCTGTTAGGCGTTAGTTAATTATAACAGCAGCAGATTTAAATATATATGTATATGAATATACACATATTAACGCATAAATATATATGTATATGAATATACACATATTAACGCATAAATATATATGTATATGAATATACACATATTAACGCATAAATATATATGTATATAAGCATATACATATATATTTACAGGGAACACACAGTTCCCATAGACCGCAATGTAAAGGCAATTTTCAGTGGCTTTTTTTTCTAACACCCCACACCCACCAACTTTCAGCCCTCATAACTGTTTTGTGCAGTTTTTTTTAAAAAAAAAACAACAAAAATATGCTCTTTTATATTTTATTTTAAAAAAGGCACACTACACTGTATTTTGGGGGCAATTAATGGACATTTTAAAAATTTACCAGAGGTCTGACCTCTGGTTAATTTTTTGAGTGTCAATTGCTACCGCAAGCTTGCAGTAGCGATAACCAGCCACAGCCAAATTTGCCTGTTTACAATCGCTCAATAAATTAGCGCTCCACTTCTAATATAGCCCTATATTGCTTTAGGGGCAATTTTTAAATGTGATGCCTAGAAAACACACTGATAATACTGGCTATCAAGCAGAAGTCAATTTTTAAGTGCAATAATGTGATTAACCCCATAGTTACCAATGGACACTTTTGCAAAAATATTTTCTAACAAATTGACTGCAACTTCCATTTTTTTTCTTAATATCTTTTTAAAGTAATTTTTTTCTAGTACAGAGAATTTTATTTCAGGACTGTAAAACAAGAGCTCAGCAAACATTTCCTCATGGGAACTAGCATAAATGTAATTATTTATAGTATAAAAATATTATTAGGTTCAAGAGTCCCAAACGTTTCCAAATTTTGAAAGAAAATAGCCACTACTGAAAAAAGCTGAGGAGCCTGAGTGGCTGTGCCCCGGGGGACATCCATTATTCAGAGGAGACATTTGGTATTGGTTAACTCTCAAGCATTCACGATATGCAGTAAATTTGTATAGTAAGTGGCAATGTTCATATGTATGGTGATTACTGTTATCTAACCATATAAGGGGCTCTATGTACAAAGCAGCATAAGTTGTTTTGGAGCCCTTGCTTGGCAGGTTCGCACTTGCAAGACTGCTTCCTGCAAGGTAAGAAGCAACGGTCATTAGATTGCTGCTCCTTACACTTTTCGCCACCTCTGAGGTGGCGAACAGAAATCACAGAGAGCTTGCTAATGATTGGTGATTGACAGTCCCTTTTTTCACGTGATTGGTCACGCGTGTGGAAGCAGGAAATAAATGCAGTAAATTTGTATAGTAAGTGGCAATGTTCATATGTATGGTGATTACTGTTATCTAACCATATAAGGGGCTCTATGTACAAAGCAGCATAAGTTGTTTTGGAGCCCTTGCTTGGCAGGTTCGCACTTGCAAGACTGCTTCCTGCAAGGTAAGAAGCAACGGTCATTAGATTGCTGCTCCTTACACTTTTCGCCACCTCTGAGGTGGCGAACAGAAATCACAGAGAGCTTGCTAATGATTGGTGATTGACAGTCCCTTTTTTCACGCGATTGGTCACGCGTGTGGAAGCAGGAAATAAAGTGTGTGAGTTAAAGTGATGGTAAATCCGAGCGCTTAACAAGAAAATGGTGCTAAACTCACCCTGACTGTGCTGCTGCAGCTCACTAAACTCAGCGACTCCGGCCGCCCACGGCACATCTCTCTTTAATGAGGTGACGTTTGCCCCTCTAAAACAATATCTGTGAGTGTCAGCTGACAGTGTTCTGTATGCTAGCATGGCTAATGGTTTAGAGGTGCAAATGGCACAGTCAGGGTGAGTTTAACACCCTTTTTTTACTAAATGATAACTTAAACTCAACTTTATTTCTAGTGATGGCAAATCCCAGCGTTTGTTAACTGCTCGGATTTACCATCACTTTAATTGCTGTATAAATGGACTCTGTCAGATATATTTCTTAACCACCTGAATTTACAAACACTGCAAATTTCATGTTTGTGATAGCTATGTTAACAGTTTTCCCCTCCACTATACTTTATAATGAACCATAGTGGGCAAATGGTTTATGAATACAGTGTCAGGGTTTTTCCCTGTTGTGTTTGCCATGTGCTGCTGGCAGCCATTTTACTCACCTCTCTTCCTGACTATGGTGCATTGTGGGGGATGCTGCTCATTTCCTGCACTTCCTTTTATGGCCAGATTGGTGTGCATCATCCATGTGAGACAGGATGCAGTCTCAGAATTGTGATGTCATCACTTATTATTTAAAGGGCCTCTGTTCAGTATGCTTTGCCTTTGCATTGTCTCAGACCTGTTTGTGAGAGTTCCTGTGTATTACCTGGCTGCCTGACGTCCTTCCTGGTTCCTGATCCCTGGCTTGTTCCTGACTCTGCTGTTTTCCTTGTTCCTGATTCCGGCTCGTCTGACTATTTGCTTTGGCTCCTGACTCGGCTCGTCTGACTACCAGCTCTGGTTTTGATTCCTGGCTTGTTATTTGACTTGTGGACTTTTTATTATTTTTTGTTATTAATAAAGGTGTGATTATTTTTGCACTCAGTCTGATTCCTGGCACCCTGACATTACGCAAAGGCCATGAATCCTGATGGTGCTAATAATCCACCTTCACCTGCCATCATTTCCAGGATGGATGTACAGGATCACCGCTTGGATCAATTTGCACTAGCCCTGCAAACCCTGCTGACTTGCACTGCACATTTAGACCAAAGTGTCCCGCAAGTTATGGCTGCTCCTGTTTCCGCTGCTGCACCTATGCCTACCAGGAGCATGTCCGGTTCTGCACCTCTACCTCAGGGATATGGAGGCAATCCTATTCAGTGCAGAGGGTTTTTGAACCAGGTGGGCATTTACTTTGAGATGTTACTTCAGGCGTTTCCCTCTGACAGAGCTAAAGTGGGATTTCTCATCTCGTTAGTCTCTGACACAGCTCTTGCCTGGGCTAATCCCTTGTGGGAGACTAATAAACCTGTGATTTCAAAATACCGTGAATTTGTGGCCTCTTTTCGAAGGGTATTTGATGTTCTGGCTCGCTCTTCCTCTGCTGCTAAAAGACTCATGTCCATTCAGCAAGGTACAAGATCTGTTGCTCAGTATGCTATTGATTTGCTTGCCGCAGAGGTAGGTTGGAACAATGAAGCCCTTGTTGCCGCCTTCTTTCATGGGCTCTCTGATGCGATTAAAGATGAAGTTGCTGCCAGAGATTTACCAGAGGATCTCGAGGCATTGGTGTCTTTTTTTATCCTAATTGACATCAGACTCAGAGAGAGGCCCTCATTCAAGGAGCGCTTGTGGAAGCCTCCTGTTCCATTGTCTCCTACGTATTTGTTCCCACCCATGCCTCCCTCTCCTCCCATGCCTACTGGTCCCAAGTCACCAGGTACTGCTGAGCCGATGCAGCTGAGATTCACGCATAGCAGGAGGAATAGGGGCTCTGCCTCTATTGTGGGTTACAGGGCCACCTTTTGAAGTCTTGTCCTACACTGCTGGGAAACGCTCACACCTAAGGTCCTCTTGGGGGGCAGACCTTGGGTGGTTTATCCTCATCCCCGGAACCCGCTAAAGGAGAAACCTTTGGTCACGTTTGTCCTTTCCTAGGTGGACTCCTCCATAGTCACCCAGGCTCTTGTTGACTCCGGTGCTGCGAGCTATTTCATTGACACTGCTTTTGTATTAAAAGCACTCCATTTCTGTTTTGCCTCGGTCCATTCCGCTTGCTATTGAGGCCATTGATGGCAGGCCCCTTCTGCCGCACTTGTTACTCACGAAACTGCTCCGTTGTCCATGGCTGTTGGGGCTCTCCATTTTTAAACCCTCCAGTTCCAGGTGATAAACTCTCTGCATTTCCCAGTCTCAACTGGCGCAGGTCCGAAATTTTGTCGTAGTCCCCGAAATGTATTTCCACTTGTCTTCGGAAACCATTTAAAGTCTTGTGCACTTCTTCAGTATCTCAATTGCCAGAGGAGTACCGAGAGTTCCTGGACGTGTTAGTTCCTAGACGTGTTTGACAAGGTGCGTGCCGGTACATTGCCTCCTCACCGGTCTTACGATTGTGCCATAGACCTGCAACCCGGAGCCATTCCTTTTCGGGGCCAGGTGTACCCTCTGTCTGTTGCAGAGAATTGTGCTATGGAGGAGTATGTTGCCGATGCTCTGTTGCGGGGGATCATCCGCAAATCCTGTTCTCCTGCAGGGGCTGGATTCTTCTTTGTGAAGAAAAAGGGTGGCGAGTTGAGACCATGTATTGATTATAGGGGTCTTAATCATCTTACCATTAAGAATGCTTACCATATTCTGCTTATTACGGAACTCTTTGACTGCCTCAAGGGAGCTACAGTCTTTACTAAACTTGATTTGAGAGGAGCGTACAATCTTGTTAGGATTAAGGAGGGCCACGAATGGAAAACGGCATTTAACACCAGGAGCGAGCATTATGAGTATCTTGTTATGCCCTTTGGCCTATGCAATGCTCCTGCTGTTTTTCAGGAATTTATTAATGATGTCCTACAGATATGTTGCAACAGTGTGTTGTGGTGTACTTAGACAACATCTTCATACATGCACCCACACTTGAGGCTCATCGTTCTGATGTTACACGGGTTCTTCAGAGACTACGTAAGAACGGCCTGTTTTGTAAACTCGAGAAATGTGAGTTCCATCAGACTCAAGTAACCTTCCTAGGTTATGTTATCTCTGTTGCAGGGTTCTGCATGGATCCTGACAAGTTATCTGCAGTTCTGCAGTGGCCTCGCCCAGTTGGTCTTCGGTCTATTCAATGTTTTTTGGGGTTCGCCAATTACTATAGAAAATTTATTAAAAACTTTTCTTCCTTGGTCAAACCTATCCCAGACATGACCCGTAAAGAGAATGATCCACTCCATTGGTCACCTACTGCCATTAAGGCCGTTGATAGTCTTAAGACTGCCTTTGCTGCCGCTCCAATTCTGGCTCATCCTAACCCTGTCCTGCCTTTTGTTCTTGAGGTCGATGCATCTGAGACTGGAGTAGGTGCCCTCTTGTCTCAACGTCCTACGCCTGATGGTTCCTTGCATTTGTGTGGTTTCTTCTCTAAGAAATTGTCTCCAGCGGAGTGCAATTATGAAATTGGCGACAGGGAATTACTGGCCATAATTTTGTCACTTAAGGAATGGAGGCATCTTCTCGAGGGTACTAGCGTGCTAGTGCTCATTCTTACTGACCACAAGAATTTAACTTATCTATCTGAAGCAAAACGTTTGTTACCCCGACTGGCCAGATGGGCACTATTTTTGTCTTGGTTTAATTATGTGGTCTCCTACCTGCCTGGTAGTAAGAATGTTAGGGCTGATGCCCCCTCTTGACAATTTTCGCCTCTGTCCAAGGAGGAGTCTGTACCTACTCCTGTTATTCCTCCTGACCATATTTTGTCTACCATACATACTAATTTAACTTCTCCCTTGGGGGAGGAGATCCTGGCTGCACAAACCAATGCACCTCCTGAGAAATCTAGTGGTAAGTGTTTTGTTCCTGAGAATCTTCAAACTAAACTTTTGCACACTTACCACTATCCTAAAGCCACAGGTCACCAAGGCAAGAACCAAATGATTTGGTCTGTCACTCAACAATTCTGGTGGCCAGGTCTTCGTTCTGATGTTGCTGCGTATGTTGCCTCCCTCTCAGTTTGTGCACAGAATAAGACTCCTCAAAGTCTTCCTGTGGGTCTTCTTCAACCTATTTCTAATGGTGAGCGTCCTTGGACACATATTTCCATGGACTTCATTGTTGAACTCCCTGTTTCCAATGGCAATACTGTTATACTTATGGTGGTTGACCGTTTTTCTAAAATGTCACATTGCATTCCCTTGATGAAGCTGCCTATCGCTCAGGAGCTTGCTTCATGGGTTTACATGGGTTACCCAAGGAGATAGTGTCGGACCGGGGTAGCCAGTTTGTCTCCAGATTTTGGCGTTCCTTTTGTGCCCAAATGGGGATCCAGCTTTCCTTCTCCTCGGCATATCACCCTCAATCCAATAGGGCTGCGGAACAGTCTAATCAAGCTCTGGAACAGTTCCTCCGTTGGTATGTCATAGATCAACACAATAATTGGTCTGAACTGTTACCTTGGGCAGAGTTTGCTCGTAATAGTGCTATTAATGCTTCCTCCAAGTTATCCCCGTTCATGGCGAATTATGGGTTTCAACCCTCCTTGTTGCCCGATTCATTCATGTCTCAGGGTATTCCGGCTTTGGAGGAGCATTTCCAGCAACTCCGTTCCACGTGGGTGCAGATTCAGGATTGCCTTCATCGTTCTATGCAGCGACAAAAGTTCCAGGCTGATCATAGGCATCTGCCCGCACCTTCCTACCAGGTTGGTGAGAGAGTTTGGCTGTCCTCCCGCAACTTGAACCTTCATGTGCCTTCCAATAAATTGGCTCCCCGTTATGTTGGTCCTTTTCGAATACTCCGACGGGTTAATCCTGTGGCCTACGCTCTTGACCTTCCTCCTGCTATGCGCATCTCCAATGTTTTTCATGTCTCCCTCTTGAAACCATTGGTTTGTAATCGGTTTACCACTGTGTTGCCTCATCCCCGTCCTATTTTTGTTGACAACCATGAGGAGTATGAGGTCAGCAGCATTATTGACTCTCGTATGTCCAGTTGCCGTGTACAGTATTTGGTTCACTGGAGGGGCTACGGTCTGGAGGAGCGTTCTTGGGTTCCCTCCTCTGATGTTCATGCTCCCGCCCTCCTCCGTGCCTTCCATGCCCGTTTCCCCAATAAGCCTTTTGTCCTCCTGCGGGGGAGGGGTCATTGAGGGGAGGGTACTGTCAGGGTTTTTTCCCTGTTATGTTTGCCATGTGCTGCTGGCAGCCATTTTACTCACCTCTCTTCCTGACTATGGTGCATTGTGGGGGATGCTGCTAATTTCCTCAACTTCCTTTTATGGCCAGACTGGTGTGCATCATCCATGTGAGACAGAATGCAGTCTCAGAATTGTGATGTCATCACTTATTATTTATAGGGCCTCTGTTCAGTATGCATTGCCTTTGCATTGTCTCTGACCTGTTTGTGAGAGTTCCTGTGTATTACCTGGCTGTCTGACATCCTTCCTGGTTCCTGATCCCTGGCTTGTTTCTGACTCTGCTGTTTTCCTTGTTCCTGATTCCGGCTCGTCTGACTATTCGCTTTGGCTCCTGACTCGGCTCGTATGACTACCAGCTCTGGTTTTGATTCCTGGCTTGTTATTTGACTTGTGGACTTTATATTATTTTTTGTTATACTTAAAGGTGTGATTATTTTTGCACTTCTCGTCTCAGTCTGATTCCTGGCACCCTGACATACAGTAATTAGATACTATGACACATAAATAGCGCAATGTAATGGTGACACTCTTTAAAGTTAAAAAGTGCTTTTAGTCAGTAATCCAAATACCCAAAGAGATAGTATACTGTACATTGCTTTATCCTTAATGTGCTTACAATGGCTTATTATACCAGCTGCAATGCATTATTATTATCAGTTATTTGTAGAGCGCCAACAGATTCTGTAGCGCTATAAATGTAGACATGAAATGCAAGTTAGTAACATTTATAGGGAACAAGTGGATAGAGGGCCTTGCCAAGAGTTGCACTGTTGTAGTCAGCTCATATAAAGGTGATCTAGAAACAGCTTGTCACAGTCTTACATGCTAAGTGGTATGTATATATTATGTATATTATGGTATGTATATAGTATATTTTTGTATATTAAATAGATGTTTCTGCTGATTGGAACCATAACCTAATCAAATGGGCTGAATGAGCACAGACCTCATTAGGTTATCCCCCTTATTTACACAAAATCCTCCTTATCTTATCTCTTTATATGCAGTGAGACCAATATATAGAGGGATAATTAACCCTCCTGTTTACAATTTTATATATATAAGTTACTACGTATTGAAATAATCAGTGTAGGTAAAACAGCTATTCCAAATAAGAAAATAAAGGTAAAAGGGCTATTTGTAAACAATGTAATACTCTCCAGCAGGTAAAATATCTGGGAATACATTAAAGGGGATAAAAAAGTCACAACATACTGCCCCTTTAAAGATAATATAAAATATTATATTATATATTATAATATATCCCTTCCCTGGATATGAAAATACAGATAACATAAACAGGAGCCAGCAGAAGTCTGTAAACTCTCGTGTACATCTAACATTGTGGGACTTGGTTAAGAGTCTAAAAAACATCACAATGTTATTAAAAAAATAAGCAAAACTATACATTGTTACAAAAATACTCCAAGATGGGCTATATAAATGGATCATCTTCAAAACATTTATGCAAAGAAAAATTATGTGTGCAATGTCCCTTTAAGAAAATATAGGCATGTATTATCCTAAGGACTGTAATTGTTTGTCTCCTAGATCCATTTACAGGTAGAAAATCCTTTAACCAAACTGCTTGGGACCAGAAAAGGTTTGGAGAGTCTGGATTTAGGATTATTTGAATCTTTAAAATGGGAAAGATTGGAAAGTTGATGGGACCAAGTGTAAATAACAATATCTTATGTTATTTACAGTGGGTATTGAAAATAATCACCCCCCTTGAAAATAATCACATGTTGTTGCTTTGCAGCCTGAAATAAAAACAGACATAGTTTTTGTTTACCCAGTTGTAATTACTTGGTGCAACGTATAACATCAAAGTGAAAGATAAACATGTCAGGCAAAAATAAAAACAATTTAAAAACAGAATCACTGAGTACTGACACCTCCTTGTGTCAGTATTTTGTTGAACCACCTTTTGCTTTAATTAGAGCCTATAGTCTGTTGGGATATTTCTCTACTAACTTTGCACCTCCAGACTGTGCAATACTTGCCCACTCTTCTTTGCAGAACTGCTCCAGTTCCGTTACATTTGATGGTGACCGTTTGTGGACTGCAGTCTTCAAATCATGCCACAGATATTCAATGGGGTTTAAGTCTGCACTCTTACTAGACCATGCAAGAACATTCACCTTTTTCTTCTTCAACCACTGTGTGGTCATTTCGCTGTGTGCTTTGGGTCATTGTCATGTTGGAAGGTAAACTTTTTTCCTATAGACAACTTCCTGGTAGAGGGCTGCTGATTTTCCTCAAGAATTGAACGGTATTTTGCCCCATCCAATTTTTCCTTCTATCCTGACAACTGCTCCAGTGCCTGCTGCAAAGAAACATCCCCATAACAGGATATTACTACCTCAATGCTTTACTGTAGGTTTGGTGTTATTTGGATGGTGAGCTGTATTGGCTTTTCTCCAGACGTGTCTCATCTGACCATAACACCTTTTTCCATGTGGCCTCAGAATCTCCTAGGTGTGTTATGGCAAAGCTCAGTCATGAATGCATGTGACTTGTCTTGAGGAGTGGCGTTTTTCTTGTAACACTCCCATACAAGCCACACTTGTGGAGAATTTGTGATATTGTTGTCACATGCACACAATGACCACTCTTTGTCATAAATTACTGCAACTGCTTCAGAGTTGCTGTGGGCCTCTTGGTAGCCTCTCTGACCAGTTTCCTCCTGGCTCTTTTATCCACTTTGGAGCGACGTCCTGAACCAGAGAGGGTCTTTGTTGTACCAAATACCTTCCACTTCTTAATTATAGTCTTTACTGTGCTAATAGGCATTGATAAAGCCTTTGATATTTTCTTGTATCCATCTCCTGACTTGTGCCTGTCCACGACTTTATCCCGGAGATCTTTTGACAGTGCCTTGGCACCCATAGTTGATTGCTTCAGCTGCACTACCAGGGACTGAGATGCTCTAGGAAAGCTCTTTTCATGCTGAGCTAATCAATATGCCCACATCTAATCACAGTTGAAGGTCAAATGGCTTTGTGTGTGCCGTTGAGAAGGTAATTAGCTACACCTGATTGAGTTTACAAGTAATTTTAGGAGTGGAGTGATTCTTTTTTCAACTCAGTGATTCTGTTTTTGAATTGTCTTTATTTTTGTCTGACATGTTGGTGTTATATCTTTCGCTTGGATGTTATAAGTTGCACTGAGTAATAACAACTGGATAAACAAAAACTGTGTCTGGCTTTATTTCAGGCTGCAAAGCAACAAGGGGGGGGGTCAATTTTTTTCAATACCCACTGTATGCAATATTAAAATGTCAGATTACTGCTTATACATGCAACTACAGGTAGTTTTATAGCATTTAAATACTTTTGTATACATAGTACCACAGAATGTAATCGGAAAGGTAATATGTTCTGTTTCAATAAATATAGACTATTATTTGCATTTTAGAACATAAAAAAATAAAAAATAAATAAATACACAGTCAGAGAAGATTGTGACATACAAGCAGGTAAAAATAGTAATTTTACTTGCTGGAGTGTATTATATTCTTTAAATAGCTAATTTACATTAGTCATTTGAAAAAGCTGCTTTTACCAGTTGGAACCACTACCTATACTAAAAATTTCATTACTGCAACTATAGAAAAGCTTTGCAAATAAGAGGCTGTAGCTGTAATCATTCTTCTATTGGGGTGGAGAAGATAGGTACTAAAAAGGTTCAGTGTCAGTTGCTCTAAGTATTAGCTTTTGTGTATAACCGGATAACAGGCATTTTTGCATAGAGATAAAGAAAAGGGGGCTGATTTATCAAGGGCCGAATAGCCCCTGATGCCTCTGTTTCCGCACAAGTCTTCAGGCTTGCCGGAAACAGCAGTTAAGAAGCAGCGGTCTTGAGACTGCTGCTCCTTAACTGGTCCGCCTGCTCTGCCCGATCCTATACGATTTTGCTAATTGACACCCCCTGCTAGCGGCCGATTGTCCGCGAATGTGCAGGGGGCAACATTACACAAGCAGCTCACTAGAACTGCTTGTGCAATGTTAAATGCCGACAGCATTCAGCGATGTCTGTCGGACATGATCAGCTGAGTGGATCATGTCGGACAGACCGTTGATAAATCGGCCCCAAGGAGTACTGCTCTTCCTGCAATATCAGCCTATTTTAATGTGTCGTGGTGAGCAAAAACAGCTATTGCATATGCACAAATAAACCAAAAGAATCAATGTGTCATACATTTTATACTCTACAGTTGATATAACAAGTCAGTGGAAACACATTAAAGGAAGACAACGTTTTTGTTTCATGATTCAGATATAGAGGCCTATTTAACAACGGTCTTGCGGACATGATTCAACAGTGTGGATCAGGTCTGCAAGACCTCGCTGAATGCGGCGACCAATACGCTCTCCGTATTCAGCATTGCACCATCTGCTCACAAGAGCCAGTCTACAAGAGCTAATTCCTGTCTGCCTGCTCAGAGGCTCTACTGAGAAAGAAACTAGACAATTCTGCAAAAAAATCTACATCTGACCCCATCACCACTAATGCGAGTATAGTAGACGCACCTTTTCTAGAATTATTCATACTGAAATGGGGGAATCGGTCAAGCGACATCACAAGGACACATTTAACAACCTCATCAGGGAAGAACAAAATGCCCTGAAAATGCTCACGAAAGATGACAACTTAATCATACGTGAAGCCGACAAAGGTAGAGCATTGTTACTCAAAAATTAGGGGGATTACAAAGCAGAGATCTTGTCACAACTTGAGGATCAGTCCACCTATTGCAAATTACCCCATGACCCCACGACCGGGTTTAAGAAACAGATCGATGACTACTTATCCACCTTACATCTGGAAGGCTTTTTGGATAAGGATATGTTGGGGTTTTTTACTGTCCCTTTTCCACGTATACCGGTATTTTATACGCTACCAAAAATCCATAAAGGAATCACTCGACCACCTGGTAGACCAATTGTTTCAGCAATTGGCTCTATTTAAAAACCCATTGCAATTTATGTGGACTCAATTTTACAACCATTTGTTATCAATGCGCCCACATATTTACGTGATTCAACTATGCTATTGAAAATGGTCACAGAAATTGATATGATTGAGGATACAGATCTTCTAGTGACTTTGGATGTCTCAAGCCTGTATACGGTTATCCCACACTGTGAAGGGTTGCAGGCTATTCAACATCAATTAGCCTCATATCCATATGTGGGATCGCCCCTGGAAGCCATACTTTACCTGCTAGAATTTAGTTTGACAACAAATTATTTCAGATTTGAGCATCAATTCTATCTCTAATTGACAGGTACAGCGATGGGGTCGAATATGGCCCCATCATATGCAAATCTGTACATGGCCAAATTTGAGGAGTCTGGAACTGGGCTATTCCATGATAATTGGGTCAGATTTTTCTCAACGATACATCGAAGACCTGTTTTTAATATGGTCAGGGTCCCACTTGGAACTTGAAAAATGGCTGGCAGATTTGAATAGAGCAAACAATGCATTAAATTTTAAAATGCAGTGCGATGATACCAAAATAGAATTCTTGGATGTGTGCCTTTACAAAAAAGATGGGAAGATTCATTCTACATTATTTAGAAAGAAGACTGATCGTAACTCACTGCTACACTACACAAGGTGCCATCCGCCAGCTCTGAAAAAGGCTCTCCCAAAATCTCAGTTACAAAGGGTCATACGAAATAATACCGAGATCTGCAACTGAGAAACCCAACTAGATGATATGCAATTATGCTTTCAACAACAAAGTTATCCCACTAAACTACTTGCAAGACAACAGGGGATAGTAACACAACCAGATTATGCCCATGATGATCAGATTGATGAGAGATCGAGGATTACATTTGTCACCACATATACGGGTGACAAAAAAGAGATTGGGTCTGCACTATTTTTTTTGGCGCCATTTTTAAATTTTTTTTGGCGCAATTTATTTCCTATTTCCCAATTTCCGGCGGGAAAGTTCAGTGAAGGCGGGAACAGGCCGAGAAGATCACACCGCTTACCAAGGAGGCAGTTACTAGTAACAGCGCGGGAGCCGGGAGGAAGTATAGACAGACAGTTTCCTTTTCCCACGTAACACGACTCGGCTCTCTCAGTCAGTGTGTGACAGTGTGGGTATGGGTTTTTTTATATATAAAATGTTGTGCATTACCTTAAATATTTTTTTTTTCCATTTTAAAAGCTGTGGGACGGGGTTGGGGCGGAGATTGGGTGGGGTTGGGGGCGGAGATTGGGCGGGGTTGGGGTGGGGTGAAAGGGGGGCCCCTCTTTGTCATCCTGCCTTGGGCCCCACAATGGCTAGGGGCAGCCCTGATCTGTGGCTCATGAGTATTTAAGGTAGCACAAAAAACAAACTGAACATAGTACCACAAAGTAACTAAGGGAGTGGTGTCTGATTCACCAGGGTCTTATATTTAAGGGGTAGTTTTGGAAAGGAGAGATCCCATAGCTCTCAAAAAGTTTCTCTACGCTAATATCTGCAAATGACTACATACTCATTGGCTTTTTGATTTCCTAGGTGTCAAGCTTATTGTATATTGATTGTTCTAGGCAGAAGGCTCTTATTGATGTACCAATTTACCTTATAGTTGTGAGGACTTACTATTATTAACCCTGCATGTATATCATCCATAGGAATACTCCCATAAGTTTCTCAAATTCCCAGGAGAAATTCTCAATACCTGGGTCACGTTAATGTATGACAAGTATCAAATATCAGAATCTCCCTGGATTAATCCATTGCATTAAGAAAATGTAACAAAATCTCAACATAACTATAGAATCTTTGTGGGAAAAGAGTTTTTAAAGTCCTTCAAACCAACACTTACAACTGATTATGTTTATAGTAGGTTTCTGATAACGTTTTGATTAGTCCGCCACATATGATTTGTTTTAGGTAGAAGGTTATTTTTCCTTTTCCTGTGTAGATTTTTGTGTTAAGCAACTTTACTCTGTGGAACAGAGGTTAATAAGGTCTATAATCTCTGATTAAACCAGGGGCGTGTTAACGGAGAGGCCAACAAGGCCGGTGCCTAGTGCGACAGATTTTGTGGGGCGGCACTTGTCCACACCAAAGTGACACACACGCTGCTTTGAAAAAAATTTTTTTTTAACTTTGAGCGAGCGTTCACGGCGGCAACGGAGGTAAGACTGAGTAGTCAGTCACAGAATATTAGGCCGACGGCAGTGCAACACCAGAGAGATGGGGAACGGGAATGTAAGGTATTCCAAGGCTGGAGTGGAGGTCCTTTGTACTAGTTACACTTGGGGGGGCGGGCGGCACATGTCCACACCACAGTGACACGCTGCTTTGGGGAAAACATTTTTTTTAACTTTGAGCGGGCGTTCACGGCAGCAACGGCGGCAGTGCAACACCAGAGAGATGGGGACGGGAGGCCCTTTTTACTAGTGATCATGATTCATGCGGGGAAAGGCTCCATCAGGGGAGGAGTGTGTTTAACTGTGTTACACTACAAGTGTCACAGCACTGTCAGGCTGTCAGTGCATTCTCAGACACTTGATAGCGCGGCTCACTGCAGACTCGTCTCAGGCATTTCCTCTCTGTTCTTCTGCTCACAGGCCGTTCTGATGTTTTTACCGCAGTGCTGTGAGCAGAAGAACAGAGAGGAAAATGACTGAGAGTCTGCAGTGAGCCGCGCTATCAAGTGTCTGAGAATGCGCTGACAGCCTGACAGTGACAGGTCTTAAACACTTTGCTCATTGCTGGTAGCAGTCATTGATGTAAATGGGCCGGGTACTGAAGCTGGCTGGATGCGTGACTGTGACAGATTCCAATGTGCAGTGGCAGTGCGGACCTCCGACCGGTACTTAACAAACTGTTGGCTCAGCTGGCCTCATTGCCTGCCTGCTCTCTATATGGTACAACATTCCTCATTACTGGGTCTTTAAACTTTTATAAAATCTTTCAGAGTGTGCAACGCTGAGAGGTGCCGAAGCAGCTGTTACAGATGACATCAACACCGTTTGGCCCTGCACACTCTGAAAGATTTAATAAAAGTTTAAAGACCCAGTAATAAGGAATGTTGTACCATGAAGAGAGCTGGCAGGGAAAGAGTCCAGTATCATTGAATGTTATTCATGTGCAGAATAGTATGGTTTGCTATATAAACATAGCATGAAACTGTTTTAAAACATTACAACTGAAAATGTAATTCCATTCGGGTAGCCAGTTAGTGGGGGTGAGTGGGAGATGAAGAGCGGTTTGCAGGCAGAGATTTGGGGGAGGTGTGGGATTTTTGCAAATAAGGATCAAAAGACTAAAATAAGCCAAATATATTATAGGGAAGAAGATTTGAAAAGCAATGTCATATAGAATAGAAGGCCTCTCAAAAGTGCTATGTTAGAGATCAGTTGGATAATCACTAATGCTTTATACAGCATGGAAAAAGAAGCAATAAAACTACATGCTTTGGATATTGATATGGACTGTCATTAAATAGTAAAAAAAAAAATATATGTCATTGTTATTGTATTTTAGTTATAAAGATTTCATTTGAAATTATAGAAATCAATTCAGTACCAGAACAGAAATCGAATGCATATCTTGCTATAAACTTTATTCATAAGCTCAAACTTTATTTAAAAATCAATCCAAATATTATTTATATATTTACCTCTGCTATGGGGTACATAACTTCAGAGCCGTTAAATGTGTTACTATGGGCTCTCAAGGGTTTTATACAATATACAAACTAAAATAGAGTGTGTGGGCTGAATATTTTTGACAAATGTTATGCTTTATTGCTCCTGTAAAGGAGAAGAAAGCTGTCAATACACACCAGTTGTTTTGCACTTTTCGGGTGCGTGCTCATCGAATGTGGTGTGTGCGTGTGAGCTGGGGCTTTATATACATATCTATTGTTCATGTGTATTTCAAACACATTATTATCAAGTTCAGAAATTCCACAAGACCCACAAAATGTTTCATAAATGTATTAAACATTTGTTTATTGTCAACATAAATTTACAATCTTGAAAATGCACATATTAATGATAAACCAATAATTTATTCATGCTGCGTTAATAACACTTTAAGTAATTGCAATTCTAATCTATGCTGTGCTGATGTTGGCTGTGTGTGTGAAGGAGAGTGGCTGTGTGTGGGTGGGAGAGGGGCTGTGTGTGTGGGTGGGAGAGGGGCTGTGTGTGTGGGTGGGAGAGGGGCTGTGTGTGTGTGGGAAAGGGGCTGTGTGTGTGTGGGAAAGGGGATGTGTGTGTGTGTGTGAGAGAGAGGGGTTGTGTGTTTATATATATATATATATATATATATATATATACATATATATATATATATATATATATATATATATATATATATATATATTCAAATTGCACCATGACCAAAAAAATATTATGGCCGAAAAACAACCTAAAACTTAGGGGGGGCAGCAGAATTTTAAGTGCCTAGGGCAGCACAAAACCTAAATATGCCACTGGATTAAACCAACATACTACCACATAACATATAAACTTAATCTGGAACATAATAAATTATTTGCTCCTATATTTCTGCTTTTAAGCAATGTTTTAAAATATAGTCTATCATTGAAATTTTTTCATTAAAAAAATCTTTAATAAGTTTCAACAACTCAGCAATGTTGAAAATTGTTGGCAAAAAATATAAGGTCAGTGCTGTTGGTTCTATCGGGTACTTAGAACCTGTGTTTATTAATTGCCATATTCTGGTCTTTCTTTTCACAAAAAACACTTAATCACCTTTCTTTCACTGTGTGAATAGATATTCTCTCTTTTTTTCTTTTCTTTTTTTTTCTTCTCTCCTCTTCTTTTTCACGTCCTGCACTTCCCTTTACTCTACTTTTTAAATTTAGCGCACTTGGAGCTAGCTGCTCTATCACACATTTTGTATTTGCACTACCTTTATGGACAAAATCATCACCTCATCGTCCTTCACATCCAAATCTAATGCAGGCATGGCAACTAAACACAGGGATCGCAGGAACAAGAAATCTACTGAGACCCTGGCAGAAGTTTATCCCGAAACTATCTCAACAAATACCCAAAACCTTTTGACTGTCCAGGAATCACAATCTTTAGTTTCTAGTATTCTAAAAGCTATAACCCCCAAATTTGATTTATTAAAAACTGAAATCAAGCAAGACATCTTAACGCTAGCAACAGAAGTTAGACAATTCTCTAAAAGGCTTCAGGAAGCCGAACAGAGAATTTCAGACTTAGAAGATGTGACAAATTCCTATATACTAAAAATCAAGGGTAATCAGAATGAGTTAATTAAAATTCAGACTAAACTAGATGATCTCGAAAACAGGTCAAGAAGGAATAACCTTAGAATTATTGGATTCCAAGATTCCAGTCAGCAAGAAGATGTTATGAAACTTATGACCCATATTTTGCCACAATTATTAAATATTCCTGCATCTCAGTTACCTTTTGTCATTGAGAGAGTCCACAGATTGGGGAGACCACTGGACAACTGGAGAAACCTCGCTAAACCTATACCAATTATCGTGAGATTCTTGAATTATCAGGATAAAGTGTTGGTTTTGCAATATATCGCAAAAATCAACCCATTCTTTATAATGATACCAAAATCTTGCTCTTTCAAGATTTCTCCATTGAATCTTCCTCGAGGTGAAGGGAACTCTCCCCAATCTGTGGCAAGATGATAAAGGCCGGATGGCAGGCCACGGTCATTTATCCTGCTAGACTTAAAGTGATGCTTGAAGGTCATATTTTCTTCTTTGACTCAGCATCAGAGGCAGAGAAGAAACTAGCAGAAAATGGGATCAAATGATATTAAATCAAGATGTGTAATATGTCTCAATTATTCAAGGCACCATATGGACTCAGATCCATTAAAGATTCCTTTTATTATGGAGATGCGGTTGATTCCTCCCCCCCAGAATAGGGGGTACAGGGGGGTTGGATTATTGTTTTTTTTTTCTCTTTCTGTGGTTCCCCCTTCTTCTCGCCTCCCCTCTAGATCCGAATAAAGGTTTATGAATTAATACATTAGACTAACTTCATGGAACGTAGGGGGCATTGCCTCACCCATAAAACGTAAAACAATTTTAACACACCTTCAGAAACTTAATACGTCTATTGCTTTTTTTTACAAGAAACACACTTAAATACTGAAGAATCTATGAAATTAAAATCGTCCTGGGTAGCCAAGGTTTTTTTCACTCCATCTATAAATAGGAAAAAAGGAGTAGCAATTCTTTTGGGGAAAAAGCTAACCTATGTCACCTTACTAACAATAGCAGACCCAGAGAGCAGATATTTAATTCTTAAACTGAGGATTGCAAATTCAGTATATACCATTTGTAATCTCTACGCACCTAACCTAATTGTCTCAAATTATTGGGACTCTCTCCAAGCCAAAATTCTACAGGTGGCAGAGGGGCATTTGATTTTAGCGGGTGATTTTAATATGTCTCCTCGCTATCCTTTGCATAGGTTAAGGCGAGGCGCTTTTCAAGGGAAAACAAAAAAAGATAATCTGGAAGCGAAATTGTTTAACTCCATTTCACATAATCTTGCAGTCAGAAACATATGGAGAGCACAGAATCCGGATGTTAGAAACCACACCTGTTACTCCAAAGTCTTCAAATAATTTTCAAGGATTGACCTCATGCTGACAAGTGATAGTCTCTATAAGATCGGGGCAAAAGCTTCAATATCCAAAATTTGTATCTCAGATCATGCCCCAACAAAGTTAGATATCCCCTGCGTAAACGCCTATGATCGAGCGCCACGCTTTTGTTATCCAAAATATTTGACTAAAAATCTCAATTTTAGAAATTGGCTGAAGACTAAATTGGATGAATATTTTCAACTCAATATTGGTTCAGTTGCCAGTTTTTCAACAGTTTGGGAAACTGCAAAAGCAGTTTTAAGAGGAGAAATCATTGCCGTAATAAATGCTTATAACAGATATTTAAGCTCCCCATCAAATGATAATTGGAAAAGATACATTGGGGCAAAGAGAGAACGCAATACTCTTCTAACATCCCGCACATCACAAGCAGAACTAAGATATCAAGCAAGATTATATAAATACCACCATAAATAGGGCAAGTTACTATAAAAAAAAATAGTGAAAACCTGTAAACAATCTTCGGTAATCAAATCTATACAGGATAAAGGGAATCAACTCACTTCACCTAAAGAAATTTCTGAATCCTTTTACCGGTATTACAAATTAATTTATTCTTCCACTTCCTCGGGAATAGGAGCGTGTGAAAATTTTTGGGAGGGTATCACCTTCCCAAGTAGCAGCTCTGAATTTAATCTTAAGCTAAACTCCCCATTTCAGAACTGGAAGTGAATTAAGCCATTCAGTCACTAAAATCAGATAAAGCCCCAGGTCCGGATGCGCTTCCAAATGAAATATATAAAAACCTGGACCCGACACTTGTCTCTCATTTAAAAAAAACTATTTAACCTCTACTATATCAAGGATTCCCATATCCCTCTTAACTTTGCAGCATCTCAGACAATCCTTATACTTAAAGGGACACTGAACCCAAATTTTTTCTTTCATGATTCAAATAGAGCATGAAATTTTAAGCAACTTTCTAATTTACTCCTATTATCAAATTTTCTTTATTCTCTTGGTATCTTTATTTGAAATGCAAGAATGTAAGTTTAGATGCCAGCCCATTTTTGGTGAACAACCTAAGTTGTCCTTGCTGATTGGTGGATAAATTCATCCACCAATCAAAAACTGCTGTCCAGAGTTCTGAACCAAGAAAAAAGCTTAGATGCCTTCTTTTTCAAATAAAGATAGCAAAAGAACAAAGAAACATTGATAATAGGAGTAAATTAGAAAGTTGTTTAAAATTGCATGCTCTATCTGAATCACGAAAGAAAGAATTTGGGTTCAGTGTCCCTTTAAGTCAGGGAAGGATCCTTGCAAAAAAAATCTTACAGGCCAATTGCCCTCCTAAATACTGATTACAAGCTATTTACTTCCATCTTGGCTAAAAGACTCCAGGAAGGGCTAGCAGAGATTATACATAAAGATAAGGCTGGGTTCCTTTTTAATCGCAGTTCGGCCACAAAGATCAGACAATTATTACTACTCATTGACTATTTTAAAAACTCTGATAGTAGCTTCGTGAAAGATTATCCTGATGCCACAGTCTTAGCTATTGACGCCGAAAAAGCGTTCGACTGCGTGCATCATGACCACATGTTAGTGACATTATATCGGTTTGGGTTCAGCAATAACTTCCTAAGACTGATTAAAAATTTGTGTTCCCAATCTTCTACTAGCTTATTTATTAATGGGGTAGAGTTAAATATAATTAAGCTGGAAAGAGGTAATGAAGTTGGCCCTTTATGCGGATGACCTACTAATCTACATGTCTAACACTTCTTCAAATATCCCAAAGCTTACGAGAATAGTCGAGCTATTCATTCCATTCTCAGGCTATAAAGTCAATAATCTGAAGTTTGAATTACTCTGGCTGAAAAAAACAAAAAACTCTCTGATAGAAATTCCTTTTAAAACAGTTACAAACTCATTTAGATACCTTGGGGTCAATGTTTCTGCTGACCCTTAAGACTGGTACTCTTTGAATATTCCCCCAATTTTCCTTCAAATTATCACACATATGAGGAATTGGCAAAATCTTCCTCTCTCTATATCAGGGTGCATTGCACTTTTTAAAATGGTGCTTCTGCCCAAAATGTTATATATATTACAAAACCTCCCTATTATTCTGAAAACTTATGAAATCAAGAAGTTCAACACTGCATTTCGTTGTTTTATATGGTAGTCCAAAAAACCCAGAATATTGCTCCATAAATTATCACTTCCTAAACAAATCACTGGCTTTGCTCTTCCTGATCTGTATCTCTATAACCTAGTCTTTCTTGGTCGCATTGTGGTCAATTGGATTACGGATTTAGATCATTTTACGGATATTAGATTAGAAACTAATATGACATCCATTTTCTCCTATTTCTTTGATCCATCTATCCTCCAATTTAATTCCTAAACAGGTGAAATCATATAAATCAATCTGCACGATAATTCAGGCCTGGGAAAAAATAGGAACATGAGTCGATTTAGATGTCAAGATTCCCAAATTTCAAACCTTCTTAGGAAACCCAGATTACCAAGAAGGTACACAATCCTCATTACTACAGAACTGGCATAGGAAAGGTCTCTATTTTGTATCACAATTCGTAAACTCAGCAGCAAAAAATATTAAATCCTTTGAAGTATTGAAACAAGAATTTTACCTAAGCAATCTCGATTTCTTTGCATATTTGCAAGCTAGACACTATGTCCAGCAGCTAGTTAAAAAAAAATCCTGGAAATTGTCATGAGGAAATCTTGATAACTGTCCAGTTTTGGCCAAAGCAGGTCATCTATCTATAGCCACATGGTATCTTTATTTGGCTTCACATAAGGGAGGATCCAATTTAGAATAAATAGCCCAAAGATGGACAAATCTCACCTCTGATAATATTGATCAGAAACTGCATGTATCCCGCTCTATATCTTTGCTTTATTGCGCCACAATAGCTGAGACCTGGAGAGAGTCCCACATAAAACTAATATATCATACTTACTACATTCCTGAAAAAAGGGTATAGGTGTCACAATAAGAACTTCAACAAGTGTCCAAAGTGTAGTCTTCCAGCCGCAAATTTAATACACATAATTTGGGCATGTCCCAAAATACAGAAGTTTTGGAATAAAATAGAATTTTGGTTACTCAAATTATTTAAACTAACCACTTTCACATTTATCTTGAAAAATATAATTTTTCTGGTGGACAACCTCAGGGTATTCATATATATTTTGGAACCAACATTTGCTTGTTACTACGTAAGGGAAAAAGCTCTTCATAAGCCGTATAGTTACCACAGCCCTTCAGTAACAGGTCTATTCACTTCACCATGGCAAACGCTTGCTGCTACCAGATCCTCGTCCATCCACCAAACTCTTGGCTCTGATTGGTAAAAACATTTTTCAAATCCTTAAAGGAACAGGGGAAAATTTAAGGAAAGTACATGTTAACTGCCAAACAGCTGATGGAACAAAAAATCTCACAAAAGTAAATATTAAAGTTACATTAGTGAATACTTAGTGGATTACAACAGCAGCAAGTACAAAACCTTCAGTAAACAATATTGCACTTAGTATCAATGTACTTACGACTATCACAAGCGCACAATATTAATGCTTTATATAACTCTTATTCACAGTTTTGAAAGAGCCCCATGATTACTGCTGCATAGGAATTTCCCACAAAATACATAAATGTATATTATAACTGTCCTTAAAAAGATAGGACAGAAATATATATATATATATATATATATATATATATATATATATATATATATATACAAAGATGCATGAACAGATATTTGAATGGATTGATATAAAGAGTCTGAGGGGAATACCCACTATTCATAAACTTGAATTAAAGATCCCATATCCAATAGTAAATAGTAGGCATAACAGTAATCTATACACTGGAGCATGTGATATATACTGGGGTATGAAACAGAGTTTTTCTTTAAAAGTCTAGCATATCAGTAGTGTTTTAAAGACTATGAGTATGGCACCCTGCCGAAAGGCATCAGTCTAAGGGGTACTGTCTGTCCCTCTATGTTTTATCATTGGAGATAAATAAAAGTTATTTTTTACGTTTACTGGTGACCCTTCTTTTTTGATTGTATCTATTTTTGCCAGTCAGCCAGTAACACTATAACTGCATGCCACTCATAATGGACTGAATCCTACTGCTGTGACTTTATGCCGCAACCACTCATCACTGCAGTAGCACGCTGCCTTCCCTTGAAACAAGGACACTGAATTTGGGAGTTTTGAAACCTACCACAGTCAGGAGGCTATTGCATTGGTCCGGTGACATCACCGTTATCATGTGAACACGGAACACGCTCATCCTCATTTTGTGGACGGATGAGGATCCGGTATCAGCAAGTGTTTGCCATGGTAAAGTGAATAGACCTGTTACCTAAGGACTGTGGTAACTATACGGCTTATGAAAAGCTTTTCCCTTACGTAGTAACAAGCAACATGATGTTTCCAAAATATATGAGAATACCCTGAGATTGCTTTCGTTATAGTGTTTGGCATGACAGTGTGTTTTCTGTGAGAGTGGTGTTTGTTCTCACCTGGAAGTGAGTTATAAGTGGTTTTGCAACACTGGATTAAATATTTTACCATTGTGGGGTTAACCATTGGGCAGTTACTAAAAGTGTTTGTTGGGAGCTCTTTTTGTGTTGTATTTTGAGTGCTATCTGCCAAAGCACTTTCTCAAACAAACACTACCATGCAGCATGATATTACTCAAGAGTAATCAGCTATGGTTTTCTTTTATTCATTGAAAATGGCTAATGAGAGGGACAAAGAAAATATGGAAATTGAACAAGTTTTTTCACAAGATTGTAATAATTATGATTTGCCCATGCTTTTTGAGGATATCGAACGTTTAATGATCAAAGAGAAAAAGCTAAAATGGGACATCTGGACTCTGGAGGAATATAATGCCTTACATATGATCCCAAGAGGTTTGCGTATCAGCAAATTCCCAACATTTGAGACTGACAATCAGGAGTTTATTGATATGTGGAACACTGTATTCAGTGGTTGTTCTCTGTGATTAATGAAATTGTTGATAGATCATAAGTCAGAATTATTGCATAATATCAGAACAGAGATTGATGAAATACAGATACTGTTTAATGATTTTTGTAATGCTGTGGATTACCCAAAATTCAATAGTATTTTACAAAGTACTATGGTTGAAATTAAGGGTGAAATAATTGGCATTATACATACCAATTTTTTGAGGGACAAATCAGACTATTACAATGGGAAAGTGTATATTTGGAATAAGGGTCAGATTTTCCAATATAGGAGAAATCAGAATAGTACTAGAGGACAACCATAGACTTGGGGACATTGGAGACATAGGAATTGGGGTAAGAAAACAGTGACGTTCTCCGACAGTGAGGCGGACTCTGGAGAGAACAGCGGACAATCTGGCAGTGAGGATAATTGTTTTTTTTCACAAGAGATAGTCAACAGGAACACTAGTTATAATAGATCTATGGGACAAGGTAACACTATGCACACAAGAGTTGACACACGAAAGGGGCCTAATAGGGCACAGACACAACAACAAGGGCCAAATAGAGCACAAGTACAACAACCTAGGAAGTATCAACCCACACCTGACCCCTCTTACTCCTCAAATATTGTGGAAACTGGAGAGAAGGATGAGGAACTGATGCAGCTAGAGCAGGTTTTTTGGATAGGTCAGCATACCATAGAAGGGGGAGGTACAGTAATTTAATCAGTCCAACAAGGGAGGTACCCAACCCGGCAGACAAGGGCCCCCTCAAAGTACAAACCATGATGATTATTAATCTTTCAGACCATATGTTAACTAAGGATGAGAACTTAGTCTAGGCTTAGGTTTTGTACCTACTATAGATTTTAACTTATTCAAAACTATGTTAGATCTAAATAAATTTGTATGGAATGTAACCCTACATAAGCATTTTGCTTCAGCTACCTCAGACAACATAGTTGCATCGTCTTATGAGGATGTGATGAATGACTATATAGTGGCTTTTATTTTCATGAGACATGTGACCTCATTGCTTTGAGAGGGTTGGAAAGAGAGAGTATGTTAGAGGAGGATAGAATTGCATCATCTGCAAGTAAGACCTACAAAAATCCCTCTAACTTCTATCCCGTCCAAAGCAGAGGCAAAATAGTGGAAACCTTCTACATAAGGGTAGAAGTGGACTTGAGAATTTTGGTACAAAACAAGAAACCCATGAAAAAAAACTTGTCAAAACAAGAGCAATTGGCCCTGAAGGGACTAAGTGAAAATGAGAGCTTAAGTATAAAACAAGCGGATAAAGGGGGCTCAGTTGTGCTAATGAATATATCCTATTATGTAGATAAAGCTCTAAGACAGTTAGGGGACTCCGAGAATTATGAGGTGCTTAGGCAGGATCCGAGTAAAACATTTCAGAGACAACTCGTGCACCTTTTGGATGGAGCATTGGAACAGGGGTTGATTGACAACATTACGTTCCACTATTTGAATGTTGAACACCCTGTTATTTCAATTTTCCATCACTTGCCAAAGGTGCATAAATTGACAGAAAATGTCCATTGGGACATAGGGTCTATGCTTGAGTGTCTCTCTGAGTGGTTGGACAATATTTCCCAGCTATATAAGAGATTCAAAACATATATTGAATGTGGTGGCACAGGTGGAATGAACCCCAAACTCAGGATGGCTCACTGTGGATGTTCATCCATACCCCACGAGATAAGATTTGAAAGCGATCAACATCAACACAGAGTCATTCAGGTCATTCATATTGGAGGTTACCCTGTTTTTATTAATGCACATTTGTTTTTAATTTGAGAATGTGTTCTATCTGCAGAGATGTGGGACGCCGATGGGCGCAAAATTTGCCCCCACTTACGCCAACCTATATATGGGTGGGTGGGAGCTGTCCCAAATCTATGCAGATTCAGGTCAGCTATCAGATTGTATCAACATTTTATTGATGACCTGCTTTTGTTGTGGGAAGGGAGCAGAGAAGAGGCACAGGAATTTGTTGAGTTTATTGGACACAATGAATTAAGCCTACGGTTTACCTATGAACTTAATACTTCTATGACACATTATCTAGATCTCCAATAAAAAGGGTCTCCCTACAGGTTGCATTACCTCTGAGGAAGCCGATATTCGGGAATATTCTGCTTCATACCAACAGCTGTCATCCCCAACATGCTGGTTAGACTGAAGAGAAATTGCACCACAAGAACTAACTTTGAGAAACACGCAGATGCTCTACATAAGAGGTTACTTGATAGGGGTTACAACAAAATTTTACTGGCCAGAGCACACAGAGAAATAACTAATATGGATAGACATAGTCTTTTGCAGGATCGCACTAGGCCTATTGGGACCTCTAATAAAGTAAAATTTGTAACAGACTATTCTGCACAATATCAGGAGATATGTGGAATAACACGGAAGCATTTTCAATTGCTTGCGGCAGAGGATTGTTTTGCTAATCTGGTAAAGAATGTTTGTAGATTCTCATTTAGTAAGGAATAAATCCATTGGAGTATGGTATCACCATCACAACTTAAAAAGCAACATCATCCTCTTCCTGGTTGAGCCAAAAGGGAACTTATAAATGTGGCTACTCACAGTGTAAACCTGCGAACATGTACATGTTGAATCAACCTTTCAATCATTTGCAACAGGGGAAGTTTTTACTGTTAACTCCTGTTTGAACGGTTGATCAACTTATTACATTTATCTACTGTGGTGCTCTTCATGGGTTAACGACAAGGGAGGTATGCTCCTGCATTCAAGAACACCTGTCAACCATCAATGTGGATAAAAGTAGTACACCAGTGGTAGACCATTTTGTTAAACTACACAAAAAAAACAGTGAGACCTTGAAATGAATGGCCATTGAGAAAGTGTGAGGTCAAAATAGGGGGTGACAAATTTCAGGCACTATCCAGACAAGAGATGTACTGGATATTCAGACTTCAGACCAAGATACCCTTTGGTCTGAATTCTGAATATGATTTTATTAACTATTGGTGCTGAATCACTCCCTCAAGTTTATTTGGCTTATTGAGAGAGATTTTTTTACATAAATTCTATGTGATTTTTTCTGAAATAGATTGTTCATATTTTATATCCTAGTATATACTACATCTATCAGAGTGTTGACCATACCTATTATCGTTGCCATTTTTCATGTTTCATACCCCAGTATATATCACATGCTCTAGGGTATAGATTTCTGTTATTCCTACTATTTACTATTGGATATGGGATCTTTAATTCCAGATTTATGAATTGTGGGTATTCCCCTCAGACTCCTTATATCAATCCGTTCATGCATCTTTGTATATATATATATATATATATATATATATATATATATATATATATATATTTCTGTTTCTGTCCTATCTTTTTAAGGACAGTTATAATATACATGTATGTATTTTGTGGAAAATTCCTATGCAGCAGTAATCACGGGGCTCTTTCAAAACTGTGAATAAGAGATATATAAAGCATTATTATTGGGCGCTTGTGATAGTCGTAAGTACATTGATACTATGTGCAATACTGTTTACTGAAGGTTTTGTACTTGTTGCTGTTGTTATCCACTAAGTATTCACTAATGTAACTTTAATATGTACTTTTGTGTGATTTTTTGTTTTATCAGCTATTTGGCATCTAACATGTACTTTCCTTAAATTTGCCCCTGTTCCTTTAAGGATTTGAAAAATATTTTTACTAATCAGAGCCCAGAGTTTGCTTGGGGTATGAAACAGAGGTTTTTTTTTTCAAAAAAAGTCTAGCATATCAGTAGTGTTTTAAAGACTATGAGTACGGCACCCTGCCGAAACACGTCAATCTTATTCAGCTAAGGGGTACTTTCCCTCTATGTTTTATCATTGGAAATAAATAAAAGTTATTTTTTACGTTTACTGGCGACCCTTCTTTTTTTGATTGTATCTATTTTTGCCAGCCAGTAACACTATAGCTGCACTGCCACTCATAATTGACTGAACCCTACCACTGTGACTTTATGCTGCAACCAGTCATCACTTATCACTTATCACAGTTATTTTTTACGTTTACTGGAGACCCTTCTTTTGTGATTAAATCCTTTCTGTTACCTAGCTACTGGAATTTTGTTCTTGACCTTCTGGCTGGGTATATGCCATAAACAGTGCTCCAGTTATGTAGATATTTGTGAACTAGGTTAGTGTGCCATAGGGCTTCTGTAAATAATTTTTCAACACACATTTTACACTGCTATAATAAGCGTAGATATGATAAGGTCCTGAGTGTAGCCTATAGCTGGATTGACACTGTATTTCAATGTAGACAAAGGTCTAACAGTGGATCTGTGACGGGTAGATGCGGTTCACTGTTTGTAATGGGTTTCCATGGCAACGGATAAACATCGATTGGACACAGAATATTTATTTCATGTCAGAATGGCAGATTATTGTGAGAGACTCTCATTATTAGCCTGTGTTTGATATACTGTATAATATTGCCTATAATTGGAAGTCATGTCCTATCTGTCTGAATGTTATTAAAATTTTGTTTACCAGCTCTAGGTTGTCTGGGATGATGATGTCACTCCTAGAAGCAGCACGTCTACCCAGGAGAGTGTGGAGTCTGGCGTCCGATATGATGGTGGGGTAAGTTCTTGCACTTGTATATGTCTGAAGAAGGGGGTAAGACCCCGAAAATGTTTACTAATTAAAGGTAACAAGTTTGAAAATAATTCCCAGTATATTATAATACTTAAACAAGAAAGCTGTGGAAAAACTCGTTTTTCACACTTAGTTCCCTATATCCAGCACCAGATTATAGGTTGTAAATAAACAAACTAGTATTTCCATATGTGGGACATTATCTATTGGAATACCACACAATTGTATGCACAAATCATAATAAATAATGACATAAAAAATTTAACATTTGCAATATGTTTACTGAAATAACTGATAGAAAAGCACCGGGTTACAAAATATTATTACGAACGTGGGCCCACTTTGATATTAATTATTAAATATTGGCCAATATTTAAAATAATAAATGTCCTTGTGTAGACTCTCTCCTTATATATCCAAGTTCATTATACTCAGAATTAAGTGTTAATGTTCTTAACTTATGGTGTTGTCCTTTAAGGGTTTCAAAGTTCTACCCATACAGCGGGCTTATCCTTTGCTCGTAAGATTGAAATGTTGTCAGCGGTATATATATGAGAAGGTTATTCAACACTCTAGGGGTGAAATAACAGTTGTAAGAATATCTTTTTGGCTGCAAAGTTCATCGAAAATAGCATTTGTTATTATGTTGCAATTATTTCACAGTATGGCGCCTCAAGGAATTATGACTTCTGAGACTTTATGCTTCCGCTCACCTCGCTAGGCTGTCTTTCGCAATATTAGTAACAACACAACTTTACCTTGATTGCAGCATGTCTGATACTCCGTGTGTAAGGAAGTTACTCACTTATCTTCTATTTTTATTGTGATCCGACCCTCAACGAGTGGACCTTACTCAAAAACCGCTGATATTTTCCGGTCTTTACCCTCGGTTATTCCGGTTCGTTCATGAGGGTTCAGCTTCAGCTGAATATCTTCAGCTACGCGCGTTTCATCCTTACTGGTTACTCGTATAGGGCTTCATCCGGCTTTATTTCTTTCTGGTCCTAGTGTCGACCTTTTATTTGATTCTAAATTTGTTCCGCCCACAAGGTGAAATAAACATTTTCATATTGCTTAAATTTCCATTAATATTGTGCCTTATTCTTACATGGATTCCGTTATAAATCTTTTTTGTTTTAACAACCTTTGTTGAATCATTAATTTCCAATATGCATTAATTATTTTTATATATGTATAGTTAGCTGGCAGCATACATTCATTTTTATATACAATTTATCTCATATATAACATCATAATCGATGAAGAAATTTATTACAGTTATTTCAAAACACCATTAGTGAAGATATTTATCATTATTCAGATTTTAGGATATGCATTCACAGAATAGTTCACTCAATACTTTCATTTTAAATTCGCTTAAAAATATAAATTTTCCTAAATAGTTTTTCCTCCTTAAATTAACATTCTTTATAATAGAGAGATTAAAAGAACTCATGCACACTATATTACTTTAAGACGATGGAGGTCATCCCTTACTGCATTGGTATGTTATTCTTTAAGAAAAGGAGCGTAATTTATATCTTCATTTAATCCATAAGGTTTCAAAGCTTTGAGATCATATATCCACTTACATTCTTTTTGGAGCAATATATTATCTAAGTTGCCACCCCTTGCTGATATATCAACTTTTTCCAACCCCAAAAATTTTAGTCTTTCCTCATCACTATTGTGGAATAGCTTAAAATGTCTCGCTACATTACTGGTTTTTACCTTATTAGAAACATCTCTTTTATGTTCCTTAATCCTCTCTTTCAACTCACGATAGGTTTTACCTACGTAGTACATGGGGCAGCAGCAGAAGACTAAATATATGATTCCTTCACTTCTACAATTAATTCTTCCTTTTATTCTATAGCTTTGACCGTATTTATCTACAAAGCAAATACCTTGTTGCATATTGCTACAAACTGAGCATTTATTACATCTGTAATTACCTTCCTTTGCTTGATGCTTTCCTAACCAATTGCTTTTGGATTTATCTATATAGTGGCTTTGAACCAGTTTATCCTTGAGATTTGGAGCCTTTCTGGCTGACATTAGGGGTCTATCACCCACAAAATTAATTATATCTTTCTCTAAAGTCAAAATAGGCCAGTGTTTATTTAATATGGCTCTGATATCCTGCCATTTATTGTTATACGTGGAAATAAATCTGATCATATTATCCTGATTTTTTTTCTTTAGTCTTATATAACAATTCTACTCTGTCTCTTTTACTGGCTGATGCATACGCTTTTTTAAGTACATTATTCGAATATCCTCTATTTCTAAATCTCTCTCTTAAGGAACCAGCTTCTTCTTTAAATTTAATTATATCTGAGCAATTTCTACGATGTCTCAAATATTGTCCTTTTTTTTTTTTTTTTTTCTTTTTTTTAAATATATTTTTTATTGAGGGAATAACAATAACAAGACAAAAAGCAGTTTGCTCAGACAAACACATGACACAAAATATATGGCAAGACAGATATCGTGGGCAGAAACAGATGCTTAAGAACATATTTAGGAATAGATCCCTCATCATAACATTGGTATAAAGCTCACAAATTGGGATATAAATAAAATAGAAGAGCAAACCTCTAATCGCCCTCTTTTCCCCCAATGATAGCCGAGGCCACTTTTGGACCTCATTAAATTAAATGTACTACTCAGAGGGCTTTTGGATAGTACAGGCCCAATCAAGGCCTACACGTTATAGTCTCCTTCCTATATCAGCTAGGACCATGGGTAGGTCTGAAAAACTAATAATAAAATTGAAGGAGATGAAAAAATTAAGGATAACAGTATATATGCAAGTACCCAACACTGCGTCAGGGAAATAAAACTATAGGGACAGCTTCACATTTAGACTTGAATATTAATAGGTACAAGCGTGTGACTATTCACATTAAAACAGCTGTCAAGAGGTCAATGAAAGTGAGAATCTAAAAGTTGCAGGCTCAAAAGGGTTTTTTAGTCTAGTAAGAAATATAAAAACCTTTAACATCCTGCCAGCAGTACTATCACATACATTAGATACACAAGTGAGCTAACACCTATACTAAAATGAAATTGATAAAAAGTCTATAGGTATTGAACACAGAATAACAATCATAGTCAATTTCCGAAGAGCCATTTTTACAACCATTCAGGGACACACTAGGACAAAGGCTCTACGAACAGGGCAGAGACTACACAACTCTGCCATAAGGGAATGTGGAGGATAAGATGTTTATCCCTTACCACATACTTGGGAGAGGGAGGGAAAGAGAGGGAGGGGGGGGGAGGAGGGGGGGAAAGGGAGAGAGGAGAGGGGGGGAGAGGGGGGGGAGAAAAAAAAAAAAGAGGGAGAGAGGTGGGGAAGAGGGAGAGAGGGAGAGAAAAAAAAAAGGGGGGAGGGAGAGAGAAGGGGGAAGGGAGAGAGAGGGAGGAGAGGGAGAGAGGGGTAGAGAAGGAGAGAGGGGGGAGAGAGGGAGAGAGGGGGGGGGGGAGAGGGAGGGGGGGGAGAGGGAGGGGGGGGGGAGGGAGGCGGATCCAGGGCTAATAATTTACGTAAAGACCCTTGATAGAGGCTCTAAGGGTACTGGGTTCAGTGGTTGTCTATTCGCATAATAGAATTAACTAGTTTAATTCGCTGACAAGTACTCATTGAAACCAGTCATCAGGGACCTGACTCAAAAGAAATATTTTCAGCTTAGAAGGTCACTAGAATGAATACTATATGAGCAACTCTCTCTCCTGCTCTTAAGTTATATACATGGTCTCCCAAATATAGTCTCAGACAACATTTTCAAAACAGCTGCTCACATTTTTATATTACATTAGAGTAAGAGCTGCTCCTAAAGAGCACAAACAGTAAGTAACCCCTTAAGAGCCATAAGGTTCATAACTCAGTATATTGTGACACTCTAAGGGATCTACATATATATACATACATACTTAGTCTTCTGGAGGATCACATATATGGTTGAAATGAATATTCAAAAATTCTCATTACAAAATTAGCAATGTACTAGCTTAAGCGCATACTGTAAGTACACATATCAGACTTTTTCAAGCCTTCATAACGTATCATCCTGCATATTGTGGATAATGATACTAAAGTACTGACAGGCAAGTTCGTACCAGAGATGCTGGTTACACCACGGCAATACAGTCCCAGACCCAAGGCTCAACCGATTCCCTGCTTAAATCTCTTATGTGCATGAGAGTAACAGTATTTCAGATCATGTCTCTGGGGCTGGGGTACACCACAGGGAGACAGCCGCTCATACTCCTCAGGTAGCAAGTCTAATGTAGGCAACGGACTCAAGGGGTCAGCTGCGTAGTCCAAATAGTCGGCACTAACAAGCGTAGCCATCTTAACATTGCACCTCTGCTTCACATACCATAGGGTCGCGGTCTCACCATTGCCATCAAGCAGGCTCAATCTCCCTTGCTGCACGGCTACGGTAGTGGCATTAGATGAGATCCTCTGTGGCGCTCGCCTTGTGTTGATTTCCTCCCTTGGTTCAGGTTCACACGTAGACTGCAATGATTGCAAAGAAGGGAGCAGCAGATTGTGCTGAAGTATGGCCTCCACCCCTTCTTCCTCCGTGTCTGACTCCCTCGTGGCCGACAATGCGTCACATGGTGGAGTAGTACTCTGTTGCGATGCGGCTAAAATCCTGTCGATCCTGTTTAGGAAGTGCCTTTCAAAGTGAGCCGTTAGCTCTCGGAAGATAGCAGCCGGATTCTCCATAGCTAGAATAAGTTCAACAGGCTCAGTGCCGCTTAGAACTCGAGATGCAGGGTAGCGATGTGCCTCAAGGCCCCAAAAAAAGAGATGGCCACTGTGCGATGTAGGCTCTCTCACCTGTGATATATTAAGATCAGCTATGTCCCCACTCCACAAAC
Organism: Bombina bombina; assembly: GCF_027579735.1. Taxonomy (NCBI): domain Eukaryota; kingdom Metazoa; phylum Chordata; class Amphibia; order Anura; family Bombinatoridae; genus Bombina; species Bombina bombina. The sequence continues at coordinate 360,515,547 of NC_069505.1, read as the reverse complement.
TCACTCCGATCAGGACCACCATGTATACAACTTTCTTTAATAAAGGATTATTTTAAATGTATATAAACACCATTTATATCATGTTAGAACCAGGAGCTCCTCACACACACGTCTAGTTCCTTCAGATGCTGGATCCGCCCCCCAAATATTGTCCTTTTTGAATATTGATGACTAAGGCGGGAGGATGGTGGCTGTTGGCCATTAGTAATTTATTTCCTGCCGTTTTTTTCCTATAAGTACTTCTACTAATTTTATTGTTCTCTATATTTATCCTTAAATCCAAAAAGGTTATTTCTACCCTATTGAATTCATATGTGAATCTAAGATTGTAATTGTTGATGTTAATTTCTTTCATAAAAATTTTAACATCACTTCTGTTCCTGACCAGAATACTAGGATGTCATCTATGAAGCGAAGCCAGAGTTTCATATTTCCCCCCTGGCTTCCCCCATAGATGACATCCCTCTCCCATTTGCCTAAGTATAGACAGGCATAGGTGGGGGCACAGCAAGTGCCCATTGCCGTGCCCCTCACCTGTTGATAGAATTTACCTCCAAATGTAAAGAAATTTCTTTCCCATACAAAACTTAAAAGTTTGCTCACATATTTGGTGTGTTTTGAGAAAAGATGGCCTCTTTGTTCCAAAAAGTATTCACATGCCGCTATGCCTTCTTTATGTGGTATTGAAGAATAAAGTGACTCAACGTCTATTGCCACAAGTATCCACTCATTCTCAAAACACATTCCTTCAATAATTTTTTTTTTTATTAAGTAAACCTTCATCTATTCCCTCCTTAATCAATTTTTCTAGTTCATCCTTATATAATTCTGTTGGATTAGTTTTAAGAATTATATATTGCTTTCTATCCAATAATTGTTTAGAACATTCTCTTACATAATCTGTGGTTCTTAATACTACTACATTGCCGCCCTTGTCGGCTGGCTTTATAGTAATTGTTTTATCATTTGACAAGGATTTTAATGCTTTTCTTTGTTCCTGCGTTAAATTATCATTAAATGCCATTGCTATATTCAATTCATTGATATCAGCCTCAACTAATTTTACAAAGTTGTTCACACAGGTCACCTGTGATAATGCTGGCATGTGAGAAGAGCTATTCTTAAGAGTAGTGTGCCCAATTTTCTGTTGCTCAAGATTCATCTCCTCTGCTAGTTCTTCTAGCTGTGCTAGGGTCGCTCTATCATGAATATCTAATGTTTCAGTGGTATTTACATTTCTAGTGCTAAAAACCTTTTTCAAGACTATTTTTCTGGCGAACATATGGGCATCCTTTTCTATTTCAAACGTATTTCATTTATTTGTAGGTACAAAGTTTAATCCTTTTTCTAGTACTTTAATTTCACTTGTTATTAAAATTCTATCTGATAGATTTATTACATCTGTATTTATTTCTGCACTTGCTGGTTCCTCAATGGATATCTGTTTTTCTGTAGAATCCTCTCTTGTGTTTTTGTCCCCCTCTTCTTGTCTTGTTCTTCTTCTCCTGAATAAAAAAAAATACAGAAAGAAGATAAGTGAGTAACTTCCTTACACACGGAGTATCAGACATGCTGCAATCAATGTAAAGTTGAGTTGTTACTAATTTTCCTATTGTCAGTAGATATATCTGATGTAGAAAATGTTTCTGCCATATCATACTCCCATTCTTGTTCATTAAAGAATGCCATCTTAAATCTATCCCTTTTAATATGGAAAGCTAAATTTTAGAAGTGTGCAATCCAAATCTGAAAGATCCTATTAAGGGATCAAAAGAAATAAGTTTTATATATATCTGGTTCGCACCACAAATATAGTTAATACACTAAATCATTCGAGTGGTCTGACTTGTAAGTTAATATCAGAACCACCCTGTGCACGGAGGGAAAGAGGATATTTAATATAATACTTAACTCCTTAATGACCGGACCATTTTTCAATTTTCTTACCCTTAATGACAATGGCTATTTTTAAATTTCTGCAGTGTTTGTGTTTAGCTGTAATTTTCCTCTTACTCATTTACTGTACCCACACATATTATATACCGTTTTTCTCGCCATTAAATGGACTTTCTAAATATACCATTATTTCCATCATATCTTATAATTTACTGTAAAAAAAAATTACAAAATATGAGGAAAAAATGGAAAAAAACACACTTTTTCTAACTTTGGCCCCCAAAATCTGTTACACATCTACAACCACCAAAAAACACCCATGCTAAATAGTTTCTAAATTTTGTCCTGAGTTTAGAAATACCCAATGTTTACATGTTCTTTTTTTTTTTTTGCAAGTTATAGGGCCATAAATACAAGTAGCACTTTGCTATTTCCAAACCACTTTTTTTTAAAATTAGCGCTAGTTACATTGGGACACTGATATCTTTCAGGAATCCCTGAATATCCCTTGACATGTATATATTTTTATTTAGAAGACATCCCAAAGTATTGATCTAGGCCCATTTTGGTATATTTCATGCCACCATTTCACCGCCAAATACAATCAAATAAAAAAAAAAACTGTTAAATTTTTCACAATTTTAGGTTTCTCACTGAAATTATTTACAAACAGCTTGTGTAATTATGGCACAAATGGTTGTAAATGCTTCTCTGGGATCCCCTTTGTTCAGAAATAGCAGACATATATGGCTTTGGCGTTGCTTTTTGGTAATAATAAGGCCGTTAAATGCTGCTGCGCACCACACTTGTAATATGCCCAGCAGTTAAGGGGTTAATTATGTAGCTTGTAGGGTTAATTTTTAGCTTTAGTGTAGAGATCAGCCTCCCACCTGACACATCCCACCCCCTGATCCCCCCCTGACCTCCCTCAAACAGCTCTCTTCCCTCCCCCACCTCACAATTGTCACCGCCATCTTAAGTACTGGCAGAAAGTCTGCCAGTACTGAAATAAAAATCATTTTTTATTTTTTTTTATTTTTTTTTTCATACTGTCTGCAGTCTGCATCCCCCCTTACCCCACAACCTCCCTGATCCCCCCATACATCTTTCTAACCCTCCCCCTCTACCTATTTGCCGCCATCTTGGGTACTGGCAGCTGTCTGCCAGTACCCAATTTGCCCCCCAAAATAGTTTTTTTTTTACTTTTTAGATGAAAAATATGTTTTCTGTAGTGTAGCTGGGCCCCCCTTAATAATCTACATCCCTCCCCCTCCCAGATCCCTTACTACTCAAAGAAGATCCCCAGGACCCCAGGCATCTGCATTAATTATATATTTTTTTTCTATTTCTTCCGGTCATATCTGCCCCCGCTCCCCCCCCCCCGCCGCAACCGCCGATATTGCAGGAACTGCTCAAGACTAATACCGATCGGGAGCATATACTTAACGGTCCTCCCAGAAGCTGCTCCCACCCACCAACGAATGTGAGATCACTATAGTCCAATGCAGAGAGGGCCACAGAGTGGCCCTTTCTGCATCGGTGGGTAAAATAAGGGATTGCAGTGATGCCTCAATATTGAGGCATCACTACAATCCCTTGTAAGCAGCTGGATGCGATCATGATCGCTTCCAGCGCTTCTAACAACAGAGGACGTACCAGGTACGTCAATTGTCATTAAGGGAATGTTTTTCCATGACGTACCTGGTACGTCCTCTGTCATTAAGGGGTTAAACAAGAAAGGTATGGAAAAACAAATTTTCACACTTAGTTCCCTATATCCAGCACCAGATTATAGGTTGTAAATAAACAAACTAGTATTTCCATATGTGGGACATTATCTATTGGAATACCACACAATTGTATGCACAAATCATAATAAATAATGACATAAAAAATTTAACATTTGCAATAAGTTTACTGAAATAACTGATAAAAAAGCACCGGGTTACAAAATATTATTACGAACGTGGGCCCACTTTGATATTAATTATTAAATATTGGCCAATATTTATAATAATAAATGTCCTTGTGTAGACTCTCTCCTTATATATCCAAGTTCATTGTACTCAGAATTAAGTGTTAATGTTCTTAACTTATGGTGTTGTCCTTTAAGGGTTTCAAAGTTCTAGTCTTTCGCAACATTAGTAACAACTCAACTTTACCTTGATTGCAGCATGTCTGATACTCCGTGTGTAAGGAAGTTACTCACTTATCTTCTTTCTGTATTTTTTTTTATTCAGGAGAAGAAGAACAAGACAAGAAGAGGGGGACAAAAACACAAGAGAGGATTCTACAGAAAAACAACAGAGATATCCATTGAGGAACCAGCAAGTGCAGAAATAAATACAGATGTAATAAATCTATCAGATAGAATTTTAACAACAAGTGAAATTAAAGTACTAGAAAAAGGATTAAACTTTGTACCTACAAATAAATGCAATAAGTTTGAAATAGTAAAGGATGTCGATATGTTCGCCAGAAAAACAGTCTTGAAAAAGGTTTTTAGCACTAGAAATGTAAATACCACTGAAACATTAGATATTCATGATAGAGCAACCCTTGCACAGCTAGAAGAACTAGCAGAGGAGATGAATCCTGAGCAACAGAAAATTGGGCACACTACTCTTAAGAATAGCTCTTCTCACATGCCAGCATTATCACAGGTGACCTGTGTGAACAACTTTGTAAAATTAGTTGAGGCTGATATCAATGAATTGAATATAGCAACGGCATTTAATGATAATTTAACGCAGGAACAAAGAAAAGCATTAAAATCCTTGCCAAATGATAAAACAATTACTATAAAGCCAGCCGACAAGGGTGGCAATGTAGTAATATTAAGAACCACAGATTATGTAAGAGAATGTTCTAAACAATTATTGGATAGAAAGCAATATATAATTCTTAAAACTAATCCAACAGAATTATATAAGGATGAACTAGAAAAATTGATTAAGGAGGGTATAGATGAAGGTTTACTTAATAAAAAGGAAGTGGAATTCTTAAAAGTAAAATTTCCCAAATTATCAACTTTCTATACAATACCAAAAATCCATAAAGGTTTGGTCCCACCACCAGGTCGACCAATTATTTCAGGTCAAGGTTCCCTAACAGAAAAAGTATCACAGTATATTGATTATATACTTAGACCTAGTCTCCTGAATGTACCTTCCTATATAAAAGACACTCAGGATGTATTGAAAGTTATTGAAGGAATGTGTTTTGAGAATGAGTGGATACTTGTGGCAATAGACGTTGAGTCACTTTATTCTTCAATACCACATAAAGAAGGCATAGCGGCATGTGAATACTTCTTAGAACAAAGAGGCCATCTTTTCTCAAAACACACCAAATATGTGAGCAAACTTTTAAGTTTTGTATTGGAAAGAAATTTCTTTACATTTGGAGGTAAATTCTATCAACAGGTGAGGGGCACGGCAATGGGCACTTGCTGTGCCCCCACCTATGCCTGTCCTGAATGTGGTATTGAAGAATAAAGTGACTCAACGTCTATTGCCACAAGTATCCACTTAGGCAAATGGGAGAGGGATGTCATCTATGGGGGAAGCCAGGGGGGAAATATAAAACTCTGGCTTCGCTTCATAGATGACATCCTAGTATTCTGGTCAGGAACAGAAGTGATGTTAAAATTTTTATGAAAGAAATTAACATCAACAATTACAATCTTAGATTCACATATGAATTCAATAGGGTAGAAATAACCTTTTTGGATTTAAGGATAAATATACAGAACAATAAAATTAGTAGAAGTACTTATAGGAAAAAAACCGCAGGAAATAATTTACTAATGGCCAACAGCCACCATCCTCCCTCCTTAGTCAACAATATTCCAAAAGGACAATATTTGAGACATCGTATTAATTGCTCAGATATAATTAAATTTAAAGAAGAAGCTGGTTCCTTAAGAGAGAGATTTAGAAATAGAGGATATTCGAATAATGTACTTAAAAAAGCGTATGCATCAGCCATTAAAAGAGACAGAGTAGAATTGTTATATAAAACTAAAGAAAAAAATCAGGATAATATGATCAGATTTATTTCCACGTATAACAATAAATGGCAGGATATCAGAGCCATATTAAATAAACACTGGCCAATTTTGACTTTAGAGAAAGATATAATTAATTTTGTGGGTGATAGACCCCTAATGTCAGCCAGAAAGGCTCCAAATCTCAAGGATAAACTGGTTCAAAGCCACTATATAGATAAATCCAAAAGCAATTGGTTAGGAAAGCATCAAGCAAAGGAAGGTAATTACAGATGTAATAAATGCTCAGTTTGTAGCAATATGCAACAAGGTATTTGCTTTGTAGATAAATACGGTCAAAGCTATAGAATAAAAGGAAGAATTAATTGTAGAAGTGAAGGAATCATATATTTAGTCTTCTGCTGCTGCCCCATGTACTACGTAGGTAAAACCTATCGTGAGTTGAAAGAGAGGATTAAGGAACATAAAAGAGATGTTTCTAATAAGGTAAAAACCAGTAGTGTAGCAAGACATTTTCAGCTATTCCACAATAGTGATGAGGAAAGACTAAAATTTTTGGGGTTGGAAAAAGTTGATATATCAGTAAGGGGTGGCAACTTAGATAATATATTGCTCCAAAAAGAATGTAAGTGGATATATGATCTCAAAGCTTTGAAACCTTATGGATTAAATGAAGATATAAATTACGCTCCTTTTCTTAAAGAATAACATACCAATGCAGTAAGGGATGACCTCCATCATCTTAAAGTAATATAGTGTGCATGAGTTCTTTTAATCTCTCTATTATAAAGAATGTTAATTTAAGGAGGAAAAACTATTTAGGAAAAAATTTATTTTTAAGCGAATTTAAAATGAAAGTATTGAGTGAACTATTCTGTGAATGCATATCCTAAAATCTGAATAATGATAAATATCTTCACTAATGGTGTTTTGAAATAACTGTAATTAATTTCTTCATCGATTATGATGTTATATATGAGATAAATTGTATATAAAAATGAAAGTATGCTGCCAGCTAACTATACATATATAAAAATAATTAATGCATATTGGAAATTAATGATTCAACAAAGGTTGTTAAAACAACAAAGATTTATAACGGAATCCATGTAAAAATAAGGCACAATATTAATGGAAATTTAAGCAATATGAAAATGTTTATTTCACCTTGTGGGCGGAACAAATTTAGAATCAAATAAAAGGTCGGCACTAGGACCAGAAAGAAATGAAGCCAGATGAAGCCCTATACGAGTAACCAGTAAGGGTGAAACGAGCGTAGCTGAAGATATTCAAACTGAGGGCTGCAGCTGAGCCCTCATGAACGGACCGGAATAACCAAGGGTAAAGACCGGAAAATATCAGCGGTTTTTGAGTAAGGTCCACTCTTTGAGGGTCGGATCACAATAAAGAAAGAAGATAAGTGAGTAACTTCCTTACACACAGAGTATCAGACATGCTGCAATCAAGGTAAAGTTGTGTTGTTACTAATGTTGCGAAAGACAGCCTAGCGAGGTGAGCGGAAGCATAAAGTCTCAGAAGCCATAATTCCTTGAGGCGCCATACTGTGAAATAATTGCAACATAATAACAAATGCTATTTTCGATGAACTTTGCAGCCAAAAAGATATTCTTACAACTGTTATTTCACCCCTAGAGTGTTGAATAACTTTCTCATATATATACCGCTGATAACATTTCAATCTTACGAGCAAAGGATAAGCCTGCTGTATGGGTTGAACTTTGAAACCCTTAAAGGACAACACCATAAGTTAAGAACATTAACACTTAATTCTGAGTATAATGAATTTATTTGTAAAGCGCCGCCAAATTCCGTAGCGCTGGATTTGTAAAAAAAATACAAAACATAACAAAACTAAACAAATCTAGTACAGGAGGAAGAGGGCCCTGCTCCGGAGAGCTCACAGTCTATAGGTTAAGGGTGCAGAGACATAAGGTTGGGGTAGCTTGTTACATCGGTTGTATTTGCAGCAGTGAGTCAGGCAGTTCATGTATTAGTTTGGTTCGGATGAGGGATGGAGGAGAGATGGTAAGCCTCTCTGAATAGGTGAGTTTTCAAGGAGCGTCTGAAGCTATTCAAGGTTGGAGACAGTCTTATGGAGTGGGGTAGAGAGTTCCAGAGGACAGGAGCAGTGTATAATTATATACAGTAGGGCAAAAAAGTATTTAGTCAGCTACCAATTGTGCAAGTTCTCCCACTTAAGAAGATGAGAGAGGCCTGTAATTTTCATCATAGGTATACCTCAACTATGAGAGACAAAATGTGGAAACAAATCGAGACAATCACATTGTCTGATTTGGAAATAATTTATTTGCATATTATGGTGGAAAATAAGTATTTGGTCACCTACAAACAAGCAAGATTTCTGGCTCTCACAGACCTGTATCTTCTTCTTTAAGAGGCTCCTCTGTCCTCAACTCATTACCTGTATTAATGGCACCTGTTTGAACTTGTTATCAGTATAAAAGATACCTGTCCACAACCTCAAACAGTCACACTCCAAACTCCACTATGGTGAAGACCAAAGAGCTGTCGAAGGACACCAGAAACAAAATTGTAGACCTGCACCAGGCTGGGAAGACTGAATCTGCAATAGGCAAGCAGCTTGTTGTGAAGAAATCAACAGTGGGAACAATAATTAGATACAAGACCACTGATAATCTCCCTTGATCTGGGGCTCCACTCAAGATCTCACCCCGTGGGGTCAAAATGATCACAAGAATGGTGAGCAAACATCCCAGAACCACACGGGGGGAACTAGTGAATGATCTGCAGAGAGCTGGGACCAACATAACAAAGGCTATCATTAGTAACACACTACACCGCCAGGGACTCAGATCCTGCAGTGTCAGACGTGTCCCCCTGCTTAAGCCAGTACATGTCCGAGCCCGTCTGAAGTATGCTAGAGAGCATTTGGATGATCCAGAAGTGGATTGGGAGATTGTCATATGGTCAGATGAAACCAAAGTAGAGCTGTTTGGTAGAAACACAACTCGTCGTGTTTGGAGGAGAGAGAATGCTAAGTTGCAACCAAAGAACACCTACTGTGAAGCATGGGGGTGGCAACATCATGCTTTGGGGCTTTTTCTCTGCAAAGGGAACAGGACGACTGATCCGTGTACATGAAAGAATGAATGGGGCCATGTATCATGAGATTTTGAGTGCAAACCTCATTCCATCAGCAAGGGCATTGAAGATGAAACGTGGCTTGGTCTTTCAGCATGACAATGATCCCAAACAAACCACCCGGGCAACAAAGGAGTGGCTTTGTAAAAAGCATTTCAAGGTCCTGGAGTGGCCTAGCCAGTCTCCAGATCTCAACCCCATAGAAAACCTTTGGAGGGAGTTGAAAGTCTGTGTTGCCCAGCAACAGCCCAAGAACATCACTGCTCTAGAGGAGATCTGCATGCAGGAATGGGCCAACATACCAGCAACAGTGTGTGACAACCTTGTGAAGACTTACAGAAAACGTTTGACCTCTGTCATTGCCAAAGGATATATAACAAAGTATTGAGATGAACTTTTGATATTGACCAAATACTTATTTTCCACCATAATTTGCAAATAAATACTTTCCAAATCAGACAATGTGATTGTCTGGATTTGTTTCCACATTTTGTCTCTTATAGTTGAGGTATACCTATGATGAAAATTACAGGCCTCTCTCATCTTCTTAAGTGGGAGAACTTGCACAATTGGTGGCTGACTAAATACTTTTTTGCCCCACTGTACGTAGGTAGGGTAGTAGAGTGCTAGGCTATATTTTCCCATGGGTTAGTAGAGAGTGTTATGCTAGGCTTTGATAATTTTCTATACAGTGGCTGTCAAAATAACATTTTCAGTGTATATTCCAAAACTGGTGATGTTATTTTTTCATGCAAATGCAGGATGGGGGCCCAAATAAAATTCTTGCACCAGGGCCCTTTGTTCATTAGGTCCACCACTGACATACAGTATGTGGCAAGGTTAGGCTTTTGTGAAACCTTCTGTGTGCTCTTTTGAAGACTGGAAAATCCACAATTTTCAGACTTAAAGGGACACTGAACCCACATTTTTTTCTTTCGTGATTCAGATAGAGCATGAAACTTTCTAATTTACTCCTATTATCAAATTTTATTCATTATCTTGGTATCTTTATTTAAAATGCAAGAATGTAAGTTTAGATGCCGGCCCATTTTTGGTGAACAACCTGGGTTGTTCTTGCTGATTGGTGGATAAATTCATCCACCAATAAAAAAGTGTTGTCCAGAATCCTAAACCAAAATAAAAGCTTAGATGCCTTTTTTTCTTCAAATAAAGATAGCAAGAGAACGACGAAAAATTGAAAATAAGAGTAAATTAGAAAGTTGCTTAAATTTACATGCTCTATCTGAATCACAAAAGAAAAAAATTTGGGTTCAGTGTCCCTTTAAATGAGTCAACATAAATAGTGAAAACATAATGCAATGTTTTTTATTGTACATAATTAGGCATTTTATATTGCAATGTTAATTTGCTGTGCACAATTAGGTACTTTATATTGCAATGTTGTTTTACATGCACCATTAGGAACTTTTTTTTAACGGCCAATTTTATTGAAGATAATTTGAAAGTTTAAAGTATTGGAGACGCAGCTCCATTCGTACAATTCTGAGTAGCTGGTTGATTTTCTATGTTTATTACAAGCAATAAAGTTTAAGTCAATCAAAGTCCATTGTGTTTCCTTCTTCGCTTAATGGTGTACAAAGAGAAAAAAATGTGAATAATAAGTTAGTCATTACATTAGTCATAACAAAGGATTTATCTATTAACATTTTGTAGTGAAATCAAAGAAGGATTTAAAACGAACAAAAGAAAAGAATAAATTAACTTAACTTAATTTAACCTAAAGGGACAGTCTACAATATAATTTTTATTGTTTTAAAAGATACATAATCCCTTTATTACACATTCTCCAGTTTTGCATAACCAATACAGTTATATTAATATACTTTTTACCTCTGTGATTACCTTGCATCTAAGCATCTTCTGACAGCCCCCTTATCACATGACTGTAACTATTTATTATCTATTGACTTGCATTTAGCACTGTGTTGTGCTAAATCTTAAATAACTCGCCGGGCATGGACACAGTGTTATCTGTATGGCCCACATAAACTATCAGTCTCTTGTTGTGAAAAGCAATTAAAAAAGCATGTGACAATTTTGACTAGACCGTCCCTTTAATTTGGCCCATCACACTCCATATTAGATATTATGTATATTTTGGTCCCATTTTGGCTTAAACTCATGTCAAAATCTAGATATTTCTTAAAAGGTATCCTAACATTCTATGTGTTAGTTTGAATATATTGTTCCCATAAATATAATATTTCTGCATATATTTCCATTTTATCGTGGTTGAGATAGTATCAGCATATTCAGTAACCTCTTTAAACCCACATCTTTAAATATAGGACTTCTTTATGTCTCCAGTTTTTAGTTATTTAATATTTTATACCAGTAGTCATGATGTAAAATAATTTGAGATAGGGTTTATGTTTGTTTTGGGATGTTTATTCAATAACCAGATCAAGGGATCTATTTGGAATAGTACCTCAATGATTGATTCAATTTCTGCAATTATTGTTTGTCATAGGTTTTGTATAGAGTTGCACCACCAACACATATAGGCAATACTAGTGTTAAGTTAACATGACTGCATCGTCAACATTGATTTTTCTCGGTGTGATAGAGACGGTGTATTTTTTTAGGTATGAGGTACCATCTGTGTAAAAGTTTAAATTTTATCTCTAGCATTGTTGATAATATTGAGATACTTGTTTGAGGAAGAATTATAACCCTTAGATCGGTCTCCCAACTTTCCATATATGACAGAATGGAGCCTGGTGAGTTCTGCATTAGTATTTTATATATTATGAATAGGGTATGTCTGAGGATATAAAGTTATGTGTTTGTCGATATGTAAACCAATTTTGGAAACATTTAAATCCCTTATCTATTAGTTTAGACTGTGAGTATAAAGTTTTGTGGTTAGTCAGTAAGTGGATTGTAAAATCTTTATGTAAAGTACCATAGTAGAGTGTATTGTGTATGGTCTTAAAGTAAATTCCCCGTATTCAGTTAGAAAGGTCAGTTTTGATGAAAGGTTGTGATAGGTACATATAGTCTATTCCCAAACTGAAAATGTCTCCCTTATTAGTGTGTTACTATATGATGGTGTGTTATTTGATTTTCCTAAGCTCCAACAAGGCCGAATCTAAATGATATACTGTTGAGATTAGCTGTTCTAGTGGGATCCAGCACTTGAATTCATAATGAATGTTCAAATCTACTTGTCTTTGTAGAAAGATGGCCTGATGGTACAATGTGAGGTTTGGGATGCCCATTGCTCCTTGTGATTTAGGTGATTGCATTATTTGTTGATTTATTCTCTGTTTTTTTTTTTGTGCCATACAAAATGACTTTTGCACTGTCGGGTTGTAATTTTTGGGTAAAGGTATTGGTACGGTTTGGAGAAGGTAAAGAATTCTCTGGAACACATTCATCTTAATGGCATTGATGTGTCCAAGCCATGACAATTTCTTGGAACGCCAGGATGATAAATCACGTATAATAGTTTGTTTGATTGGGATATAGTTTCAATTGTATATCTTATCAATAGTATTTGTAAGGTTGATTCACAAATAATGTAGCAAGTGAGAGCACCATGCAAATGCTGTTGCCTTCTTAGTTTTTGTTAAAGTATGTTCGTCTAGGTTTTTGTTTAGTATTTCTGATTTGGAGATGTTAATGGAGAAATTGGATAGTGAATGGAAAGTGCGAAATTCTGATAGAAGATGAGGATTAGAAACCTCCAGGTCTGTAAGTGAAAAGATCATGTCATCTGCAAATAAGGATATAACATAATTTTGAGAACCTACGCTGATTCCTTTTATTAAGGGTTTTTTACAAATTTTTGTAGCTAGTGTCTCTATGACACAGGCAAATAGTAATGGAAGATAAAAGGCATCCTTGTCGGGTCCCGTTAGTAATAGAGAAGGGGCGAGAAAGGGTCCCATTCACTAATAGCCTTGCACTGGGTTGGGAATAGAGGGAGACATTTCTAGTTATAATTTGTTGTCCAAAACCCATATGAAGTAAAGTAGATCTAAGAAAGTTCCAGCCAACACGGTCAAAGGCCTTTTCAGCATCTGTTGACAAGAGTATTGAAGGTATACCCCTGTCTTGAACATAAAGGATCAAGATTAAGGCCCTGGTTACGTTGTCCTTTGCCTCCCTTCTAGGTATAAACCGACCTGATCTTAATAACATAGTAACATAGTAGATGAGGTTGAAAAAAGCCTTTTCGAGTTCAACCTAAGCAAATCTAATATACTTACAGTTGAGCTTAAATTAATCCCACTAAAATGGGACCCATTTAATACAAGCAATCATATCCATGAATTTTGTTTCTAGCCAGAAGTGTATTCAAACAATTTTTACATGTATCTAGGGTATTGACATTCACTACCTCCTTTGGTAATGAGTTTCTCAATTTTATTGCTCTTACAGTGAAAAAACATTTCAGTTGCCGGAAATTTAATTCTTCTTTCCTTCAACCTTAAATTATCACCTCTTGTCACAAACAATTTTCTTGGAATAAACAGAGCTTCTGCCATCTCTGTATATGGGCCTTTAATATATTTATATAAAGTAATCATGTCACCTCTCAAGCAGCTTTTTTCTAGAGAAAACAGAGCCAGTTTGGATAGCCTCTCCTTATAGCTTAAATTCTCCATTCCCCTTAATGGCTTTGTGGCCCTTCTCTGAACTTTTTCTCGTTCTGCAATATCTTTTTTTGCGATCGGTCCCCAGACTTCCTGCAAAGCTGCTGCTGGATTATACAATTGGTAAGAACGTTACCAGAATAAGAAGTAACAGCAATGTGTCCACCTTAAACAATAGAAGAAAATTCCCCCTTAAAAGAACTTTGGATTGGACCAATAAAAACTGAGGGGAGGTTATTTAAAGGCTTAACTGACATTAGCCCTTTATCTTGAAAAAGCCTTGTAAAAGGTGAAACATGTTGATCTAAGGGCTCATTTTGCTCAGCAGCGGATTGAGAAAATAAAATCCTGTACTCTTAATATAACCTCAGAACCTCAGAGTCCTCATTTATGAAAAGCCGACTTTCTGAAGCCACTATTGGCTGGAGTATTGCACGTGGTTATGATTACGCACGTGACAGGAAGATCTCGCAGAACAGCAACGCCGTAACCCGTAATAGAAGTGGAGCAGTACACGGTAAGAGAGGAAAGACCACTGAACAAGGAGGGTAAGAAACGGACACATATCTTAGGATACAAGTAAGTGTCTTTACACTACAAGATAGCTATCGATTGGAAAGGTACTTCATTACCTCTAACGACACCATTCACATTTTCCCTTATACCCGCATAGTGGGGGGTCTGACTGTCAAGTTATATCGTCATAAATGTAAGGGAATTGTTTCAATTGTTTCAAAGGCAAATCTCTGAAGTTTTCAATACAGTTTCAAAGACGCAGCAGTTGTTTATAACGGACACCAGAGTGCCATTAAGCTCCAGAACTTTATTTCTGTTTTAACACATTATTTTAATGTTGATATTCGCTCTAGTCATCCTTTGGATTTATATTTAACATTTTTTGTGCTGTTTTAACTTATTTTAATATTGTCCAAGTGTTTAGCCTTATAAGTGTATTTGAAGCAGTCATTTGTAGCTATTTTAGAAGATTGTACTTTTAAATTACTAATTCGTACGGAGTGACCGGTCACGTATAAATTTTATACATTTTATTTAGTCACGAGTATATGGCATCTTGTAGTTGAAGCTAACTCTACATTTTATACATTTTTAGTCATTAAACTTATATATATATTTACTTTAACATTGGTCGTAGTTATCTTTTAGCTCTTTTAGCACTGTCCCAATCCACTCTTTGTCATATTCTTTTTAAGTTAGTTTGATGCCTAACTCTTCCTCCCATTTCTGTCTGTATGTAGGGAGATTACAGAAATGGTCTTGTAAAACTAATTTGTAGGATATGGATAAGTAACCTTTGGTGATCTCCGGTTTGTAGCATAGATTCTCAAATGGTGTTAGGTTTCTATTAATTTTATTTTTTTCCGCATGTAAGGAAATTAGATGGTTTAATTGATGATATTTATACCAATGGGGTATATGTGGAGCCTTAGTAAATCTATTCTAGGTCTTAGTTTTCCATTGTCCAGAACAGCCTAATAGGAAATTAGAGTATGTATTGAATGTGTTTGATCATGGGTATCTTTATGGCCACTGTCAAAAATTGGGTCAATAGTAATAGGAGTTAGTGGCGAGGGATTCGTGGAAATAGATTAACCTTTTTTAGTCAGGAGTTCCCATATTCTAAATGTTTCGGTGGTAAGGGAGAATGTGGTATTTACAGTTTTTTGATATGATATTGAGGACCAACAAACACTGCCCAAGTTAATAGAAATAGCCAGCACACACTCCAATGTTATCCATTCTTTGTCTTTCTCGTTTTTGCTCCAGTTCACAATACGAACCAGGTGAGTAGCTAATTTGTAGTACGCAAGATTGGGAACCCCCAATCCTCCCATGTTTTTGGGCATATACATTGTTTTCATCGAGACTCTGACCGTATGCTTGGACCATATATACATGTTTATATAGATATGGATATAAAGTTCGGGTAAATGTATGGGCAGGGCTTGAAGTATGTATAATACTTTCGGTAAGATCATCATCTTGATGGAGTTTATTCGGTCCAACCAAGATATGTGCTCCCATTTCTGGAGTTCCTGTTTAACATTATGTTGTAATGGTAGATAGTTTAGTTCATATAGTCTGTCTTTATCTTCTGCAATTTGGATCCCTAGATATTTTATAGATGTAGATTTGTATTGATAATGAAAGGTCTCTTGTATTTGTTGTGTGAGAGGTTGAGGATTATTTAAACTAAGGAGTTCAGATTTTGATTCGTTAACTTGGAAAAATGAGATTTTGCTATATTTTGAGAATTTTGTGGAGAGAGCATACAGTGAAGTAATTTCTTTGTGTAAGGGTGAGCATAATGTCATCTGCGTACAATGCTACTTTATAGTTTGTGTTGTTAATATTGATGCCTGCAATGTTTGGGTTTTGGCTATGTTCGTTGCTAACGCTTCCATGGCTATTATGAATAAAATGGGCGAGAGGGGACACCTGATGTATACCAGTCGATATTTTAATGGGTGATGATAGAGATTCATTTAAGTGTATTTTGGCTGTTGGGGAGTGATTTAATGCAAATATTTTGTCGCATCAAGAAAGTTCCAAATCCGAATTTATACATTACTGCTTTCAGAAAGTTCCAATTTAGCCTGTCAAAAGCTTTTTCTGCATCATTTGACAAAAATATAGCTTTTATTTTCTTTTGGGTGGCATAATCAAGGTTGGTGTGTATTAATAATGGCAATATTCCATTAATACGTGTTGCTATTATTTTTGCAAATAATTTGACGTCCACATTAAGCAGTGAGATGGGTCTGAAATAAGATGGGGTTGTTGGGGGTTTCCAGGTTTAGGTATAACAGTTATGTATGCTTCTACCATATTTTGGGGAAACAGGTTATTTTTATCTACTTCATTAAAGAGTGTTAAGAGGTAAGGGGCGAGGATGTCTATAAAGGTTTGGTAATAATGCACCGAGAATCCATCTGGGCTTGGACTTTTACTGGCATTAGGTCTTTTATAGCCTTCTTCGAGTCTATCATAGTTATTGGGGCATCTAGGTCCTTCATCTGCTCTTCAGTTAGGGTGGGTAATTTGTTTTTTTCTAAGTATGTGGTAATGTCTGTTTCTGGGTCTGATTGAATTTCTGTATTGGCAAGATTATATAGTTTAGAGTATTAGTCCCTAAATTGTTTTATAATATCAGAGGTAGTGAGCATTTTTTGTTTACTAGGGGTGATTAGTTCATGAATAAAGGATTTAAAATTTTTTGTTTTTAAATATCTGGCCATCATTTTTCATGCTTTATTTCCTTCGTAAAAGAATCGCTGTTGTATTTTTGAGCAACAGCTCTTGCGCTAATAATTCTTTTTATCTGTATCTACATGTGTGAAGTGTTTTTAAGATACTTGTGTCAGACAGTTTCTTTTTATGTTGAAATCCTAGGTTTGAAAGTTGTTCAGTGAGGTCAAGGTAGTGCTGTCATGATTGTTTTTGCTTTTGGGCTTTGTGTTTTATAAATTCTCCCCTCATATATCATTTATGTGTTTCCAATAGGGTAAAGTCCCCAATATTCGAGTACTGTATTGTTAATTTTAAAAAAATCTGTTAGCAACTTGGACAGTGTCTCATGCAATTCCTCAGTATCTAGGAGGGAATCGTTCAACTTCCAGTTGAATTTGGCAGTTTTAGTGTTTGGCCATTTTAACTGTAATAACATAGCTGAGTGGTCTGACCATGAGGTTGGCTTAATTAGGGAATTTGTAAGCTGTGTTAGTCCCGCCTGATTGATAAAAAAGTAATCAAGTTGACTATATGTTTTAAATGGGGCCGAAAAAAAAGTGTAATCCCGTTTATCCTCATTAAGGTATCGCCAAGTGTCATAGAGGTTATGTTCTCTTAACATCTTCCAAAGAAGGTGTGCTGTTTTCTGGGAAACTCTTGCATTGGGATTAGAGTTGTCTAACTTTGGTTGGATTGGAAAGTTAGTCGCCTCCCAGTATTATGATTCCCATAGAAAAGTCTACAATCTTTTGAAACATTATACAAAATAATGATATATGTTTAATATTTGGTGCATATATATTTATAAGTGTTACAGGTGTTCCGTATATTAAACAAATATGCCCAGGAATCTCCCTTCTTTATCCTTAAATGTTTGAATGTGTCGGAATGCTGTATTTTTATTTAATGGGATACTCACACCTCTTTTTCTTTGTGAAAACGAATTATGGTAGTGCTGTGTGAGCCAAAATATCTGGGTTCCTTGTATTTCTGGAAATGCGTTTCTTGTAAAAAACAGAATATTTGCCCGTTGTTTATGCATATCAAGTAGTGCCATAGAGCGCTTTTGGGGGGAGTTAAATCCCTTAACATTTTGGGAGATAATACAAATATTATTTGTCTTAGTGGTTAACATACTGTGAAGTGATATCTGGTAAGGTTATCAAGTGTGATTGCCGCCTGCATTTACTAATAGCATTAATATCTGGTGTTGAGCGTAGTAGTGTCTAGATTGTGCAACATTAGTATGGTGTCCGTGGTCACAACATATATAAATATACCAGTGAGATAATCTATCAAGTACCACAAACTTCATATAACAACTGTCAAACAACAATTTTAAATAACAAGTAACTAAAATAACATAAAACATAAACATAAGTGCACAACGTGCCAACATTTTTCCTGTGAGATATAAGGGGTAAAAGGTGTGGGGAAAAAAAGGGAATGGGCAGTGACTTGGGTGACCTTCTTAAGGGTTAGACATAATCTGGGATGCATCATAACAATTGCATTAAATGCAGTGAGTGCCATAGCAACTTTAGGGATACAAAGCTATTTTATATTTGAAATAAGCTCTTACTTAAGAATTGTAGTTTGTAATGGAAGGTTCTAAAACATTTGGCTAGGGTGGGCCCTAGGTCTATTAGAACTTTAGTCTTTGTTGTAAGGAGAGGGTACCTGTATTCAGGGATTCTCTGAGTCTGAAGCTGAATCCTCCTCAGAGGATACTGGATTTAGTAGAGTGTCTCTTTGTCTTTCTTTAGGCTTGGTTGGAGAAGTAGGGGATAATTTCCCCTTTTTCTGTGTAGGGACCATCTCCCACACTCCATTCTTTTTCCCTCCTACAGTCCCAAGTCCTTTCTGTTCAGTTGTAGGTTGTAGAACAGGTATGGGGGAGGATCAATATCCAGCATCTTGCAAAATATTCTTCTGTTATCTTGAATTACAAGTAGCTGGCAAGGAAATCCCTATCTATATGGAATCTTCTTACTTCTGAGAAGTGTAGTTAGGGGAGATGGTTATTTTCTTCTCTGTAATGTTCTTGTAGAGAGATCAGCATAGAATGGCAGAACGACTCCTCTGAATTGTACTGGTTGTTTCCTCCTGGCGGAGGCCATGATGTTTTCCTTTTCCTGAAAGTTTTTAATTTTGATTATAACATCCCTCGGAGGGGCTCTATCAGGAGGTTTTGGCCTAAGTGCTCTATGTGCTCTGACCCATTGGATGTTAACTGTGTTTGGGTCATCTAGCAGATGTGTAAATAGAGCAGATAGATACACTGGAAAGTCATTCAGCAGTACAGACTCAGAAACACCATGGATCCTGATGTTCTTTCTCCTTCCTCTATTCTCTAGGTCCTCCAGTTTATCTTGTAAGGAGTTTATTACTTCTGAGGGGTGATCAACAGTTCCCTGCATAGTTGTCAGGTGTTCTCATGTAATGTCTCCCTGATCTTCTAGTGCCTCAACCCTGAACCCTATGGTGTGCATATCTTGTTTGAGTTCCTGAAGTTCTTCTCATATACAGGTCCTGACTATTTTTGCAAGGTCTTGTGTAGAATCTAGAGAAGATAATATATGTGTAGGGATTTGTGTTTGTTCTTCTATGGCCCCCTCAATAGGGCTCTGAGAAGGGCTGATTTTTGGAGAAATAGTATTTGTTATGTTTGTAGAATTCTGCAACTTCTGTTCTGAGTAACTGAAAAAGGTGCTCAACCTCTATTTTTTGGTTGAAGGAGTGCGTGCATTTTTTGTAGGCTTAATCCCTTTTTTTGTAGCCATATTTAGTAACTGGGTATTTAGAGTCCTCAGTTTATGTGAATTTTGGTTGTCTTTTAATAAAGTGATATATATATATATATATTAAAATATGTGAGTGCTACAAAAGACAGCAATAAATATTATGTTTAAAGAGAACAGCAATAAATATTATGTTTAAAGAGAACAGCAACATGTTGCGTTTAAAAAGAAAATAGATAAAAATTCTACAATATCTCTCAAGATGGTTTAATGATCACTACCATAAACCAACCGATAAAGCCAGTGGAGCTCAAAGAATAAATATGGATATATTGGATCAAGTTTGAAATTTATTAAATGACAAATCAGTTTATGAATATTCTAAGCATTAATACTAAATAAATTAAAAGTGTGATGCCGGCATCAATAAAATAAGTATTCTAAATTACAAAGATAAAAACAATGATATATTATTAATAAACCATAAATAATTAATACTGGATATAAGGCAATGAAGTTAATAAGGCAATGAAGTTAATAAAAATACGGTGAGGTTTGCATACAAAAGTAACCAGTTAATGTATCAAAATGAAATGATAACGCATATGTTGTAAACCTGTATCCTTTTGGTTTTCGCAACAGTGTTGTATAGCAGTAAGATGGTGCGTATATAGGTTCAAGTTTATTCTCTGGTTCCTGATGGTGAAACAACGAGTGTGGAACTGATGTGAAAAGCTGATATTTTCTCCATAAACTTGTTCCTGTACTGTGGTCCGTCCAGCAGAATAAGTATTCAGCGTCTTTGGCAAATGGTTAGAGTAGTGTTACTCGCTGTGGTGAAATCAGATCCGGGTTAGAGTTCAGAAGTAGTTCCATTCAGATATACCTCTATTCTTGAGGCTTTCTATTAACCTGGTATTCAGACAAAATGATCAAACAAGGTGGGTCCATATAAGTAGGTCCTGGGACAGGGATTACACATCCAGAGACAGCTCAGAGTAAAGTTTCGTGACTGCTCAATGTACCTGTCCTGTCTACTAACGATACCACACCGAGGGTTGAAATAATATGTATCCAAGGTCAGTAAGCAAATTCTATGCGTTTCAGCCACCAGGGGCCTTTATCAAGATCAGGAAACTTGATAAAGGCCCCTGGCGGCTGAAACGTGTAGAATTTGCTTACTGACCTTGGATACGTATTATTTCAACCCCCGGTGTGGTATCGTTAGTAGATAGGACAGGTACATTGAGCAGTCACGAAACTTTATTCTGAGCTGTCTCTGGATGTGTAATCCCTGTGCCAGGACCTACTTATACAGACCCACCTCGTTTGATCATTTTGTCTGAATACCAGGTTAATACAAAGTCTCAAGAATAGAGGTATATCTGAATGGAACTACTTCTGAGCTCTAACCTTGATCTGATTTCACCACAGCGAGGAACACTACTCTAACCGTTTGCCTAAGACGCTGAATACTTATTCTGCTGGATGGACCACAGTACAGGAACAAGTTTATGGAGAAAATATCAGCTTTTCACATCAGTTCCACACTCGTTGTTTCACCATCAGGAACCAGAGAATAAACTTGAACCTATATACGCACCATCTTACTGCTATACAACACTGTTGCGAAAACCAAAAGGATACAGGTTTACAACATATGCGTTATCATTTTATTTTGATACATTAACTGGTTACTTTTGTATGCAAACCTCACCGTATTTTTATTAACTTCATTGCCTTATTAACTTCATTGCCTTATATCCAGTATTCATTATATATGGTTTATTAATAATATATCATTGTTTTTATCTTTGTAATTTAGAATACTTATTTTATTGATGCCGGCATCACACTTTTAATTTATTTAGTATTAATGCTTAGAATATTCATAAATTGATTGTCATTTAATAAATTTCAAACTTGATCCAATATATCCATATTTATTCTTTGAGCTCCACTGGCTTTATTGGTTGGTTTATGGTAGTGATCATTAAACCATCTTGAGAGATATTGTAGAATTTTTATCTATTTTCTTTTTTTTTTATATATATTTTTTATTGAGGTATTAAATAATAACAACAAAACAGAAAATATGTCCAGACATGGATCAGTCATAATATAAACACTTATACATTTTACATATAGGAGGTAAACATGGGCTGGAGCATTGGTGTAGTAGTATATCAGAAGTTTTTCGTAGTCTCCAATCTGTAGTGGTGCTATACGTATATATAAATATAAGCGCGTGCTATGGAATATAGTTCAATAATAAGAAAATAACAGTTAACATGTGTTATAGCACCACCTCTGACACCATGAACATAGAGTGTAAAACAATATATAAGGAACACAAATGTTTGGAGCATATAACAACAGAACCTCGGTTTTTATATTGTATAGTTAATGAACTCTACCCCAAGAGAAGAGGTACTTAGTAAACTAAAAATAGTGAGAGGTAGGGAGTTGTCTTTTGTCTGGCCTCCCATAGGCCAAAGTATATGGGGGGGGATGCAGCGGGCAAGAGCCGCTCAAAGTGGGGGGGGGGGGGGGGAAGGGAGAGGGAGGGCGAAGCCAGTTTGGATGCTGAAAAGGCAAAAACTACTACCAGGTCAATAATCTGAATAGATGAAAAAGGTCTAATATGGAAAGTGAATATCAACGATGCAGTAGTCAGTTACAACAAGAGGCGCTATGTAAGCCTGGTTATTATACTCAAGCTGTATCTTTATGCTGGAAGGTACTGTATTATATTTAGTACTATACATAAGCTGTACACTGATACTAGAGGCTCTTTGTTAGACTTATTACTATACGCACTTTGTGCTCATGTACTAATGGCTCTATATTATGTTTGTTACAATATCCAAACTGTGCCTATATACTTGATACCATACGCAAGCCACATGCGCTAGAGGGCACTGCATTAGACCTGCCACCATACACAAGCTGTATCTACAAACTTAAAGCACTGTGTTGGACTTGCAACCACACACAAGTAGTATCTACAAACCATGGGCTCTGAATGATACTTGTCACTCCACACAAGTTATACCTATATATTAGCGGTAATGCATTACACTAGCTGCTACACTATATAGAGACTGTACTTATTGATCAGAGACACTATAATAGACTTGTTACTAGATACATCATTATTGTCCCTCATCTAGGTGCTCAAAGAGTACAGGGAGTAAGAGTGTGCGAGAAATATCATAATGAAGAGCAAACTAACAAAGCCCATATGATAATAAAAGACCCAAGTTAAAGAGTATAACTTTGTGGTAAAGAAGGGAAACTTTGCCCGCAATTCTACTCTGTGCATTAGGGAAAGATTAGAGCTTGGCACTGATATTATATTGCTATATCTCTTATTGGTGAATTCTCTCAGGCTGGTATAGCTAATGAGACATCTATATTAATTTAAAATACAATAAGGGTATGCTCAGGAGAGGAGTAGAAAATAGTGCTCTAACATACAGTAGACGTGCAAGATGCGTGGTTGAGAGATTTTTATTACACAGAAATAGTATGTAGTGGCATTAAATATAACTTTAAACCCCTAAGATAAGACAAAATAAACTGGTGTTCAAATATCAGTATAACATTAAACTGCAGGCAGTGGAGATGACCTCAAATATATCTTCTAGTATGTTAGAGCAGAAGAGATCAATCTTCAGGAAATAGCACAGTATAGAAAAGGAGCTTCACACTGAACTATAAGTATGCTCAACAGAGGAGTAGAGAATAGTGCTCTAACATACAGTAGACATGCAAGATGCGTGGTTGTGAAATTTCTATTACACAGAAATAACATGTTATGGCCCTAAATATAACTTTAAACCTTTAAGATAAGACAAAATAAACTAGCGTTCAGATATCAATGTAACAGTAGCCTGCAGGCAGTGGACATGACTTCAGATATACCTTCTAGTATGTTAGAGCAGGAGAGATCAATCTTCAGGAAATAACACAGTATAGAAAAGGAACTTAACACTGAACTATATACTTATATAAGCTAAAATAGATTATACAACTGGAGAGATCATCATTCTATGAACCTGATATTTTTTGGGGGTAAACAGTGTGAGCACTCCTAGGGTTAGTTATGTAAATAACCCCCAAAGTACTGCACTAAATTGAAAATTCAAAATTCCAGGGGCAAATGGCAAAACTAGGGAAAAGTAGGGACATATTATCAGATAATGCTGTCATTCAAGCCCTAGGTTTAGAGTCAGTGTCCCAGAAATGAAGCTCCATATTGAGATATATTGTCTAAAAAAAATATAAATTCTGGCATCAAATCTAAATTATCAGCTAGTGTATACATATGTTCCTGCATCTGATCTAACAGTTATCCTCAACACTTGTCATTTAGAAGAAACATATAAGTGCAATCCCTAAATTTATGCCTGTATGTGCAGTCCATAGGAAAATTACTTAGAAAAAATTATCCTAAGAAGTGCTGCGTCTCCTCTTCAACCCATGTCACATAAGACCAATAAGCTGCTAGTAATTATCAATACATATACAGTATATGCATAGGGAGGGATCCCCCGTTTTAACAAGGTAATGATATTCCCTATAATGAGGGACAAAATAAACATATCTGGGTGAAGCAGAGCAGAAACATTCAGTTCGATGGGAGCTACATATATTATAGTTAACGAAGAGTTCCAGGTGAACACCATAATAGAGCTGACAGTAAAATAACATAATAAAACAGTCCGACTTTGTGATAGACCTTCAGTTGAGCTATGTAAGTCCAGCAGACAAGCAATAGAGGTAGCCTCCTGGATCAAAAGGGCCTATCAATGGATCGATGCGATGTAAGACATCTATACTGCAAAACCCAGGTGGCAATATGCTTTGAGCAAGCAGCACCGGCATGAAGAAGTGCAGCCCCAATTTATCCATACCCAGTAACAGATGGGCAGACAATCTGGGGTCAGAGTACTTAAACAGATGGATCGGTTGTAGTCCTACGGTACTTCGATGACACTGATAGACTCCATGGGGGTTACTCTCGCAATCGGATGCGTAGCGCCACAGATTGCGATGCTGTGGGCTAGTGATAAAGGCTCCCTCTTGCTCCCGATCACAGGAGTTGTGCCTAGCTGTCCGATTCCCACAAGGGGCTCTCTCTTTGTGATCAAGCGCCTTGTTTGCATTCCCACATGGCCAGTCACATCCTCCATATCTGGGGCACTGTAAAGTAGAGTGGGTCTCATGGGGGTGCTAGGTGTTCCAGCAACAAGATCTACTGTATCCTCCGCTATCTGATCCTCTTGTAGAAAGGGTCGTTCTTTGTGAGTCGCGACATTTGTAATGTCCAGCCTGTCCTGCCCTGGGGTCACCTGTTGCTGCATCACAGACTTCAAGCTGACCGAGATGTCCTCAAAGCCAGCTGACATCTGTAAGACAAGCTTCTTCAGAGCCTCATGAATAGCAAACGATTCTTCCTCCCTATTAAACACCATAACGGTAGTAGGCCACAGAAGCCTGGGAGTTTCCTAGCTGGCAATGGCGGTTAGGGGAAGGATCTAACATAAAAAATAAAGTGAGGAAGTCTGCAGATTATGTAGGGGTGATCCTGCTTATTCAATGTTAAATTTGGGTCAAATTGCAGAGAATTGGTCCCAATTTGCCAGTATATTAAAGATATTGCTGCAGGAGCTCTCCGAGATACATCTTCCCTGCTTGGCTGCTGGCTCCGCCCCCCATCTATTTTCTTTTTAAACGCAACTTGTTGCTGTTCTCTTTAAACATAATAATATTTATTGCTGTTCTCTTTAAACATAATATGTATTGCTGTCTTTTGTAGTGCTCACATATTTTAATATTTTTAATATTTATTATATTATCACAATTTTGCCCCCTTTTTTCAGCTCTCAGCTATTCATAGCGCTATCCCATCATTTTCTCTTTTTGCATAGTTTATGGATGAACCTTTGAGGTTGGTTTACTTTTTTTGGGATTAGCTTTTGAGAGATAGAGTGTAGTATCTTTTAATCACACCCCTTGTACTTAATAAAGTGATATATATTACAGTTTGTGCCCTGAATTTAATATATATGTATATAAAGTCCAGTGGAGATGGATCTGCATTACTTATCCCCTGCTAAGGAATATCTTGGGGTAAACACACCTTGTGCTTTTATATTGCCTCTATGTGAGGGGCTTGTATATACCTATAAAGGTTATATAAATGATAGGCAGAAGATATTTTTTTTTATAAGCATTTGCTGCTGATAAAAGTGCTTTTGGTAATAACCGTTTTCAATGGCATATGTACTGCTGGTTAAGTTGGCTAATGATGTTTTAGAGCATTTATTGTTTACCCCTTTATAGTATCTAGGGTGCTATGAGGGATTTTGTGCTTACCCTGATATCTGAGTTACACCATGTAGGTTTGGTGTGTATGTGTCAAGCAACTTTTCCTCCTGGTCACGCAGGTGCTGCTCCCTTCTCGTGGTTTTTTTAAAACAGCCTTTGCTTCTGCCGTGTCAGGCTAGCTCTGTACCTTTCTGAGCTGGTTCCGGCAAGGTCGTGTTGTGCAGATCGCTACTTGCTCTCCTTCCAGACGTGGTTGTGCTGTTCCTACCTCGTGGCTGTGTAGTATGGCCGCCGCAACCCTCTGTAATGATCAGGTATTGCAGAACAGAGTGGTGAATGGCGATTATAGCCCAAGTGATATCGGCGTGAGGGTAAATGTTCCCAGAGGCTGTGGCAACTGAGTAGTGTGGTAATTGTCCAAGAGAGATGGCCAATATCATCACTTTAATCGGTCCCCATATTCAGAGCTCAGGGCTTAAGCAGCCATCTTAACTGCAGACGGCTCTGCCCCCTCTAGCCTCTGTATTTTTATTAGAGAATACTTTGTCCCAGTTTATGTTATATAATGATTTCCTTAAATCCTTGAATTTTGCTTTCTTAAAATTAAAATTCAAATGCCTAGATTTAGATTTCTGCGTTAGCCGTCCAAACCAGCGTTAGGGGGTCCTAACGCTGGTTTTTACCGCCCGCTGGTATTTAGAGTCAGTCAGGAAAGGGTCTAACGCTCACTTTCCAGCCACGACTTTTTCATACCGCAGATCCCCTTACGTCAATTGAGTATCCTATCTTTTCAATGGGATCTTTCTAACGCCGGTATTTAGAGTCTTGGCAGAAGTGAGCGTTAGAAGTCTAACGACAAGACTCCAGCCACAGAAAAAAGCCAGGAGTTAAGAGCTTTCTGGGCTAACGCCGGTTCATAAAGCTCTTAACTACTGTACTCTAAAGTACACTAACACCCATAAACTACCTATGTACCCCTAAACCGAGGTCCCCCCACATCGCCGCCACTCTAATAAAATGTTTTAACCCCTAATCTGCCGACCGCACACCGCCGCAACCTACATTATCCCTATGTACCCCTAATCTGCTGCCCCTAACATCGCCGACCCCTATATTATATTTATTACCCCCTATCTACACTTATTAACCCCTAATCTACCGACCGGACCTGGCCGCCACTATAATAAATGTATTAACCCCTAAACCGCCTCACTCCCGCCTCAAAAACCCTATAATAAATAGTATTAACCCCTAATCTGCCTTCCCTAACATCGCCGACACCTAACTTCAAGTATTAACCCCTAATCTGCCGACCGGACCTCGCCGCTACTATATTAAATGTATTAACCCCTAAAGCTAAGTCTAACCCTAACCGTAACACCCCCCTAAGTTAAATATAATTTAAATCTAACGAAATAAGATAAATCTTATAAAATAAATGAATCCTATTTAAAGCTAAATACTTACCTGTAAAATAAACCCTAATATAGCTACAATATAACGAATAATTATATTGTAGCTATTTTAGGATTTATATTTATTTTACAGGCAACTTTGTATTTATTTTAACTAGGTACAATAGCTATTAAATAGTTAACTATTTAATAGCTACCTAGTTAAAATAATTACAAAATTACCTGTAAAATAAATCCTAACCTAAGTTACAATTAAACCTAACACTACACTATCAATAAATTAATTAAATAAACTATCTACAATTATCTACAATTAAATCAACTAAACTAAATTACAAAAAAACAAACACTAAATTACAAAAAATAAAAAAAGATTACAAGAATTTTAAACTAATTACACCTACTCTAAGCCCCCTAAAAAAATAACAAAGACCCCCAAAATAAAAAAATGCCCTACCCTATTCTAAAATAAAAAGTTTACAGCTCTTTTACTTAACCAGCCCTTAAAAGGGCCTTTTGCGGGGCATGCCCCAAAGAATTCAGCTCTTTTGCCTGTAAAAAAAATGCAATACCCCCCCAACATTACAACCCACCACCCACATACCCCTAATCTAACCCAAACCCCCCTTAAAAAAAACTAACACTAAGCCCCTGAAGATCTCCCTACCTTATCTTCACCACGCCGGGTATCACCGATCCGTCCAGAAGAGGCTCCGAAGTCTTCATCCTATCCGGCAAGAAGAGGTCCAGAAGAGGCTCTGAAGTCTTCATCCTATCCGGCAAGAAGAGGACATCTGGACCGGCAGACATGTTCATCCAGGCGGCGTCTTCTATCTTCATCCTTCCGGCGTGGAGCGGGACCATCTTGAAGCAGCCAACGCGAATCCATCCGCTTCTTCCGGCGACTCCCGATGAATGAAGGTTCCTTTAAGGGACGTCATCCAAGATGGCGTCCCTCAAATTCTGATTGGCCAATCGGAATTAAGGTAGGAAAAATCTGATTGGCTGATTGAATCAGCCAATCAGATTCAAGTTCAATTGGATTGGCTGATTAGATCAGCCAATTAGATTGAGCTTGCATTCTATTGGCTGATCAGAACAGCCAATAGAATGCGAGCTCAATCTGATTGGCTGATTGGATCAGCCAATCAGATTGAACTTGAATCTGATTGGCTGATTCAATCAGCCAATCAGATTTTTCCTACCTTAATTCCGATTGGCTGATAGAATCCTATCAGCCAATCGGAATTCGAGGGACGCCATCTTGGATGACGTCCCTTAAAGGAACCTTCATTCGTCGGGAGTCGCCGGAAGAAGAGGATGGATCCGCGTCGGCTGCTTCAAGATGGTCCCGCTCCGTGCCGGAAGGATGAAGATAGAAGATGCCGCCTGGATGAACATGTCTACCGGTCCGGATGTCCTCTTCTTGCCGGATAGGATGAAGACTTCGGAGCCTCTTCTGGACCTCTTCTTGCCGGAAAGGATGAAGACTTCGGACCCACGTCTTGACGGATCGGTGATACCCGGCGTGGTGAAGATAAGGTAGGGAGATCTTCAGGGGCTTAGTGTTAGGTTTTTTAAGGGGGGTTTGGGTTAGATTAGGGGTATGTGGGTGGTGGGTTGTAATGTTGGGGGGGTATTGCATGCTTTTTTACAGGCAAAAGAGCTGAATTCTTTGGAGCATGCCCCGCAAAGGCCCTTTTAAGGGCTGGTAAGGTAAAAGAGCTGTAAACTTTTTATTTTAGAATAGGGTAGGGCATTTTTTTATTTTGGGAGGCTTTGTTATTTTTTGGGGGGGCTTAGAGTAGGTGTAATTAGTTTAAAATTCTTGTAATCTTTTTTATTTTTTGTAATTTAGTGTTTGTTTTTCGTAATTTAATTTTGTTGATTTAATTGTAGATAATTGTAGGTAGTTTATTTAATTAATTTATTGATAGTGTAGTGTTAGGTTTAATTGTAACTTAGGTTAGGATTTATTTTACAGGTAATTTTGTAATTATTTTAACTAGGTAGCTATTAAATAGTAAATAACTATTTAATAGCTATTGTACCTAGTTAAAATAAATACAAAGTTGCCTGTAAAATAAATATAAATCCTAAAATAGCTACAATATAATTATTATTTATATTGTAGCTATATTAGGGTTTATTTTACAGGTAAGTATTTAGCTTTAAATGGGATAAATTTATTTAATAAGATTTATTTTATTTCGTTAGATTTAAATTATATTTAATTTACGGGGGTGTTAGGGTTAGACTTAGCTTTAGGGGTTAATACATTTATTAGAGCAGCAGCGAGGTCCGGTCAGCAGATTAGGGGTTAATAAGTGTAGGTAAGGTAGCGGAGACGTTTGGGGCAGCAGATTAGGGGTTAATAAATATAATATAGCGGTCAGCGATGTTAGGGGCAGCAGATTAGGGGTACATAGCTATAATGTAGGTTGCGGCGGTGTCCGGAGCGGTAGATTAGGGGTTAAAAGTGTAATGCAGGGGTCAGCGATAGCGGGGGCGGCAGATTAGGGGTTAATAAGTGTAAGGTTAGGGGTGTTTAGACTCTGGGTTCATGTTAGGGTGTTAGGTGCAGACTTAGGAAGTGTTTCCCCATAGGAAACAATGGGTCTGCTTTTTCCTATGGGGGAATCGTGCACGAGCACGTTTTTGAAGCTGGCCGCGTCCGTAAGCAACGCTGGTATTGAGAGTTGAAGTGGCGGTAAATATGCCTGTACGCTCCCTTTTTGGAGCCTAACGCAGCCCTTCAGAGAACTCTCAATACCAGCGTTATTTAAAAGGTGCGGGGGAAAAAAAACATGCGTAGCTAGGGCACCCCTTCTAACGCAAAACTCTAAAATTAGGTGTTAGTTAAACCTTTAAGACACTGATTATGAAAAGAGATTTCAAATGTGACAATGTTAGGATCACTGTTACCAAATGTTCTTTTGGTAAATGATATCTGGTTTAATTTGGTTTAGAATTTGGGTTAGTATTTCCGCATATTACTTTATGTCAGCATTCAATAAGGAAATGGGTAGGTAATTAGAGGGATGTTCCAATGATTTATTTGGTTTCGGTAGTAATATTATATGGGCTTCTAGAGACCTATTTGAATATTCCTTGGAGTCATCTATGTGTTGAAAATATTTTAAGATGTTAGGAGTAAGTGCCTCTTGAAATGTGGAATAATATATATGGCCAAAACTGTCTGTCCCTGGGGCTGTCCCCGTGGGTAATTATTTTATGGTTAACTTTATTTCTTCTAAGGTTATTGGATCTTCTAATTGTGCTTTCTGTGAGTCTGATATATGTGGTAGATTCAGTTTGGACAGGTAATTATCTATAAGTAGTATCTTTCTGTTATGGTCCTCTGATTAAGAATCCATTGCATTCACAATGTTACATAGATTCTGAAAACAGGTTCTGAAAGTTTGTGCAATAGCTTTTGTTGAGCAATGAAGTGTACCTTCATTGTCTCTAATTTGCAAAATGTATCTTTTATTTGATTTATGTCTGAGGTATATTGCTAAGGAACGTCCTGATTTGTTACGTCCCTCCTAATATCTTTGTTGTAAATATAGGGATTGTTATGTTCCTTGTTGACCTGGATTCATCTTACCTTTTGCACACCACCTCTCCAATCAATAAATAGCAGCTGCACCATTCCTCATTGCTTGGTTATTGACTAGCTCTCTGACACACCTTCTGGAACTCTGAGACTCTGTGACTGTGATTCCTCTCCTCAAGCTTTGGATGCCACACGTATGCTGGAAGTACTAATTGTTCTCCAAAGTGTTTGTGCAAACTCTCAAGGTAATATCATTACTTGTTTACTCCGGATTGTGTCTCTCTCTTTTGCCTGTGCTCACAGCTTATTAGCGGTTCATGTCCTGTATGTACTCAATGAGTGCACCCACTTAAATCACTAGTAAATATTTACAGAAGTTCTACTAAAGGCATTACGTGCTGTTTGTAATCATATCCTGCAATTGCTATATTGTCATACAAGCTTTGCAACCTCTCTGTGCTGTGCCGCTGCTAAAACAATTAGTAATCACCTGTCTTCTAGCAAGCTCTGTGTTACTCAATCCTGCAATATTACTGTTCACCACTTGGGGTATTAATCCTACTCTTTCATTACTTAACCTTACCTCTTTGGTGTATATGCACTCACCGGACACTTTCTGCTAGATTACGAGTCTTGCGTTAGCCTTAAAAAGCAGCGTTGAGAGGTCCCAACGCTGCTTTTTAACGCCCGCTGGTATTACGAGTCTGGCAGGAGAGGGTGTATCACTGACTTTTCTTCCGCGACTCAAGCTTACCACAAATCCCCTTACGTAAATTGTGTATCCTATATTTTTAATGGGAATTGCCTAACGCCGATATTAAGAGTCTTGGAAGAAGTGAGCGGTAGACCCTCTCCTGTCAAGACTCCTACCGCATTTAAAAGTCAGTAGTTAAGAGTTTTATGGGCTAACGTCTTCACCCAGCCGGGCACAAGTGGTCCTCCAGAGGGGCAGAAGTCTTCATCCGATCTGGGCAGAAGAGGACCTCCAGACGAGAAGAAGTCTTCATCCAGGCGGCATCTTCTATCTTCATCCATCTGGAGCGGAGGGGGTCCATCTTGAAGCCAGCCGACGTGGAGCATCCTCTTCTTCCGACGACTCACGACAAATGAAGGATCCTTTAAATGATGTCATCCAAGATGGCGTCCCTTGAATTCCGATTGGCTCATAGAATTCTATCAGCCAATCGGAATTAAGGTAGAAAAAATCCTATTGGCTGATCCAATCAGCCAATAGAATTGAGCTCGCATTCTATTGGCTGATTGGAACAGCCAATAGAATGCAAGCTCAATCCTATTGGCTGATTGGATCAGCCAATAGGATTAAACTTATATCCTATTGGCTGATTGCATCAACCAATAGGATCTTTTCTACCTTAATTCCGATTGGCTGATAGAATCCTATCAGCCAATCGGAATTCAAAGGATGCCATCTTGGATGATGTCATTTAAAGGAACCTTCATTCGTTGGGAGTCGTCCGCTCTGGATGGATGAAGATAGAAGATGCTGCCTGGATGAAGACTTCTGCTCGTCTGGAGGTCCTCTTCTGCCTGGATCGGATGAAGACTTCTGCCCTTCTGGAGGACCACTTTTGCCTGGATGGGTGAAGATGTCTCAAGGTAGGGTGATCTTCAAGGGGGTAGTGTTAGTTTTATTAAGGGGGGATTGGGTGGGTTTTAGAGTAGGGTTGGTTGTGTGAGTGGTGGGTTTAATGTTGGGGGGGTACTGCATTTTTTTTTTTACAGGTAAAAGAGCTGATTACTTTGGGCAATGCCCTGCAAAAAGCCCTTTTAAGGGCTATTTGTAATTTAGTATAGGGTAGGGAATTTTATTATTTTGGGGGGCTTTTTTATTTTATTAGGGGGATTAGATTAGGTGTAATTAGTTTAAAATTCTTGTAATTCTTTTTTTATTTTCGTAATTTAGTTTATTTAATTTAATTGTAATTAATTGTAGGTAGTTTAGGTAATTAGTTTAATTATAGTGTAGTGTTAGGTGTAATTGTAACTTAGGTTAGGGTTTATTTTACAGGTACTTTTGTACTTATTTTAGCTAGGTAGTTATTAAATAGTTAATAACTATTTAATAACTATTGTACCTAGTTAAAATAAATACAAAGTTGCCTGTAAAATAAAAATAAATCCTAAGCTAGCTACAATGTAACTATTAGTTATATTGTAGCTAGCTTATGGTTTATTTTATCGGTAAGTATTTAGTTTTAAATAGGATTAATTTATTTAATTGTAGTTATTTTCTTTAGATTTATTTAAATTATATTTAAGTTAGGGGGTGTTAGGGTTAGACTTAGTTTTAAGGGTTAATAAATTTAATATAGTAGCTGTGACGATGGGGACGGCAGATTAGGGGTTAAAAATTGTAGGTAGGTTGCGGCGGTGTCCGGAGCGGCAGATTAGGGGTTAATAATATTATGCAGGTGTCGGCGATGTCGGGGGCGGCAGACTAGGGGTTAAAAAGTGTAATATGAGGGGTGTTTAGACTCGGGGTTCATGTTAGGGTGTAGACATAACTTTTGTTTCCCCATAGGAATCAATGGGGCTGCGTTAGAAGCTGAACGCAGCTTTTTTGCAGGTGTTAGGTTTTTTTTTCAGCCATCTGCCCCATTGATTCCTATGGGGAAATCATGCACGAGCACATTTTGCCAGCTCACCGCTACCGTAAGCAACGCTGGTATTGAGGTGAGATGTGGAGTTAAATTTTGCTCTACGCTCACCTTTTTGCGGATAACGCCGGGTTTAAAAAAAACCTGTAATACCAGTGTTGGCTTAAAGTAGCGTTAGAAAAAAAAGCCTTGTTAGCCCCGCACCCCTGTTAACGCCAAACTCGTAATCTCTGTGTTTATTAGGCTCACCTTGCTAGTACCAGGTTTGACTCCCTTTTGCCTTCAGAACTGCCCTAATTCTTTGTGGCATAGATTCAACAAGGTTTTGGAAACATTCCTCAGACATTTTGGTTCATATTGACATGATAGCATCACGCAGTTGCTGCAGATTTGTCGGCTGCACATCCATGATGTGAATCTCCCGTTCCACCACATCACAAAGGTGCTCTATTGGATTGAGATCTGATGACTGTGGAGGCAATTGAAGTACAGTGAACTCATTGTCATGTTCAAGAAACCAGTTTGAGATTATTTGAGCTTTGTGATATGGTGCATTATCCTGCTGGAAGTAGCCATCAGAAGTCATAAAGGGATGGACATGGTCAGCAACAATACTCAGGTAGGCCGTGGTGTTTAAAAGATACTTAATTCTTACTAAGGGGCCCAAAGTGTGCCAAGAAAATATCCCCCACACCATTACACCACCACCACTAGCCTGAACCATTGATACAAAGCAGGATGGATCCCTGCTTTCATGTTGTTTATGCCGAATTCTGACCCTACCATCTCTGAAGGTTGCAGCTAAAATCTAGACTCATCAGACCAGGCAAGTTTTTTTAATCTTCTATTGTCTAATTTTGGTGAGTCTGTGCGAATTGTAGCCTCAGTTTCCTGTTCTATGATGGACCATTCTCTGTAAACCCTATAGATGGTTGTGCGTGAAAATCCCAGTACATCAGCAGTTTTTGAAATACTCAGACCAGCCCGTCTGGCACTAACAACTATGCCACGTTCAAAGTCACTTAAATCCCCTTTTTTCCCAATTCTAATGCTCGGTTTAAACATCAGCAAGTCGTCTTCACCACTTCTAGATGCCTAAATGCATTGAGTTGCTGTCATGTGATTGGCTGATTACCAATTTGTGTTACCAAGCAATTGAACAGGTGTACCTAATAAAGTGGCTGGTGAGTGAATATATACATGTGCACAACATGTTAAGTTGTTTTTGCTTTATTTTACCTTTAATATATATTAACTCAGCTGAAGATATTTACAACTATATATTCCTTTCTCTAAAACTCCGCTTACAAAACCCATATATATATATATATATATATATCACCTAGATTACGAGTTTTGAGCGCTATAGAGAAATTAACGAACGCAACAAAAGTAACGTTATTTGATTTCCTATAGCCTGCTATTACAAGTTTTCAAATATACGCCTTTTGCGTGCGATATGGTTGCGTTGAGCTCCATACCGCACACAAAAGCAGCAGTGTTTTGATGTGCTTGTGCATGATTCATTTATTTTAACTAGGTACACTAGTTAGTAAATAGTTATTAACTATGTACTAACTACCTAGTTAAAATTAATACAAACTTACCTGTGAAATAAAACCTAACCTGCCTTACACTAAAACCTAACATTACAAAAAATAAAAAACCTACTGTTACAAATTATCCGAAAAAATAAAGATTAATCCTATTCTAATACCCTCAAAAAAAACACCCCAAAATAAAAAACCCTACTCTTTAGGGGGGCCCTTAAAAGGGCCTTTTGTAGGACATTGCCCTGAGATAAACAGCTCTTTTACTCCAAAAAAAATACAAACACCCCCTAACACTATACAAACCCCCACCCGCCAAACTACCAGGGCCCTTAAAAGGGCCGGCCTTTTGGGGGGCCCTTAAAAGGGCCTTTGTAGGGCATTGCCCTGAGATTAACAGCTATTTTACTAAAAAAAACACCGCTAAAAATATACATTACACAAAATAACAAAAAAATTATAAAAAATAAAAAAAATCCTATTCTAATACCCATAAAAAAACACCCCAAAATAAAAAACCTAATCTAGAATAAAATACCAATGGCCCTTAAAAGGGTCTTTTGTAGGGCATTGCCCTAAAGATATCAGCTCTTTTTTTTTAAATAAAATTACAAAGACCCACTAACATTACAAACCCCCCACCCCCTCAAACCCACAAAATAAAAAAAAAAATATCAAAAAAACCTAAGCTACCCATTGCCCTGAGAAGGGTATTTGTATGGGCATTGCCTTTAAAATGAGATTTAGCTCTTTTACTGCCCATTGCTGGTGCAATGATAAAAGCTGACAGCGTATGCTGTCGTCATTTATCGATGTGCAGCGGACATGATACGCTACATGATAAATATGATAAATATACCCCTATGTCTTCTCTTTATGCTGACCTAGCTAACATAGTAGATAAGGTTGAAAAAAAGACTGATGTCCATCGAGTTCAACCTATACAAATCTAAAATACTTACAAAAAGCTCCAGTTAAGCTTAAATAACCCACTAAAAGGTGACCCATTTTATACTAGCAATCATATCCATGAATTTTGTTTATATACAGAAATGTATCCAGGCTATTTTTAAATGTATCTAGGGTATTGGCATTCGCTACCTCCTTTGGTAATGAGTTCCACAATTTTATTGCTCTTACAGTGAAAAAACGTTTCTGTTGCAGGAGATTAAATCTCCTTTCCTCCAACCTTAAAGGGACAGTTTACTCAAAATGTTTCTCCCCTTTAATTTGTTCCCAATGATCCACTTAACCGGCTGGAGTGTATTAAATTGTTTACAGGTAGATCCTTTACCCTTATATTGGCATTTGAAATAGTTGATTTAGCATGTGGTATCCCCAACTATTCTGAAAGTTTGTGGCCGCAGGGCCAAGCTATAGATAAGCTGTGTAAACAGCAGAAGAAATTACACTCCTAGTGGGATATAGCAGAGATAAGGTAATAAAATTTTGATTTTCCATTGTTCTCTCCAAGTACTGGTGATTGTTTTATGGACAGATATAAGATAAAGAAGCAGGTATATGTACACAATGTGATACAGTAATGAGATCTGATTATACCTGATGGGTATGTATATGTATATATATATGTATATATATATATATATATATATATATATATATATATATATATGTATATATATATATATGTGTGTGTGTGTGTGTGTGTGTATGTGTATATATATATATATATATAATATATATTATGTTATATGGGTAATTTGAATCTCACATATTAAGCATATTGAGGGTAACCTTAAATCTTGTATCAAATGTTTATAATGCAGCACACAGTATCTCAATCTCATTGCAGCATTCCACAAGTTTCTTTTGTATAAGTTGTAACATATGGTTCTAATATAAAATCCTCTCTACAAATGGTTATATGGGCATATTCTGTTAAAGCTATAACAACATTCTTATTTCCTGTGGGCCCCTTATGCAGATGTGAAGTTAACTAAGTTTTTTATATATTTCCTGTGACCTCATGTATGATGTATACATCACTATAAAACCTTTGTGTGTTCTTCAATAAATGGGACTCTTTTGAAAACACTCAGTTGCATGTGTGTGTGATTTCAGTGGTCACCCCAGGGCCCTGAAGAAAACGTGTGCTGCACCCTTATCAGCCAGAGCAGAGCTAAGAAACAAAAGAAGTAACCCTACAAACTGGTGTCAGAAGTCGGATGAAACAGGGAACTCTCGGAAGGTGAGTTGAACAAAGAGTCCTTTTTATTCTGACCTTTTTTCTCTTACCACGAGACCCCTTAAGTTTCATTTTACATAGGAATAGTTGGGAAATATATATGTGAATCTTTGGTAGATTCTAACTATTGTCTAAAAAGAGGAATAGTAGATTTCTTTGGTAGAAATCAGGTTAAATATATATATATATATGAATCTTTGGTAGATTCTAATTAAATCTTTGGTAGATTAAAAATAAAAAGGGGAATAATAGATTTCTTTGGTAGAAATCAGATTATATAAAGTCTGGCTGAAGGGTTAAACCACACATTTTCTTGCTGCTTGCTTTTGAAATATGCTGTATGGCTAACATTGCTTTAAAGTTATAAGATAAATACTGCATTGTTTATATGAATTCTTATGCTGCTTGCTTTTTAAATATGCTGTATGGCAAAATACTGCTTATTGTATAGAGTATTAAGAATGTAAACTGTTGCTAATATGTATTGCTGTTTCTGAATGTTAGTAAAAGGCTACATTTTTTTCTGGTGAAGGGTGACCTTTGACCTAGAGATAATTAATGCCAGAAACTACTGAAAGGATCAGCATAGTGATATTTTTTTTTCTCTCTCTTGTTGTAAACTTAAGCATTAAGCACAATAACTGGTAACAGAGTACAACCATTCTAGTTAATGTGGTTTTTGCAAAAAGATTCAATAATTAATTGCTCTTAAAGGTAAAGGTATTGTATTTTTTTATTTTTATTATTTTTTATCATTTTTTTTTTTTTTTTGTATTGTATTATATTTTGTTGTAAAAGTTTTAAAGGATAAGTTAGGAGTTGAGAATGGGCAAATCCCAGTCTAAACAATTTCCATCACCTAAGCCAGGAGAAACATGTAAAGATTATGTGGGAAGGGTGTCGCCCAATGGGTTTATGTATATTATTCCTTGGGTTCAGAATATGGCAGATTGGACAGAAGCTATGAGAAGCTCTGATCCATTCCCCAGAGAGGGGGATAATGATAAATTTCATATGAATATGGTAAAAGGGTTGTGTCTAGGTGATGAAGAGGCATTTCCATGGTATAAAGGTGATCCAAGATGGTTATATGAATTATATTAAAAAGGGTGGGGAAAATTGGCTGACTGTTGCTCCATACTGGCAATATATTGATATAAATGGGAATAAAAAGAAGGGTAAAAGTGAGAAGCAAAGACAGAGAGCATATTCACCCCCCCCCCTGCCCCATATAATGCCCCTCACCTACCTTTGCCATCATATAACAGACTATATCCTAGCCTACCATCCCCTAGTGACAGATCTAGAGACTATTGCTATCGCCTCTGCTCAGGTACCCCAGGAATGGACCTTGCCAGGACCTTCTGTAACTCCCCAATACCAGGTCACTAAACCCCCAATTATGCCCAAACCCCCGATTAAGGTTGAACCAGTAACACCTTCCTACCCCCCTACAATAACCCCACAATATAAAAGAGGGAATGAAGAAGTAGAGGAGGAGGAGGCAGCTGTACCAGAACTACTATGCCATTTCTTACTGTGGGAGACCAATTAATTATTAAACCTTTGTTTACCTTTGAATTAAGGGAAATTACCAAGGGAGCCCCAAACCCCCGTCAACATCCATCAGCTTGTATTATGTATTTAAAAAGAATGTTACAAGGACAAAACATGATACAGACAGACATAAGAATTATCATTGATGCACTTCTAGACTATGACCCTGAATCAGGTTGGGAGTGGGGTAATGTAAAGAGTATTAGTAAATTGAGTCAAGATCCAACAATTAACTATGCCCTAAACACACGTGAGGGACTTGATGAAATGTGGACAAAATTAAGTATAGAAATGCATAGAATATGGAAGGATAAACAAAGTATGTCAATTGCACTAGCGTGCAAACAGAATACAAAGGAAACAGTAGTAGAATTTGTTAAGCGTTTTTATAAATGCTGGAAGGAAGAGGCTGGAATGGAATCAGGAGATGCAATGGGCTCTCTGAAGGTCCAGACTTGCATTAGTAATATGCAACCTCAGCTTTCTTTGTTGGTGAAACAACTTGTCTCTGATTGGCCGGAGTTGACTCCAGCAGAATTCTTGAAAATAATTCATGAAAAAGAAGGGGCAGGTTGTTTTGACATCAGGAAATTAGAGGGAAAAAACGCTGCTTTTTATCAAAAGCAGAGTTAACATTGTGATCCATTCCAGGCCAGGGAAAGGGATAATACAGGGAGTAATAGAATGTATGTGAGGTAGAGGGAGAGCTAGAGGAAGAGCTAGAGGGAATTATACTTCAAACAGAACACATTGTTTTAACTGTGGGGAACAGGGACATTGGAAAAATGAATGCCCAAAACCCCCTAATAATTCTGGCCCCCCTTAAAATCCCTGACAGTATAACAGACAGCCTTACATAGCCCCTGCACCCATGGAGGCACCCAAACACAACATACAATGGCCATAGGGGTGCCTAGAAGGTAGCACTCTAATTTTTCCAGTGGTGTCAACAAGTTATCATGAGCAACCGTACTTAGTCCTAGAAGTGGAGGGAGAACCCCTACCATTTCTAGTAGACACAGGAGCTACATGCTCTGCCTTATGCTCAGATATGTATGATGGCATTACTGGAAAATCTGAAGCTTCTTTAGGGATTAATGGAGTGCTGACTCAGACTCGCATCACACCGCCACTTAAAGTTAGGGTATCCTGTACTGGCCAACAACTTTTGCACCCATTTCGTATTATAACTGGGTGTCCCCTTAACCTTTTGGGTCATGATCTTATGGGTCCCCTTGGTTTGAAAGTAGCTGTCACTAGACAGGGTGGGTTAGACGTGAGTCTAGGGTCCACTAACCTGTGTTTTTATAATGATATATTGACAGATGTCCCATCCTCTGTATGGGCATCTTCAAAACTTGACGTTGGTTTAGTTCAGTGTACCCCATATAAAGCCAGATTAAAACCTAATACTACTCCAGTGTTTATTAAACAATATCCATTGTCTAGAGAAAATAAAGAAGGGATAAGACCCATGATAAACAAGGAAACAAGGAATCCTCCGTCCAGTAGTTTCTCCCTATAATACCCCCATAAATCCGATCCCAAAGAAAGACAATGAATATAGGTTAGTACAAGACCTAAGGGCAATTAATGAAATAGTAATCCCAATTGCCCCAATAGTCTCAGATGTTACAACCTTACTCACAGCCATTCCACATGATGCCTGTATATTTACAGTAATTGATTTAGCTAACGCATACTTTTCAGTCCGATTGGACCCTGAGACACAGCTACTTATGGATTTTTATTATGATGGGCGTCAGCTTATCTGGACACGCCTCCCTCAAGGCTATGTGGCATCACCTGCGGTCTACTCGCTGGTGCTCCAATGTACCTTGCGGTCATGGACTCCCAGCCAAGGTTCCGTCCTCCTTCAGTACGTCGATGACCTACTGTTGTGTAGTCCTAACCAGGAGGCAAATACAGTAGATACAATAAGTCTGTTAAAACACCTTGCTGCTGAAGCTCATAAAATAGCAAAACATAAGCTACAAGTAGGAGTGACAAAAGTGGATTACCTTGGTTTTGTGCTTTCCCAAGGCCACCGGTCCATTAGTCCCAAACGAATCCAAGCGATTCAACAGATCCCAAAGCCAGTTACTAGAAAGGACATGCTCACCTTTCTAGGTATGATTAATTATTGCAGACAATGGATTCCTGAGTGCTCCCATCATGATTCCATTCTAAGGCAAGCCACAAAAGGGGATAGCCCTGAACATATACAATGGACCACAGACATGACTAAATCCTACATAGCTCTGAAGACAAGCATTATTAGTGCCCCTGCTTTAGGACTACCTGATTATTGTAAACCATTTCACTTGTATGCGAGGGACAATTGTAAAACCATGGCTGCTGTCTGTGCCCAAGAGCATGGTGGAGGCAATATGCGTCCCGTAGCTTTCTTTTCCAAAGTAGTTCCAATACCGGTACAAGGGATGCCGGCGTGTCTCCGAGCATTGGCGGCTTGCGCCATGGCTTTAGAGATGGTTGAAACAATCACATTAGGCCATCCAATAGTACTACACACTAGTCACCAAGTTTTACATCTTGTAAAAAATGTCACTACCCAACACATGACTTCTCAAAGACTTTCTGGTTATGAATGTATATTACTGAATAATACAAATCTGACTATTAAATATAGTAGTGTATCCTCAGGGCCAACTCAAATACTTAGTGCCTTACTTACAGGATCACCAGACTTTCCAACAGACCATGACTGTATAGAGGTAATACACTACATTACCACACCAAGACCTGACTTGATGGATAAACCTTTTGACCATGCTGATAATGTGTTTGTTGATGGTTCTTGTTCCCGACCTAGTGACGGTATTGATAAGACAGGCTATGCCGTTGTGCAACTACCAGACATTGTTCTAGATGCAGGCCCTATTCCTTATCCTTCTGCACAAGCTGCAGAATTAATAGCACTTACAAAAGCATGTAAATTGTTTGAAAATAAATCTGTTAACATTTACACTGACTCTCGCTATGCTTTTGGGGTTGTGCATGATTTTGGTATGATATGGAAACAACGTGGTTTTGTTTCAGCAGATGGCAAGACCATCTCTCATACAGACCTGATTAATGACCTTTTAGAGGCCATACAACTCCCAAAGGACATAGCGATTATACATTGCCGTGCACATACATACAAGTCTGACCCTATTTCCTTGGGTAATGCGCTTGCAGATAAAATTGCTAAAGAGGCTGCTTATGTTTCTCATACACCCGGATCCACCATCCCTATGTATGCTGTTTTAGCCCCACCTTCATGTCCTACAGACCATATGCTTCTTGAACTCCAGGGACATGCCACTCCTAGTGACATGTCTTTCTGGACTACTAATAGGTTAACTTTAGATGAGAATGGTTTGTTTTCTAAAGAGGGGAAGGTGGGCATACCGGAAAGCAGTGCACCACTCTTTATAGCACAAGCCCATGGTGTTGGACACCTAGGTATAAAACCAACAAGTAACTTGTTGAAGCAATCTTTCTACATTAGAGGTATAGGTGATCATTGCAAGGCATATATTAATAGATGTGTATATTGCTTACAGACCAATGCAACCATTCCCAATAAAGCCCAACATGACCACTTACCCCCACCTACAGCCCCATTCACACATCTACAAATTGATTTTACACATATTCCAAAAACTGGCACTAAACAATTATATCTGCTTGTAATAGTTGACCAATTTTCTAAGTGGCCAGAAGCTTTTGTTACCCAGAGAGAAGATGCAAAAACAGTCGCTAAAATTTTAGCCACTGAAATAATTCCCAGATTTGGTTGTCCGCTTCAGATTAATTCTGATAACGGTCCAGCGTTCATTAGTAAAATCACACATGAGTTAGTAGAATGGTTACAGATTAATTGGAACTTTCACATTCCCTACCATCCTCAAAGCTCAGGGATTGTAGAAAGAATGAATCGCAATATCAAGGAAAAACTTTTAAAGGCAACAGCAGGTACATGGGTTAAATGGCAAAACTATTTACCTGTGATTTTAGCAGAAATCAGAATGACCC
This sequence comes from Bombina bombina, assembly GCF_027579735.1. Lineage (NCBI taxonomy): Eukaryota > Metazoa > Chordata > Amphibia > Anura > Bombinatoridae > Bombina > Bombina bombina. The sequence goes on along the minus strand of NC_069505.1, from coordinate 360,472,604 downwards.
CAAATAGGACAACCAGGTTGTCTCCATTTCAGGTCCTAATGGGTAGACCATTCCCGACTCCATGGGTAAAAGGCCCACTTATCATTAAAAATGGTGATTTAGATTGTATTAAGGAACAATATGTAAAACAATTGATTGATAAATTGAATGGCATCTATGGTGATGTGTCTTCCCGTTTACCTCTTCCCTCACAGAAATCAACCCATCCTTTCAAGCCTGGAGATCTGGTCTGCATTCGCCAGCTGAATAAAGCAAAGAAAGGAGGTTTCCCGTTCAGCAAGCCAGTCACTGTGATCGCTGTAACCAGGACTGTCGTACTGACTGACGACAAGGACATCTGGATACACGCTTCACGAGTGAAACTCTGTCCAAAGAGAGGAGAAGCGGGTAACAAGCTATCGGTCACCCCTCACAAAGGAGAAGTGGGTGATAAGGTATCGATCACTCCTCACAAAGACCAGGATGACTATCTCAATCATAGATCCAATACATTTCTGCAAGATCTTCCTTTTCCTAATGGGGATATTGATCTTTGTGTATATCCCAATAGTATTAATAACGGCATGTTATTACTCACCTGAAGATGCTGGACACTTTACACCTATTTGTTTACTATTATTAAAATTGTTTAACTGTTACATGTCTTGTACTTTACGAAAGAAAATATCAGGTATGATACAAGATGCAGAAAAAGTTCAACTGCAAAATTTAATTAGAGGTAGACCCAAATAGTTTATATTGTAGGAACATTACAGGTTATGTGATCACGATGTGATCAAAGAGGGGAATGATGGGTATGTATATGTATATGTGTATGTATATATATGTATATATATATATATATATATGTGTGTGTGTATGTGTATATATATATATATATATAATATATATTATGTTATATGGGTAATTTGAATCTCACATATTAAGCATATTGAGGGTAACCTTAAATCTTGTATCAAATGTTTATAATGCAACACACAGTATCTCAATCTCATTGCAGCATTCCACAAGTTTCTTTTGTATAAGTTGTAACATATGGTTCTAATATAAAATCCTCTCTACAAATGGTTATATGGGCATATTCTGTTATGTGCTATAACAACATTCTTATTTCCTGTGGGCCCCTTATGCAGATGTGAAGTTAACTACGTTTTTTATATATTTCCTGTGACCTCATGTATGACGTATACATCACTATAAAACCTTTGTGTGTTCTTCAATAAATGGGACTCTTGTGAAAACACTCAGTTGCATGTGTGTGTGATTTCAGTGGTCATCCCAGGGCCCTGAAGAAAATGTGTGCTGCACCCTTATCAGCCAGAGCAGAGCTAAGAAACAAAAGAAGTAACCCTACAATACCTACAAGCTCAACCCATTTTATTAGGTTGTGGCTTCAAAACACAAAATCAGAGCTTTAATATACACAAACTGTGACAGACCCTTCTGTCAGTACTGAAAGAGTTAACTTTGTTAAGCTTTAAGAAGCTATTTTCTAAATACAAGGTTGCTGGCATCAGCTATTGTGTGTTGTAATCAAGTTTAAGTGATAAGAAAAGCTCAAGTGTGTCGTGTTTAACTTGGTTATCTGCTTAAGTAATGTAATTCTATTGTATCATGTCAAAGGGCGTTTTCCCTCTATCTAATGTACAATATTCTTTCAACCCCCCATCTGGGGTAAGACCTGCATAAATATTGGGCATCTAGCCTTCAATAAATTGCATTCTGTTTTAACCTTCAATGTGGAGCCTGGTCTCATGTTTGAGGGGGGAATTAGATGGGTTGTGAGTTGCTGATCTCACATTCAGGGCATCTTCCATCTGGTATTAACCCTTGGTATCCTGTTGGTACCGTAACACAAACAAATCTTAAAACGCTATATTTCATACATTTTTTACTCTGCAGTTGGTAAAAAAAAAGCAATTGTAAACACATTAAGGGAAAAACTATTTTACAATATACTGTCCCTTTAAATTGTAACCTCTTGTCAGAAACAATTTTCTTGGAATAAACAGAGCTTCTGCCATCTCTGTATATGGGCCTTGAATATATTTATATAAAGTAATCATGTCACCTCTCAAGTGCCTTTTTTCTAAAGAAAACAGACCCAGTTTGGCTAGCCTCTCCTCATAGGTTAAATTCTCCAATCCCCTTATTAGTTTTGTGGCCCTTCTCTAAACTTTTTCTAGTTCTGCAATATCTTTTTTTCGATCAGTCCCCAGAACTGCACTCCATACTCAAGGTGAGGTCTTACCAGGGCTTTATATAGTGACAGAATGATGCTTTCCTCCCTTGAATCAATGCCTCTTTTAATACATGCTAGTATCTTATTAGCCTTTGAAACTGCTGCCCTGCATTGTGCACCCATCTTTAGCTTGTTATCTATTACTACTCCCAAATCCCTTTCCTCCTCTGTTTGGCTAAGTCTTGGCCCATTTTAAAAATGCGTGGCCTGCTTATTTTTACTTTCAAAATGTAGAACCTTGCATTTTTCAGTATTAAATCTCATTTTCCATTTACTTGCCCATACTTCTAATTTTTGCAGATCCCTTTGTAATGAAAGATCATCCTGCTCTGACCTAATGACCTTATTAGCTAATTGCATTAAGGAGTATCAGACAAAGGAAAAGACCTGTTGAAGACTTTATAGCAGAGTTTAAAATGTGGTCATTAGATTCTCAGTGGAATGATATCAGTCTCAGAAATCAATTTCGCCTAGGATTATCTGAAGCTCTAAAAGATGAGTTATCCCGTATAGAGTTACCTGCTACATTGGGACTATTAATGAAGCTTAGTATCTCTATAGACAGAAGGTTAAGGAAAAGAAGAGCAGAGCATGCTCACCATGCAATTCCTTTCAAGAAATCTGTAAGTACCAATTCTGTTCCTACCGATTCTAACACCCTCTCTGAACCTATGGATATAGGGTTCACTAGGGGACCTTTAAGTCAACAAGTGGAAAATAGAGGAACTTTAAACGTATGTTTTTTGCACTGGTAAAGATCATGCAGTGAAAAATTGCCCTTTCTTAAAGAAATCTGCTTCTGGTAAGGTATATCCTTCAACAGATTGTTTATCTCTTCAAATTAAATCATCTTCTTATTGCATCTTATCTCTAACTCTACAGTGGGACCAAGTTCACCTACAAGCTGATGCCATTATAGACTCTGGTGCTTGCGGTAACTTCGTTGACTACTCTTTGGTCCTAAATAATAAAATACCTTGTATAGCAAAACATACCCCAATTACTTTAAGAGCCATACATTGAACCCCTATTACTTCAGGACCTATTACTCACCAAACTATACCTATAGAAATCTCTACACATGAATGACATACTGAATTTGTTTCTTTTAAAGTTTTACCCACACCATTATTCCCAATTGTTTTGGCTATTCCGTAGTTGCAATTACATTCACCTACTATTTCTTGGTGTGACATGCATCTGGAATTTAAATTCAACTACTGTTCTAACACGTGTTTTCAACACAATATAGTATTACAGCTCAGTACTCCTGCTATTCCACCCCAGTATAAGCAATTCCAAGATGTCTTTAGCAAAAAAGAAGCAGAATCTTTACCTTCGCACAGACCCTATAATTCTCCAATTGATCTTTTACCTGGAGCCACAGTACCATTGGGACATATTTACCTTCTTTATGAACCAGAACTACTCCATCTTAAGAACTACTTTAAAGAGAATCTTAAAAAAGGCTTAATCAGACCCTCTACATCTCCAGCTGCTGCTGTAATGTTTTTTGTACAGAATAAAGACAACTCACGGCATCCTATAATTGATTACCACAAATTGAATAAAATTGCTATAAAAAAATCGCTATCCTCTTCCACTAATACCTGACCTGACCCGGATCAAGGAATGGAAAAGTTGATTCTCTTTCCAGTATGTTCCCATCACCTGCACCACAAGCTCTCAGTACAATTATACCTCCTGAGCGTTAATTGGTATTCTTGACGACTTCAGCTCTAAAGTAAATTTAGCTCTACTAAATTATGAATTCCTCATCACCTGTTACATACAGACATCAATGGACTACTATATAAAGAAGATAAATTATATATTCCCACTTCTTTACGAACTTTTGTTTTAAAACATGTTCATGACACTCCCTTGGCAGGTCACCCGGGTATACAGAAGACCCTACAAAAAAAAAATTTTGGTGGCCTAAGATGCAACAGTCTACCATAGATTTTGTCACCACCTGTACCAGTTGTGCTCACTGCAAATCAGAGAAAAGACCTCCCTTTTGATTACTCACATCATTACCTGTTCCTAAAAAAAACTTGGCAATTCCTTTCTATGGATTTCACAGTTGAACTTCCTCCTTCAAAGCAACATGATACCATCTTGGTGGTTGTCGATCAAATAACCAAGATGGCACACTTCATCCCTAAAAAAGGGACCCCATCTGCCCCTAAGACAGATGAGATGTTTATAAACATTGTCAGACTGCAGGATCTACTGTACCTACCACTCTCACAACCAATAGAGGAGTACATTTTACTTCCAACTTCTAGAGAGAATTGTGCAAAACCCTTTCTGTCGAAATGAAATTCAGCAGTGCTTATAAACCAATGGTTTATCGAAAAGTACACACCAGTGGTTGGAGCAGTATCTTCGCTGTTTCACGACTCATCTACAAGACTAGTTAAACTTTTTACGACTTGCAGAATTCAATTTCAACAACACCATCAGTTCAACAACTAAAAGAACCCCATTCTATGCCAACTATGGATTTCATCCAACCTTCCAATTTCTTCCTCCCTCCTCCTCTAACTGTCCAGCTGTTACTGATACACTGACTACTATTTAAGATGGCTTAAAGTGTCAGTAAACGTTAAAAATAATGTTATATAATTCTGCACATAGTACAGAATTATATAACATTATATTAGCCAAACATTATAAAACATAATATACCCTATTAATTTTTTTTAAAAAAACGCTGTTTTACAGACCCGCTCTCTGTACTCTGCTGAGCGGGTCTGTTATATTTACTCAGCGCATCGGGCCAGCTGTATAGTCACAGCCCGACCGCGCCATAAGACTAAGTGCAGCTTGCTCCTGCTCTGTCTGACAGCAGGAGCGAGCTGCACTTAGTCTTATGGCGCGGTCGGGCCGGGCTGTGACTATACAGCTGGCCCGATGTGCAGAGTAAATATAACAGACCCGCTCAGCAGAGTACAGAGAGCGGGTCTGTAAAACAGTGTTTTTAAAAAAAAAATTAATAGGGTATATTATGTTTTATAAAGTTTGGCTAATATAGACCTAGATTTGGAGTTTGGCGTTAGCCGTGAAAACCAGCGTTAGAGGCTCCTAACGCTGGTTTTAGGCTACCGCCGGTATTTGGAGTCACTCAAAATAGGGTCTAACGCTCACTTTTCATCCGTGACTTTTCCATACCGCAGATCCCCTTACGTCAATTGCGTATCCTATCTTTTCAATGGGATCTTTCTAACTCCGGTATTTAGAGTCGTTTCTGAAGTGAGCGTTAGACATCTAACGACAAAACTCCAGCCGCAGGAAAAAAGTCAGTAGTTAAGAGCTTTCTGGGCTAACACCGGTTCATAAAGCTCTTAACTACTGTGCTCTAAAGTACACTAACACCCATAAACTACCTATGTACCCCTAAACCGAGGTCCCCCCACATCGCCGACACTCGAATAATTTTTTTAACCCCTAATCTGCCGACCACCACCTACGTTATACTTATGTACCCCTAATCTGCTGCCCCTAACACCGCCGACCCCTGTATTATATTTATTAACCCCTAATCTTCCCCCCACAACGTCGCCGCCAGCTACCTACAATAATTAACCCTTAATCTGCCGACCGCAAAGCGCCGCCACCTACATTATAGCTATGTACCCCTAATCTGCTGCCCCTAACACCGCCGACCCCTATATTGTATTTATTAACCCCTAATCTGCCCCCCTCAACGTCGCCTCCACCTGCCTACACTTATTAACCCCTAATCTGCCGAGCGGACCGCACCGCTACTATAATAAAGTTATTAACCCCTAATTCGCCTCACTAACCCTATAATAAATAGTATTAACCCCTAATCTGCCCTTCCTAACATTGCCGACACCTAACTTCAATTATTAACCCCTAATCTGCCGACCGGAGCTCACCGCTATTCTAATAAATGTATTAACCCCTAAAGCTAAGTCTAACCCTAACACTAACACCCCCCTAAGTTAAATATAATTTAAATCTAACGAAATTAATTAACTCTTATTAAATAAATTATTCCTATTTAAAGCTAAATACTTACCTGTAAAATAAACCCTAATATAGCTACAATATAAATTATAATTATATTGTAGCTATTTTAGGATTAATATTTATTTTACAGGCAACTTTGTAATTATTTTAACCAGGTAAAATAGCTATTAAATAGTTAAGAACTATTTAATAGTTACCTAGTTAAAATAATAACAAAATTACCTGTAAAATAAATCCTAACCTAAATTACAATTAAACCTAACACTACACTATCATTAAATTAATTAAATAAAATACCTACAATTACCTACAATTAACCTAACACTACACTATCAATAAATTAATTAAATACAATTCCTACAAATAAATACAATTAAATAAACTAGCTAAAGTACAAAAAATAAAAAAAAAATAAGTTACAAAAAATAAAAAAATATTTACAAACATAAGAAAAATATTACAACAATTTTAAACTAATTACATCTACTCTAAGCCCCCTAATAAAATAACAAAGACCCCCAAAATATCAAAATGCCCTACCCTATTCTAAATTACTACATTTCAAAGCTCTTTTACATTACCAGCCCTGAACAGGTCCCTTTGCGGGGCATGCCCCAAGAAATTCAGCTCTTTTGCCTGTAAAAAAAAACATACAATACCAACCCACCACCCACATACCCCTAATCTAACCCAAACCCCCCTTAAATAAACCTAACACTAAGCCCCTGAAGATCTTCCTACCTTGTCTTCACCCTACCAGGTTCACCGATCCATCCTGAAGAGCTCCTCCGATGTCCTAATCCAAGCCCAAGCGGGGGGCTGAAGAGGTCCATGATCCGGCTGAAGTCTTCATCCAAGCGGGAGCTGAAGAGGTCCATGATCCGGATGAAGTCTTCTATCAACGGCATCTTCAATCTTCTTTCTTCCGGATCCATCTTGCAGACCTCCGACGCGGAACATCCTCTTCTCCCGACGCCTACTAGCCGAATGACGGTTCCTTTAAGGGACGTCATCCAAGATGGCGTCCCTCGAATTCCGATTGGCTGATAGGATTCTATCAGCCAATCGGAATTAAGGTAGGAATATTCTGATTGGCTGATGGAATCAGCCAATCAGAATAAAGATCAATCCGATTGGCTGATCCAATCAGCCAATCAGATTGAGCTCGCATTCTATTAGCTGATTGGAACAGCCAATAGAATGCAAGCTCAATCTGATTGGCTGATCAAATCAGCCAATCGGATTGAACTTGATTCTGATTGGCTGATTCCATCAGCCAATCAGAATATTCCTACCTTAATTCCGATTGGCTGATAGAATCCTATCAGCCAATCGGAATTCGAGGGACGCCATCTTGGATGACGTCCCTTAAAGGAACCGTCATTCGGCTAGTAGGCGTCGGGAGAAGAGGATGTTCCGCGTCGGAGGTCTGCAAGATGGATCCGGAAGAAAGAAGATTGAAGATGCCGTTGATAGAAGACTTCATCCGGATCATGGACCTCTTCAGCTCCCGTTTGGATGAAGACTTCAGCCGGATCATGGACCTCTTCAGCTCCCGCTTGGATGAAGACTTCAGCCGGATCATGGACCTCTTCAGCACCCCTCTTGGGCTTGGATTAGGACATCGGAGGAGCTCTTCAGGACGGATCAGTGAACCTGGTAGGGTGAAGACAAGGTAGGAAGATCTTCAGGGGCTTAGTGTTAGGTTTATTTAAGGGGGGTTTGGGTTAGATTAGGGGTATGTGGGTGGTGGGTTGTAATGTTGGGGGGGGTATTGTATGTTTTTTTTTACAGGCAAAAGAGCTGAATTTCTTGGGGCATGCCCCGCAAAGGGCCCTGTTCAGGGCTGGTAAGGTAAAAGAGCTTTGAAATGTAGTAATTTAGAATAGGGTAGGGCATTTTGTTATTTTAGGGGTCTTTGTTATTTTATTAGGGGGCTTAGAGTAGGTGTAATTAGTTTAAAATTGTTGCAATATTTTTCTAATGTTTGTAAATATTTTTTTATTTTTTGTAACTTAGTTCTTTTTTATTTTTTGTACTTTAGCTAGTTTATTTAATTGTATTTATTTGTAGGAATTGTATTTAATTAATTTATTGATAGTGTAGTGTTAGGTTAATTGTAGGTAATTGTAGGTAGTTTATTTAATTAATTTATTGATAGTGTAGTGTTAGGTTTAATTGTAACTTAGGTTAGGATTTATTTTACAGTTAATTTTGTAATTATTTTAACTATTTTAGCTATTAAATAGTTCTTAACTATTTAATAGCTATTGTACCTGGTTAAAATAAATACAAAATTACCTGTAAAATAAATATAAATCCTAAAATAGCTATAATATAATTATAATTTATATTGTAGCTATATTAGGATTTATTTTACAGGTAAGTATTTATCTTTAAATAGGAATAATTTATTTAATAAGAGTTAATTAATTTCGTTAGATGTAAATTATATTTAACTTAGGGGGGTGTTAGTGTTAGGGTTAGACTTAGCTTTAGGTGTTAATACATTTATTAGAATAGCGGTGAGCTCCGGTCGGCAGATTAGGGGTTAATAATTGAAGTTAGGTGTCGGCGATGTTAGGGAGGGCAGATTAGGGGTTAATACTATTTATTTTAGGGTTAGTGAGGCGGATTAGGGGTTAATAAGTGTAGGCAGGTGGAGGCGACGTTGTGGGGGGGCAGATTAGGGGTTAATAAATATAATATAGGGGTCGGCGATGTTAGGGCAGCAGATTAGGGGTACATAGGGATAATGTAAGTAGCGGCGGTTTACGGAGCGGCAGATTAGGGGTTAAAAATAATATACAGGGGTCAGCGATAGCGGGGGCGGCAGATTAGGGGTTAATAAGTGTAAGGTTAGGGGTGTTTAGACTCGGGGTACATGTTAGAGTGTTAGGTGCAGACGAAGGAAGTGTTTCCCCATAGCAAACAATGGGGCTGCGTTAGGAGCTGAACGCGGCTTTTTTGCAGGTGTTAGGTTTTTTATCAGCTCAAACAGCCCCATTGTTTCCTATGGGAGAATCATGCACGAGCACGTTTTTGAGGCTGGCCGCTTGCGTAAGCAACTCTGGTATCGAGAGTTGAAGCTGCGTTAAAAATGCTCTACGCTCCTTTTTTGGAGCCTAACGCAGCCTTTATGTGGACTCTCAATACCAGAGTTATTTTTATGGTGCGGCCAGAAAAAAGCCGGAGTTAGTTTTTCGGGTCGTTACCGACAAAACTCCAAATCTAGCCGATAATGTTATATAATTCTGCACTATGTGCAGAATTATATAACATTATTTTTAAGGTTTACTGTCCCTTTAAATATTCTACATTTTAATATCAAAGCAGCCCAGCTCCAGCATAAACATTACTATGACTTACGCAAATGTGCTCCGCCTAACTACAAGGTTGGGGATCAAGTATGGCTATACACAAAGAACTTAAAATTGAATACACCCTTGAAGAAATTAAGTTCTCTTTACATTGAACCTTTCAAGATTATAAAGATCATTAATGATCAACTCCAACTGCGGCCAACTTATCTTATACATTCTTCCTTTCTATGTAAGCCATTCAATGAAAATAATTTCCCAAATTGTGTATCTCCTCCACCTCCTCTGACTTATTGATGAACAGGAACAATTTGAAGAAGCACCGATTCGCGATTCCAGAATTTGCCGTCATCAACTCCAATACATTGTCAAATGGAATTATTTATGAGAAAAGACAATGACTCTTGGATTGCTGCTTCAGATCTCAATGCTCTTCATCTGTTGAAGAAGTTTCATTTGACTCATCCTAGTAAGCCCAGAGGGCCTCCTTAAGGGGGGGGAAGGGTACTGTCTTATATTTTCCTCTGCCCCTTTAACATCCACTATTCCTCTGCCCCTTTAACCTGGATTCATCTTAAATTTTGCACACCACCTGTCCAATCAATAAGTAGCAGCTGCACCATCCATCATTGCTTGGTTATTGAATAGCTCTCTGACATTACTTCTGGATCTCTCTGAGACTCTGTGACTGTTATTCCTATCCTCAAGCTTCGGATGCCACACACATGCTGGAAGTATCTCTGTGCAAGTACTAATTGTTTTTTAAAGTGTTTGTGCAAACTCTAAAGGTAATATCATTACTTGTTTACTCCTGATTGTGTCTCTCACTTTTGCCTGTGCTCACAGCTTATTAACTGTCCATCCCCTGTATACACTCAATGTGTAACATACATAGTACATAGTAACATACATAGTAGATGAGGTTGAAAAAAGACCAAAGTCCATCGAGTTCAACCTATACAAATAAAAAAGCTCCAGTTAAGCTTAAATAATCCCACTAAAAGGTGACCCATTAAATACTAGCAATCATATCCATGAATTTTGTTTATAGACAGAAATGTATCCAAATAATTTTTAAATGTATCTAGGGTATTGGCATTCACTACCTCCTTTGGTAATGAGTTCCACACTTTTATTGCTCTTACAGTGAAAAAACGTTTCCGTTGCAGGAGATTAAATCTCCTTTCCTCCAACCTTAAATTGTGACCTCTGGTCACAAACAATTTTCTTGGAATAAGCAGAGTTTATGCCATCTCTGTATATGGGCCTTGAATATATTAATATAAAGTAATCATGTCACCTCTTAAGTGCCTTTTTTCTAAAGAAAACAGACCCAGTTTGGCTAGCCTCTCCTCATAGGTTAAATTCTCCAATCCCCTTATTAGCTTTGTGGCCCTTCTCTGAACTTTTTCTAGTTCTGCAATATCTTTTTTTGCGATTGGTCCCCAGAACTGCACTCCATACTCAAGGTGAGGTCTTACCAGGGCTTTATATAGTGACAGAATTATGCTTTCCTCCCTTGAGTCAATGCCTCTTTTAATACATGCTAGTATCTTATTAGCCTTTGATGCTGCTGCCCTGCATTGTGCACCCATCTTTAGCTTGTTGTCTATTACTACCCCCAAATCACTTTCCTCCTGTGTTTGGCTTGTCCCATTTAAATAATACGTTGCCTGCTTATTTTTACTTCCAAAATGTAGAACCCTGCATTTTCCGGTATTAAGTCTCATTTTCCATTTACCTGCCCATTTTTTCAGGTCCCTTTGGAACGAAAGTTCATCCTGCTCTGACCTAATGACCTTACTTAATTTAGTATCATCTGCAAAAATAAAGATGTCGCTATTTAATCCTAGCTCCAAGTCATTTATAAAAATATTAAAAAGAATAGGGCCCAGCACTGATCCCTGGGGTACTCCACTAATTACCTTTGTCCAATCTGAGTATGATCCATTTACTACTTCTCATTGCTCCCCATCTTTTATCCAGTTATTAATCCACAAACTAACATTTTCAGCTATTCCCAGTCCCTTAATGTTGTGCATTAATCTCTCATGTGGCACTGTATCAAACACCTTTGCAAAATCTAAGTATATCACATCAACTGATTCCCCTTTATCTATATTTTTACTTACTTCCTCATAGAATCTAATTAGATTAGTTTGACATGATCTATTTCTCATAAAACCATGCTGATTAGAACTCATAATCTTGTTTACACGCATATGCTCATCAATATAATCCTTTATAATCCCTTCAAATATCTTCCCCACTATTGATGTCAGACTAACTGGTCTATAGCTTCCTGGATCATCCCTACTTCCCTTTTTGAAGAGTGGCACCACATCAGCTTTACGCCAATCCTTGGGTACCATGCCTGAGGATAATGAGTCTTGAAAAATTAAGAGTAGAGGTTTGTCTATAACAGTGCTAAGTTCCCTTAACACCCTTGGGTGTATTCCATCTGGGCCTGGAGTTTTATTTACCTTAATATTATCCAATTTGTTCCTGATATCCTCTATGCATAACCCAAATAATGGTATGGGCTGGCATGTTCTATTTTGTTCCAAAGTATCATCCAATGGTTCCTCTCGTGTATACTGAAGAAAAAAACTGGTTTAGTATCTCAGCCTTCTCCCTGTCACTGTTAATCATGCTACCCTCCCCGTATTTTAATGTACCTATATTGTCTTTCTTAGATTTTTTGCTATTTATGTACTTAAAGAACCTTTTAGGGTTAGATTTAGAATCCTTTGCAATTCATTTTTCATTTTCAATTTTGGCTAATTTGATTGATTTTTGCATGCTTTGTTACATTCCTTTTAAATATAGAATTTTGAGTCTGTACTATTTTCTTTGAATAATTTAAATGCCCTACATTTTTTCCTAATTTCTCTTAACACATTTATATTCAGCCACATTGGCTTAGATTTTTTATTTTTATTTTTATAACCATATGGTATTTGTTGATATGTATATTTATTTAACAAAGTTTTAAATGTTATCTATTTATCCT